>NC_052951.1:11156704-11463929 GCF_013358895.1 Oreochromis aureus | reverse complement strand
AACCTATCTCTAATAATCGGCTATGTACCACAGGCCTTCAAGGTGGCTGTAGTTAAGCCTCTACTCAAAAAGCCATCCCTAGACCCAGCAGTCTTAGCTAATTATAGGCCAATCTCCAACCTTCCTTTCATATCAAACATCCTTGAAAGAGTAGTTGTCAAACAGCTAACAGATCATCTGCAGAGGAATGGCTTATTTGAAGAGTTTCAGTCAGGTTTCAGAGCTCATCACAGCACAGAAACAGCTTTAGTGAAGGTTACAAATGATCTTCTTACGGCCTCTGACAGTGGACTCATCTCTGTGCTTGTCCTGCTAGACCTCAGTGCAGCGTTCGATACTGTTGACCATAATAATCTATTAGCGCGATTTACCCCAATTTACCTAGTAATGACATATCACTCAACCTTCAGAGGCTCAGCCAGCATTTACAGGTAGTTATGACGTGTTTTTGTTTTTAGCCCAAAATGGTTTCTGCTCCGTGCTGCACGCGCTCATGAAGGCACTGGGTAAGATTTCAACAGTGATGTCAGCTTGAGTCTCACGTATAAGGAAGAAAATGTGACTCAAGGCATTCGCTACCACATTTTTCTGTGTTGCTTAACTTTGTTTTCTGCAGTGCCTTTCAAAGTTTCTATCAATGAGTACATTTCAGGATATATAACTTTGCTTGTTATCAAATTATCAGCATCTTTGGAAACATTTAATACATCGTGATGGTTTAAATGCTGAGTGGTTTTCTGTTGTAGAATTAATATTCATACAGAAGTTTTACAAGCCCGCACAGTAAAAATGTATAAATTAAATGTCACTAATGGGCTCTTTTCAAAAACATCAGCGTCTGTGTCACACTGATTTTGATCAACTGACTTATTTTATTGTAACCAAACCTATGTCCATATTGTTGTCTTGTTTTTCCTTTAGCGAGGTGGTTTCCTTCCACTTGTAGCAGGACCAGTAAGTCTGCCAGCTCCAGGCAAAGCTCCAGTGACCAGGAAGACCTCAGCATTCGCCAATTCCTGCTGAATTACTGCAAACAGAAAGAACTGGCAGAGGACATTGGAATAGAGGAGGATGACACTGAAGACCGAGGTAATAGGTCTGTCTACGGGCCAGTGGAATATAAGCTATAGGTTGTAGTGGTGGTGAGATTAGATTCAGAGTGTAGAGGAGATGAATAACTGTACATGTGCTCCATTGCAGAGGTCCCTCCCACTGAGTGTGAGGATGTGGCAGATATTGGTAGTCCTGATGTGAAAGCAGAGCTTCCCTCCCACCTCAGCATTACTAAGGATGTTATGGAGCGCTGCATTCATCTGCTGTCTGATCCCAGCCTCAGGCTCCGACTCAAGGTACTGTATCAGTAGTTTTATGTAGAGTCAACTGTTGGACTAATAACAAAAATAATCATTCTTGTGAGGGTAGGACCGCCAGCGTTGGTACAATTCATCCTGTCAGAACTGTGTGGATGACTGTTCACTGGTGTAATGCTCATCAAGGAAAAACATTCAGTCTGGTCCAGGAGTGACACAGAAATAAGTCATGTCTTTAGAGAAGAACTGGATTGCAAATCAAAAGGTCCTTAATAGCTTTTTGTCTTCCCCGACCCTCAAAGCCAAAGTTCAGCCATGAGAGCTGATGGGACACGATTTGTAAAAGTGACATTATCAGAAACAAAGGTGATTAAGATAACATAAGATAACCTTTATTAGTCCCATGTGTGGGAAATTTGTTAATTACTTCATATTTGCAATACTTGCAAATACTCTATTTGCATTCTTTAGAGAAAAGAATATGAAAAGGCTGTCTGCTGTTTTGGATTGATGTCCTTCTCCTGAGCCTCAAAGAAGTAGGGCAGTGTCACGGTCCTTTTGGCAGCAGAAAGCTGCTGAGCGCTGGAAAGAAGCACGGCCGGCCAGCTGAAATGTCTCATTGACACAGAAACTGTTGGTCATCCTCTGTTTTGCTACTGTCTTCACCCTGCTGTTATTTGGTCTCATCTCAATAATGTACTTTTCTATATAGCTAAGCTTGATGAGCGATCCCTTGTTGGCTGACATTTATGTCTTTGAGCGTGTGAGAACTTTAATCATTATAAAACCACATGAATTTGACAAATGTCCTTTTAACTGTCAGCTCATAGTGAAGTACACTGAGCCACCCTGAGCTATAATATCAAAATAGAAGCTGCTACCTTTGTCAAGAGTGGCTGGATCTGAGTGCGTACTACTTTCAGTTATTCAAATTTTGCTGAATTTGTTACAAAAAAGTCCTGTCTATGTGCAGAGTGTCTTCCAGAGGAATGGTTCTGTGGGGATGTTCTACATCACAAACATCAGCCACTCCACAACAGAGAAAGTGTTTTTCTAAAGCCATTCCTCCAACCACATGTATTATTAGAGTGGACGGTCAAAATTGCACCAATATACAAGGTATTTCCTCATGAGATACTCAATTTTGGTTTTCATATGTGTCTACATCCAGTTAGAAATAATCTATTTAAGTGGTTTTCTCTTTTTTGGTAGCTCGCATTCTGCCAACAGTGAAGCTTCGAAACTGCTCCTGTGGGGGCGTAAACTTCACAGTGTCAGCAGGAAAAATAGTGATTTTAATCAACATTAATAGTAAACAGCAACCTGCTATTTAGGTTAGGGTGATGGATTTGAACATAGTGTGATGAAGCATGTTTTCTGCCCTTGCTGTACAATCAGAACATGGTATTGCATTAACAGAAGTCATCTGTGAAGGCAGTGATGTATTAGTCATGTTGTTTATTTTTCTTTTTGGTCCAAGGATGTTATAATGTGCACCAGGCGACATACAGATGTCAAACATGCCAGCAGCAGTGCAGCCCTGATTTAAAGGACCCGATTAGGAGTGGATATTGGCCAGCATCTGTCAACATGTCTACTCTTTACACTTAGACCCTTGAGCTCCTTCCAGGAACTAAAAGTATTTTCTCCATGATTCTCCAGGGAAGCTTTTGCAAAACTGTTGGAGCGTGGTACTAAGTGTGGGGGAAGGGTGAGTGAAGTATTTCTTTGATATTGTTTTTCAGTAAGCAGATGCAAATATTTATTTCTCCGTTATATTTCTGTACATACAGACTGGGCATGCCAACAGCGATGCAGTGCAGCACAGCTTTCTTGTTGAGGAAGAGCAGCTGTGCTGTGATGTCAGCTTCAGCTGCCCAGCATGCACACCTGAAATGTTGGCGGTTTCAGTTGATGGGAACAGAAAGCTATATCACTTTCAGCAAAACGAAAGGTGCTCATTGTTGATGTTATTTGTTTTTGTGTTTTTATGCATATATTTATAAAAATCTTCCATGGTTAGACTTTATTGTTTCTCTGATGTTGCTCTGATGACTGTGACTTTTTTGATGGCGTTTTTGTTGCTGAAGACAGCCAAGTGTCTGCATTTGTTGACTCTTTTTCTTTTTGGTTAATTTGACATAATAGTTTTTACTATAGTAACCAAATGTCTGTCTTCTGCAAAATGACTACTGTTAAATTAAACTAAATGGAAAATCTTGTCATTGACTTTATAATTCCTTGCTCTTTTATTATATTTGTTACATGTCATAGACACTGGGAAGAGGCACATGTGGGGATTCCCAGTGGACAGCAGCACGAGAGGCTTCAAGGAAGTGGAGGTCGCTGTGTGTCCACATGGATTAATGTGTCTTTTGTGTCACTTTCACTTCAGGGACAGCAAACAGGTCGCCGTGGTGTATTTTAGGAACGGTTACATGCCTGACAACTACACTTCTGAACAGGTCCAACTTTTGATTTGCACTCAGAATGATTACATCAAAGAGTTTAGTTAAAAACACTAAAGTGAAACCTGCAGACTTGCTTAAAGTGATTCGTATTCATGAGAAACTGGAACGTCATTATCATTGAGTTTATTTCTTTCCCTGCTTAGCAATACCAAGCCTAGCCCTGATTGGCTGATATAAGTGACAACAGACCTCTGTCGCTGTGTCAGTTTGAATGGGTGATTAGAGACCAACACATGTTTGTTGCTGCTCCATGTTCTCTGCAACATTGTGTGTAGTTACTGCAGCTGTGTGTGCATTCTGCTGGCAGGAACAGGAAACAAGTGAAAGAAAACTGCCGAGCACCCTGGAAGGAAAAGTTAATCGGACATAACAAGTTAAAACAGTTTGCAAGTTTCAAGCCAAACTGCTGAATCTACCGTCCAAGTTCTCCTTGATAGCGTGACTCTGTGTTGTTCTCCTTCATTCTTCTGTCTCTGTCTGTCAAATCTCAGCGTAATATAAACCAACTATTGTCACGCTCTGCTGGTCGGTGTGCTGGCAAGCAGAGAATTCATTGTCTGTTTTCAATTGCAGAGCTGGGATGCTCGTCTTCTGATGGAGCGCTGTCGAGCTGTGAAGAGTCCAGATATCAGCGCTCACCTGGCTGGTACCAAGAAGGTTCAGCAAGTGCTCGCCAGACCTGGAGTCCTGGAGAGGTTCTTCCTGGACCAGCCTCAAGCTGTGCAGCAGATCCGAGCGACATTCGCTGACCTCTACTGATGATAATACTTTTGAAAATGGCAGTTTAATTTATTGGGCAATTATAAAATCGTATTTCTTAGGCTGGCTTTTAAGGAAGGAGAAAAGGTATGTATCAGTTGGCTGGGAAGAAAGATGGAGGTGGAAAGGATGTGCAAGCTATGGGACAAAGTTGCTGAGACCAGGTTAAACAGAGGTGACGATCAGTGAGCAGGAGTGTGGCTTCGTGCTGAAAAGAGCACAACAGATTCTCTGGAGAGAAGGTGAAGGAAAGTCAGCTGAAGCAAGACAGTTTGTGGAGTTTGTGTTGGACTGTATGTTATGCTGGGAGCCTGGGGATTAGTGGACTTTGATTCCAAGTTAATATTAGCTAGTGTTTCTCACTGGTTTTTGGGCGGTGGAGTAAAAGGGATTGGTTGGTGGCTGTTTCTAATGTTAGCCTTTTCTTTGTTTTCTTACAGGCAGGGTAAAGACATGGTGATAAATGAGTGTGTGGGCCATCTGCTGAGGACCAAGAGCTCAGGACACTCAGACGGGGGTGTCACAGCAGGAGTCACCGTGCTCCACAATCCTCTGCTGTTGTGAGATGTCCCACTCCTGCCTGCACATAGAAACCACAGTGAAGTCAAAGTTCCACCTGCACCTCCACCTGTTCTTGTAACAGCATGAACACTGACAGAGGTGAGACAGCAGAAATGTCTTTGTTTATTTTTGTAATAAGTTAAGGAATTAAGTTAAGAAGAGTGATTAAATAAATTGTTTCTTGCATTTTTGATTTAATGGTTGTGTTTAGGATTATTTCAGAAACATGTTTAGAGGATCTTTGTAAGCCTGTATTTACTTTAAAAGAAGGGAAGCACTTCTTCATTCTACAGAAAAGGTGACACATTACAGATGAGTTCATAAAAAGTGTCTCTGTCACTCTTTCAAGGCTCTGTCACTTTTTCTTTTTTACTGGAACAGCATGGTAAAGTAGGCCTAGGCTGCCATCTTGTGGCAGTGTGTTGTTACTACAACATATGAAATTGTGTTTCTATTGGAAATATAATTCAGCGCCACCGAGCCGCTCTCTCAGTTACAAACTGAACCTGTTTTTTTAGACAGATAAATCACTAAGCACAGTGAAGCTTTTGGTTTTGTAAAAGTGTTTCTTTTTCAAAATGCATGTTGATTTTTATAAGGTTGAAGAGCAGTTAGCAGTGCATTCATGGACATCTTTAAACTATTAATTAAAGAATCTTTGGTCATGATGGCATGAACTAGAAACATGAGCTCCAGGTGAGACTGCACAGAAGAACAAGTGTCCTTAAACTGCATCAACTGGTGACTTCTTACAATTTTATTCTACTGTGTGTTTTTATCATTGAACGTTTATGTCTTTGTGTACACGTACTAACACAAGCTACTGTAACTTAGAGAAGCTCAGCAATATATTATTAAGTACACAAACAGTTCCAGGTGCTGGACTGTTTGAAGGCCCCACTTTGGATCATGTGAAGGACATTTAGTTTTTTGTTACAGGCATTGAAGGGTTAATGCTGTTAATTGCATAGTACAGTGATAGATAACTTGGTAGAGCTGGTCCAGCTTGTGAACCAAAGAATAATATCTAGTACGTTGTGAATGAAAAAACTAAATGGTATGACTGTTCATTTACCGAACCCTAACCTGTGAGATCAGGCTCACATCTCTGATCATAGAAATGGGGGACTTTTCAGGAAATGTACTTCAAAAAATAAAAACAAGAGTAAGATGGGAAAGTCAGAAGGAAATAAGAAACTTTCTCAATTGTGAGAAATTCTGTGAGAATTTTAGCTGGATTGTCTGTGGTATAACTGGCCTGTAACAAGAGGAGTCACCCACTGCTGCCCATTACAAAGGAAGAGGTTTTAGGACTTCCAAACCGTCTTCACTGTTCCCATCAGGAGGCATCCATTTCTTTGTTACACCCTATGCTTTGAGAAATACACTGAGATTGTCACTATTAATAGTGACAATAATGAAATACACTATTATCACTATTATCACAACTGGCTCACTGTGGTATTATCACACCACAGTGAGCCAGTTGCATGAACAGCAGCCTAATCAGACTTCTGCAGAGCCTCAAAGTTCTTTTGGAGTCTGCTTCTTGTGTCCAACAGGAAGAATTCTGTCCATAAACAAAGGATTTTAAAATGTACCATTTTTTTTTCTTTTTACTTTTGTAAAGTAACCTAAAATTATTATTGCCTCAAAGGGATTTATACTCTGACCTATGGGTTTTTGGTTTTTTAAATGTTGTTCTAAGCGGCAGGGGAATTGTTAATTTATCGTTTCTGGTTTTACTATAAACAGACTGGGGACGCTTGTGTTTTCTTTCTTCCTCAAATGACCAGATAAGACTTGAGTAAAAGAAATAATGCAAAGGCATTTTGCTGTGTTCACGGATGGTCTTGAGGGTCTGTGTAAATGGAAAGATCTTGGCGATGGGGCATAAATTTGGGCACCACAAAAAAAGAAATGAAATCAATATTTAGTAGATCTGCCTTTTGCAAAAATTACAGCCTCTAAACGCTTCCTGTAGGTTCCAATGAGAGTCTGGATTGTGGTTGAAGGTATTTTGGACCATTCCTCTTTACAAAACATCTCTAGTTCATTCAGGTTTGATGGCTTCCGAGCATGGACAGCTCTCTTTAACTCACACCACAGATTTTCAATAATTTTCAGGTCTGGGGGCTGAGATGGCCATTCCAGAACGTTGTACTTGTTCCTCTGCATGAATGCCTTAGTGGACTTTGAGCAGTGTTTCGGGTCGTTGTCTTGTTGAAACATCCAGCCCCGGCGCAGCTTCAGCTTTGTTTTTATTTTATTTTATTATTATTAGTCCTTTATTTATCCAGGTAAAAAATCTCAGTGAGATTAAAAATCTCATTTTCAACAGAGACCTGGCATCATGGCAACAAAAGTCAAAATACACATACCACATAAGTATATAACATTGATTCCTGGACATTGGTCTCCAGAATCTGCTGATACTGAGTGGAATCCATGTGTCCCTCAACTTTGACAAGATTCCCAGTCCCTGCACTGGCCACACAGCCCCACAGCATGATGGAACCACCACCATATTTTACTGTAGGTAGCAGGTGTTTTCTTGGAATGCTGTGTTCTTTTCCTCCATGCATAACGCCCTTGTTATGCCCAAATAACTCAATTTTCGTTTCATCAGTCCACAGCACCTTATTCCAGAATGAAGCTGGCTTGTCCAAATGTGCTTTAGCATACCTCAAGCGGCTCTGTTTGTGCTGTGGCCGGAGAAAAGGCTTCCTCTGCATCACTCTCGCATACAGCACCTTGTGTAAAGTGCGCCGAATGGTTGAACGATGCACAGTGACTCCATCTGCTGCAAGATGATGTTGTAGGTCTTTGGTGACAAGGACCCTGTGGAGCGAGGCGTCCTCAACCTCTCCACAGCACAGGTGGAATACAGCGAAGACCAGCAGGCCATGCTTAAGGTACGGTTTGAGGCAGGATAGAGAAAGGCTGGATGTAACACGCTTGTCTACAAGACTTAAAAACAGTTTCTACCATCAAGGCATACGACACCTCAACCACAACACTTAAACACACACCACACACTTGTGAAGGGGAGAAATATTTTACTGCTATTATTTGCTGCTATTTTTATAATCATCATTACCATTTCATGTGATGTTGCATTCAGATGCACTCAGATGTTCAAAATATATTGGTATTATATTAGTCTTTATTACAGGTTCAGTTATAATCAGTTGAATCTATAATTTAAAGGTTTTTGAATGTTTTATATTCTTACACATAGTCTTCAGTGGGGGAGAAGCTGAGTTGCAGGCTGACAGGAAACGGTGTGCTTTTGCAGAAGCGAAACCGAAAGCAGAGCGAGTGCAAGCCATAATAAAGAGTTAGTATGCATTTATCTTTGATTTAAGCTTTTAGTAGAGGCTTTTGATCAAAACATTAATTCAGTAGAGTACACATATAGGGATCACTGATAGGGGAAAGTTCAAGTTGCTTAAGTTGAGGTCAACTAAGGTTCAGAAAGCAGATGCAAACTCTGCACGCACAGACAGACAAATAGTGAGAGGTCATGACACGTACGCAGTACACAGCATGCACGCGCCCTTGCACGTGTACGCACACACACATACACACCATGGTGAATCTATTTTGGTAGGGCAGAAATGCAGAAGTGTGCCGAAGTACTTAGAGGAAGTGCACCCGACAAGCGACAGCGAAGAGGGGAAGCACCGACCCGAAGACAATGTTCTTTAGAGCTATGTTAAAGGTTCATGGAACAGTTTGTGGTTTGGATTGACGTAAGCTGTACTATTGTCTATTTTTTGTAAAAGAGGGGGCTTTGTTATTGTACCCATATAAAACCTTGTCTCATGATTGTAAGTTCAGTTCGACGCTGAAATCTGCACAGCGGTCGGACTCACACATGTGTTTATTAAAATACTGTCTAATTGCACACGCCTGGATCTGTGGTTTTTATGGATTCTTCTCTCAACATTGAACCCTAACATTTGGGGGCTCGTTCCGGTGAAGAGAGGGAATTAATTTTGGTGTAGATGGAGAGATCCAGGGTCTGTGGTGATTGGATGGGCAGATAGGAGTCAGTGGTCTGAAGTGAGTGGACATAAGCCGGCTTAAACAAAGGTAAGGCACATACCTGTTGAATTTTCCAAAATGTGCTAGATTGGACATGTCAAATTAAAGTCTACTCACTGAAAATTACTGGTGAATGTCTGTTTTTAATTTTGGTGAAGTTTTCATGAAGTTTACCGGTTGAAGTAATGATAATGAAATGGAAGTTTATAAGTGACAGTACTGAGTTAATGAGAATAAAGGAATGAAGAGAGTTAAGGCAGTTGGACTGCGAAGTGAACTTAGAATGATAGGGAATTTGGTCATTGTGTGGGGTGAAGCCCCGTTGGTCATTTGATCTACGTGTGATGGTCAGTTCGTGGGTTCAAGTCCCTTATGTCCACAACGGGAGATCTGCCTCAATCTTAATCCTGATCCGGGTGTAGATTGTTGTTTCAAATTATTATAAATTTTTCTAGGACGACAGCGGCGTCTGTTAAGAAGCGCATTTTCTCCTTGGTAACGCTTGCACCTGGGCAGGACGCTGACCCTTGGCCTACCCTGAAGAGTAGGGATAGTACCGTCGACAGCGGGAGAGAACTTGGGAACCTCTGAAATTGCTAGGAGTTAGAGTCTCCTATTTTTGCGCTTATTGGGTATGCTGGCAAATTAAGTTAGGTTTAGAGATCTGGACAGGACAGTCTGGGACCGCCCTGGTGAATTGAGCACAAAAAGTCTGGGACTGATCGGTTGGAGCCGTTATGTTCTATTATCGAAATTACATAGGAGTTGAAAAGGCCTAAAAAATCTGTGCAGTTGTAATTAAAGACGTCTGTAATATAAAATATGAGATCTATGAGTAGGATCAGTCTCTGTGTCAGTAATGCACAGCCGGATGTGCACGGATGGTGTGTGTAAATGCAAATGAGCAGTAGTGACGCGCAGAGAGGGTGGTTTCAATTTTGAGAGGACTGAGAGCTTTTTGCTAAATGCCTGTATATGAGAGGGTGGTTTTGCTTATTATGAGAGTGTAAATACAGTGTGAATATATTAGTGTGGATGCATAGGAAATGACTGAATTTTGATAGATGTATATTTCGTGAGCCATAAATGTTGGTGTGTTTTATTTTCAGTTATGTGTGTGTGGGGAGAAGCTGCGAGATGATGAGAGGTTTCAGTTTTCTTTTTCTTTTTCTTTTGACTTGCTCTTTCTGATCATGGAAGGCATGTCCAAAATACTCGTATGAAAGCGTATTTTGTGTGATTTTAACCGTGTGAATGCTGTCAGTATGTGATTTGAGTGACTCTGCATGATTTGTCTGAGTGAGTGGAAAATGGAAGTTTGAGAGAGAGAAGGCAGTGTGTGTGAGACGAGTCATGGCGTCTGAAAGAGGTTAGAATATTTAAAAGTGTGTGTGAGAGGAAGGTGTGTGTGACTGATGATGTCAGGGGAGCACCCAGAGAAATAGACAGAGTTAAATTCTAAGAAGATGAAGCGGATGCATGTTTTAAGAAAAAGTAATAAAGTAATAAAATTATATTAATTACAGGTTTTAGAAAAGAGACAGACTGAGAGAAATAAATACATGAACTAACAATTACATTAATGAATTGAAAACGCACGTACACAAACTGTTACATGTGAAATTATTGTTGGAAAGTTTAATAAAGAAAGCAGTTTACACTCCTTTAATTTCCAGAACCAGTGTGTCCCCTAGATCTGATAACACTCTTGCCCAGTCGGCCCCTGTAGTAGGCGGGCATGGAAGGCTGGACAGCCCATGACGGGTAAGATCCCACCTCGAAACCCTGGGACAACCTAAGGCAAGGCGCAGTCACGATTGCTCGAACCTAAGTCCCGGAGTGACCTTGGAGTCACTGGAGGAGACGGGATTTAACAGGTAAGGCCACTGGGCACAGACGAAGGGGAAATGTCATTAACAATGACCAGTGATGAACCAGAGAGAGAAAATACACCCTGTCAAAAGGAGTTTGAAACACTGCAAAAGAAACATTTACAAGATCACAAAGATCATAAAGAAACATTTATAAAAACCACACATACAAACAGAAAATGCACTAACCATACAGAGATAAGCTCATGAAGAGTAATGTATAGATAGTGATTAAAACTTGGCTAAGAACACAAACATATGTAATTAAATCAGCCTGGTAATTTCATGAGGGTTAAAATGGTGTGAATGTTGAAGAAAATACACTTAAAACATACTTGGATAAAATAGAGTTGTTGTGGAATAACTCAAACGAAGCTGTATGACAAGGGAGTGAGTTATGAAAAAAAAACAAAAAAAAAACAAAAACAAAAGAAAAGTGTCTATAAGAGTGACTCAGGAGTGCTCTTGCACTGATTTATCAAAGTAAGTGATTAGTATAGAAAGAAAATGAAAATAATTCAATAATGTGATAAGGTTTAAACATGTATTCCTCTTGTTAAGTTGGCTGTTGAGCTGTGGGTTTATGCAAATTAGCTGGAGTGAGTGAGTGACAAAGACACTTCCTGTGTGCGTGTGTGTCGGAGGCTTTCAGTTCAAGAGAGATCGGGGCTGATGAAGAGTATTTGGCGAAATATAATGGTAAAGTATCAGGATAGTTGATTACGGTGGTCAGGTCTGTTCAGAGGGGCAGATTTGGACAGGAAATTTATAATTTAAGGATGATATGTGGTTGAAATTGGTTTTTATCTTGTGCTGAATGAACATATGGCAAAGTGAGGAAGGGAGGCATTGTGCAAACGGTCTTTGATCTTTTGACGAGGTTTTCGGTGTGTTGAATGGGTGAAATTTAAGATTGTTTCAGATTTTTGAGGCTGTTGTTTTATTTCCAGAGAGGGTGTTTAATTAAGACATGGATATGTCTGAGAGGGGCCCCAAAAATTTTTTGTAGTAGTAAGTGCACTCAGGAAAAAACCTGTCAGGTGATTTTGTTTGGTACTTTGAGGAGCTAATAATCAGCTCTCTTTTTCATTTTTGTTCTAAGCAGGCCTGGAAGAGAGTGAACAGACGGGCGCTGACAAAATTACCAAGTACGAAAATCAGGTGGGCTTTACAGAATTATAATTGATTACAATCAGAGACTGATTGGCGGCAAGTCTCTGTCTAAAAATGGATTGTATCGATTCAATCCAGTCAAAAGTATAGAGAACTATTTTCCTAAAAAGGAAAACGAAAAAAAAATATCATGTGTGAATGCATGGGAGTGAATGTGAGTGGTTGGACCAAGGGGAAATAAATAAAAAGGTTGACAAACAGGAGAAGTGGAAGACTTAAATCTGGGGATGCTGATGTTCCTTTGAGTGAATTTCTGTTTTATTGATTTGGGTTAGACCATATTACTACATTATAAAATGCTAAAAGGGAAACATTGATGTAACTTAAGTTACCATTAACTGAGGTAACACATGATTAATAACTGTTCTGTTTAAGTTTGTTTTTGTCATGACACAGACTGGATCATAGAGGGAGAGTATGAAATGTAAAGTACAGGTTTTGTTTTCAGGAAATTCCAAGGATCCAGACTTTGCATGGAGCAACGAGTTGAAGGAGATTTGACATGATGATTAAATTGATTTTGTTCCTTAAACACAGGTTTTCAGGGCTGGAGCAAAACACCGGAGAGGAGAATTGCTGAGCTGTTCTGAGAAATGAAATGACTAACCTTTTTTCCTTTTGATTTGTTAAGCTTGGGTGGAGCATGTTGAGTTTTTTGCCACATGAGATGTGTCAAAAAAGAGAGGGATTTAAGATTTAATTTGTTTAATGTGAAAGGGGTTTTACTAGGATTCTATAATGATTGGGGTTGTTTGATAATCTAGATATAGTAAAACTGAGGACTTGTTAAAAGAAAGGATTAAAATGAACTGAATTAGGTTTAGAAGATAAATTGCTGGTGTTAATAAGAAGTTGTACACCAAATTTAAAGGGGAAACTGTGGGAATAAAGGATATGCTTTGGGGAAAATAGTGAACATTTGATGAGTAGAAAATGTGGGATTTCTTTTTGATTTTTAGGATAAGTTGTAACAGTGACATAATGCTAGAATGTTGTTATAATGTAGGCTTTAGAAACAGATAGTAAATAGATTTATTTCTAGGGGAGAGGAGAGCTTTTTATGAGGATGTTAAAAGTGTTATGGACTCAAATGAATAATATTGGAGATTATATATGTAGAAATGATTTTTTCTTACACATTGCAATCGTGCTCATTAACAGAGTTGATGGTTCGGTCCAGTTGAAGGTCATAAGCTTCGATGAGCGTTATGTCTCAGTCGATATATTGTAGGGGACTTGGAGCAACAGAAGGATAAACAGCATTCACGCTTACAAACACATATGGTTTAAACATAGGTGAGGCCTAGGGCCTGAAATTCCTTTAGCTTTTAACTGAATTTGAGTGGCCCAATAACAAATGACAGAAAGAGGAACTGAATAGGAGTTTTGCTTGTAACTAAACTGAGTGACATATAAAATATTGAGATAACACATGCAGCTCTAAATTAGTCCTCTTATATAAAAAGCAGTTACAGGATAACAAATACTTGTTGAAGCAAAACAGAAGCAAAGGGAGAAAGCTTATATATTTTGGTTAAGTCTGATAAAGTTTAAGTTAGAGGGAGTCATTACATTAAAAGCAGCAAAATGAAATAAAATGATATATTCAAACAGGTTATCACCCAGGAAATGGGAGTTCAAAATACTGTTAGAGTTCAGCTTTTAGCTATGATGAAGTTTATCTAGGAGCAATTAACTAGGTGCTTACACTTAGTGATTAAAATGGTTGTTTTTTCTTTGATCCTTGAGTAGAATAAGTGTTTAGGATTTTTCTTGTGAAAGGTGACTTTAGATGAGAGGCCCTTGCAGCAGTGACAGTTTGGTGCACAGGATGTTGATGATCAGATAAGGAGCAAAGAGGAAGCACATGCAGAGACGTGCTTCCTCCGATTCTCTTAAAGGCAGTGCTGTGAGAGTTTTACAAATGCTGAGTACGGTTGAATGAGATATAAAAATAAAAGTCAAAAACCAAATACAAAATTAGGTTCATGTTTTGAGTAACATTAGGTTGAGTAACATTAGGTTTGAATAAAGAAGACAACTGAGGGACATAAGGCAGGGAAGCCGTACTAGGGAGGAAGTGTTCTGTTTCCTTTGCAGGTGGCCAGATTTCCACTAGAGTGGGACCCAGAAGAGGAGCAGAGACCACTTAAGCATGAAGTGTTCTCAAGTGGGAGCGGGCATTTTATAACTAAGACCACCTAGATGACATGAGGTTGTCTGATTTGTTAAGTCACAGGATGCCAAGAGAGGGTCAGAGCTAAGAACAGTGATCCTAAATGTCCATGACGTCAGGGGTGGACAGGGAAGCAGTTGAATGGGCCAAGGAGTGACCCAACATAGTGTATGGCGACCTCTGGTGTGCCAGAGGTCGAGGGTGGGAGTGTGAAGGGAGAAATATTTTACTGCTATTATTTGCTGCTATTTTTATAATCATCATTACCATTTCATGTGATGTTGCATTCAGATGCACTCAGATGTTCAAAATATATTGGTATTATATTAGTCTTTATTACAGGTTCAGTTATAATCAGTTGAATCTATAATTTAAAGGTTTTTGAATGTTTTATATTCTTACACATAGTCTTCAGTGGGGGAGAAGCTGAGTTGCAGGCTGACAGGAAACGGTGTGCTTTTGCAGAAGCGAAACCGAAAGCAGAGCGAGTGCAAGCCATAATAAAGAGTTAGTATGCATTTATCTTTGATTTAAGCTTTTAGTAGAGGCTTTTGATCAAAACATTAATTCAGTAGAGTACACATATAGGGATCACTGATAGGGGAAAGTTCAAGTTGCTTAAGTTGAGGTCAACTAAGGTTCAGAAAGCAGATGCAAACTCTGCACGCACAGACAGACAAATAGTGAGAGGTCATGACACGCACACGCAGTACACACAGCATGCAGCGCGCCTTGCGTGTGCACGCACACACATACACACCATGGTGAATCTATTTTGGTAGGGCAGAAATGCAGAAGTGTGCGAAGTACTTAGAGGAAGTGCACCCGACAAGCGACAGCGAAGAGGGGAAGCACCGACCCGAAGACAATGTTCTTTAGAGCTATGTTAAAGGTTCATGGAACAGTTTGTGGTTTGGATTGACGTAAGCTGTACTATTGTCTATTTTTGTAAAAGAGGGGGGCTTTGTTATTGTACCCATATAAAACCTTGTCTCATGATTGTAAGTTCAGTTCGACGCTGAAATCTGCACAGCGGTCGGACTCACACATGTGTTTATTAAAATACTGTCTAATTGCACACGCCTGGATCTGTGGTTTTTATGGATTCTTCTCTCAACATTGAACCCTAACACACTCCACAGGATGCACTCAGAAGCTACCCTGCAGCTTCACAAGCACACTGTATAATCTGCTCTGGTCACTTCCCTTTATTGGTATTTATATTGAAAAAAAGAAAAGTGCAGATCCTCCTCAATCTGTGTACATACGCCGCCTCTAAACCCCCGATCGTGCCAGTGTCAGTTAGTGAGTCAGTAAAATACTCATCCATTTGTGTTAACATAAAAACTGCAGACTAACTAGAGACAAACAAGCGAGGATCGCTTCATATCTCAGCAGTTTAAAAAAATAAATAAAAGATGACCGATTGTTCCTGCAGGAGTAGATTTGGGCCCCTTTTTGCTTTTTCATCCCAAGGAGTAAAAACAGGGTTACAAGGAGAGGAGGAGGAGGACTAGGAGGATGAAAACGAACTAGAGAGAGAACTTGATTTGTACATGCGGTCTGTTCTGGGATCAGTGTGGTAGTTAACCCTCATATAACACATTCCTCTCTGCTCCTCTATCTTGCTCTAACTCGCATTTATTTCTTCATTTTTCAACCTTATTTTGCACATTAACACATATCTATAGCAAGGACAGAGACACAGCCACATATGTTGAATCCAGGATTGTATTTGAGCATCAGGAACAAATGATAAGAGCACATATCAGGAGTACACTGGATAGCTGTTTCTCAAAGGGTTTAATAGAAGGAAAGAAGTTAAAGGGACTACATATTCAAAGGTCCTATTTCTGATACTACCCCATGAAAATATTTGCTCTGTGTGCCCTGCTGCAGCTGCTACATTTGGCTCCAGATTCACTTTTTGGCGCCTACGCCTCTCGAGATGTGTTCATGTAGACAGGCATTAAAAAACTCTGGTCAACCAACCAGCAGTATGCCTGCTGTGTTGTGGAGGGGAGGAGAGGAGGAGGAGAGGAACCGACTGTCTGTTACATATAGATATAAAACAAAGCTCTGACGTGACCTCGGGTCAGCCAGTCTGACGGTCAGAGAAACAGAAACGTGCTGGATTGTGGATCTCTGAGCTGCACATTAAAGATGCACCTATGCACAGATCAAATCTCAAAAGTGCAATGTACCTCATATACATGTTGATGCGAAGCGCTGCCACTTCTTTTGCAGAGGTGTTTTTATTTTGGATTGTGTATTTATTGTTTGCAGTGTATATACATATATATATTAGTTTGCAGCTCTTTGCGCATATTAACAAAAGGTTCAACTAATTGATCATTTAAAGTCTGTGCGGTTTAGTTGTTCCACTCATATTAAACCAAATGATGGTGTGGCAGCCTGTTCTAGTGTGAACTAAAAGAGGGTTTGAATGTAAGAGAGAGGGGGGGAAGGAAAAGGAGACCTAATGTAACCCCTGCACCCCGACTGAGGAGGTGAGTTACATTAGTGCTTCCTCTTTATTAGAAAGTAGTTTGAGTGAATTAGAAGTCTGTTGTTTTTTTGTTTTTTGTTTTTTTTGGGGGGAGGATATCTACTCATTAGTCATGCTAGGCATCCATCTGAACTCAAAATCTGTAACAAAATAAAGGTGTATTTTAACTCATTTTAATTCTTTCTAATATCAGGGATATAGGACTATACAAAGTAGCTTGTGACATCTAAAACGACAGCACACTTAATGTGTCTTTCTTCACCTCATCACTTTTTTCTGTGTTTGTTTTTCCGTTGATGCCTTTCAAACGAAACTAGCCATGATATTTTCCCCCTCTGACAATTAATATCAGTTAACCCCGCCCCCTTTCAGATTTGTTCACCAAAAGAAAAGGAGAAAAAAACCCGTCATTAACACTGTACATTATTTGTCAGACCGGTTTCATTTTCATACTTTGTAAATATCTATATTGTATGGAGCTTGAGATCAAATGTAAATATGCTTACTGTATTTGTAATAATTATAATCCATTCGCTGTATAGCATAGATGTGTCATGCAGATATCCTAATTCTGTGTATGGTAATCTTGCACCATTGAACTGTTAGTGAATGACACAACAATAAAAGTGCAAAACGTGCATTAGCAGTTGAAGTGCTGCCTGCTTATTTCCTGCTTTATGTGAGCTTCTGCTGTAGTTTATGTGCTTTTAGTCCCAAGAAACCACCTTTTACTCTGGCGCACAATAAGATCTTCTGATGTTTGGTGTCATCTTCCTGTGATCCAGGTGGATTCATTCACTTCAAGTTTATGTATGTTGCACCAAATCACAACAGTCGCTGAACACTGTAAAGACTATAGAATAATTATGGAGGCACAACATTTAAAGCTCCCATCCTTCTATCCCACAGACCTAAAAGTTATTTATATGATAAATAGCCCCGTGTTTGTTTACTTGCTTTGTAAAATGCAAAGTGGTGACTTTTTCTTTTCAAGTACGTCCTCATATGGAGACATTTTTCATTAATGGCATAAAACAAGTCATAATTGTTTACAGAAATTTGTACATTTTATTGGGCAGAATGAGGTAAACAGTGAAGAAAAGTATGAGAAAACGGAGCATAGGATCTCCGGAGACTATGGCAACTAGAATTATTGTACACATGTGTATGTATTAAGGACTGACACAGACAAAGAATTAATCATACAATGAAGCAATGTCATTTTAAAATGTTTATTCATAAACAGGATAAAACCATTCAAGTATTGAGTCATGAATAAAACAGCAACCTCTCATCTGCTAATTGGGAAACAGAGGATGTCAGTGTATTTTTCAGTGCTAGTTGTCCAAATTGAGTGAGACGACTTTACATTTGAATAGATTTGATAACAAGTTATATTTGGTTTTAATTGAGTGCAGTTCAGTTTGATTTAAATCAAGCCAATTCACAACAACATTTTTCTCAATATGCTAAAATTCCCACCGAGACTAGATAAGATTATTCTAAAACTGGTAAAAATACAATTCTCTTCATGTACAAAAATCCCACCCAGTCTCACAACCCAGGACGAATACTCCTTGTGTGTTCTTGAGCTGGCCAGAAATTCCTCTTGCTAAGCGAGGTCCACGCCAGCCTCGTGCCAGGCAGACTAGGAGCCTCCTGTCCCAGTCTCGTCCGTCCACTGGGCCCCATCACATCCCAGCCCAGTTCGCATTCTGCATTGGAGTCCGTCGCTCGATACCACCGCGGCTCCCCTCACGTCATCATCTGTACGTAAAAACAAATAGGAAGCTGCCCTGGCTTATAGCCATGGCGACACTCTCCCAACACGGCTGCACCCAGTGAACAACAATCAGCCACTACTCACAAATGCAGGCAGTGGTATACATCTGCACTGATGTCAGTCACACGCGTTGTTTCCTACTGTCGCCGTTCCTGCTGTCGGGACTGGGTCACCACATCACGCTGACCGGTCTCCAGACGGGTTTCATGCGTTCCTCTTCCAATCTAGGGCCTCTCTCCTTCCAGTACTCAGCTTGCTTCCTTTTAATAAGTCCTATAAACAGCTGAAAGGACACCACTGGACAGACACATGCCTCAGCAGGTGATGACTATCAGCTAATTTGTCCCATGCCCAGCCAATCCACAGTGGATTAAAACAATGTAAAAACAGACTAAAAACATGTGATACAAAGAAAGTAAAATCATGGAGATAAAAACAATGCTCACAAATAAACACTAAACTCAGAATAAAACCAATATAAATGATAAACACAAATTTCTACTATGTGAAACTTACATTCATCACCACCTGAAACTTTTATATTAAAATTTCAAGTACGAACCTAACCTCATTTAATTTCTCTAAAAAATTTTTAACAGTCTCTCCTGATAGTCTCATATCATCTGCTCTAATCAATAACCCTACACTATAATTACAATGTAGACTACAGCTCAAAAGTCTGAGGTCAATTGGAAATGTCTTGTTTTCTGAATAGAATCACATTTGATTTCATGTTGAATCACAGCAATTAATCAAAAGAGTAAATAATCATATAAATGCTTAATATTAACACTGATCACAAATCATGAATGATTCTGAATAGAATATCTACAGAGGTGTTCAGAGACCCATTTTCAGCAATAATCCCTCCTGTGTTCAGTGGTACATTGTCTTATCTAATGCAAGTTTAACACATTAAAGCCAAACTTATCACTCAAAACAGCTTTTTAAGAGATTTTAGCACAAACTCAAACTATTGTGGTGATTAAAGAAACAATAAATGTGTCTGGATCATCCCAGGTTTTGTTTTTAACCTCATTAAACCAAGTTTACATTTTCCTGTAAAGGGGCTGCAACACCCAGCTGCACAAAACCTTCACTTTTTTAACAGTTTCACTCTTTGAATATTTTTCATTTCTTACCATCAGAATTCTCCAAAAGATTTTTAGAAGAAATTTATTTTCTTTCATGCATCACCAACTGAACCTTTTATGTAAACGTTTCAAGTTCCAACCTAACCTCATTTAATTTTGCTTAGCAAAGTACTTGTAACTCTAATAATTAGTAAGAGTATATTTCTTATCATCTATTGGTCATCTGACCTGATAAACTTCAATTAACATTATAACACAGGACTGATTGTCTCTAAAAATGGGCTGCTGCACACTTGCAGACATTTTTCCATCACAACTTATGGATGATGAATGATTTGATTAAAGCTGTGAAAACATTACTGATAAACTTCATGTGATATTACATTAAAGCCAATTTTCTATTAAAAGCAGGGACTTTTGAGCAGCAGTGTGTACTGTATGTTTGTATGTAACTGTGTCTGACCTGGATTTTATCAGCAGTTTCAAATAAGAATTTTCTTTAAAGTCTGTCTTTAAATACAAATGAAGTTCAACTTTAGCAAGGCTGATGGTAAACTGGCCCTAACAAGTCCACTTTATTGCGTGCTCATTGACTTTCTCCTATCAGAGCTGTTTAACAAGTCCACTTTATACATGCTTATTAATCTATCACGCTTATCAGTGGCTCATGGTTGCTTAAAGCCTATGTCTGAACTTGAGCACAGAGCCAGAGCATCATTCAATCCTACTGCTGCCTATCTTGGCAGCAGCTCAAGGATGACAAACTCCACTTTCTCTGCATCAAGACAGCTCATAACTTTTAACAGTCTCTCCTGATAGTCTCATATCATCTGCTCTAATCAATAACCCTACACTATAATTACAATGTAGACTACAGCTCAAAAGTCTGAGGTGAATTAGAAATCTCTTGTTTTCTGAATAGAATCACATTTGATTTCATGTTGAATCACAGCAATTAATCAAAAGAGTAAATAATCATATAAATGCTTAATATTAACACTGATCACGAATCATGAATGATTTTGAATAGAATATCTACAGAGGTGTTCAGAGACCCATTTTCAGCAATAATCCCTCATGTGTTCAGTGGTACATTGTCTTATCTAATGCAAGTTTAACACATTAAAGCCAAACTTATCACTCAAAACAGCTTTTTAAGAGATTTTAGCACAAACTCAAACTATTGTGGTGATTAAAGAAACAATAAATGTGTCTGGATCATCCCAGGTTTTGTTTTTAACCTCATTAAACCAAGTTTACATTTTCCTGTAAAGGGGTTGCAACACCCAGCTGCACAAAACCTTCACTTTTTTAACAGTTTCACTCTTTGAATATTTTTCATTTCTTACCATCAGAATTCTCCAAAAGATTTTTAGAAGAAATTTATTTTCTTTCATGCATCACCAACTGAACCTTTTATGTAAACGTTTCAAGTTCCAACCTAACCTCATTTAATTTTGCTTAGCAAAGTACTTGTAACTCTAATAATTAGTAAGAGTATATTTCTTATCATCTATTGGTCATCTGACCTGATAAACTTCAATTAACATCATAACACAGGACTGATTGTCTCTAAAAATGGGCTCCTGCACACTTGCAGACATTTTTCCATCACAACTTATGGATGATGAATGATTTGATTAAAGCTGTGAAAACATTACTGATAAACTTCATGTGATATTACATTAAAGCCAATTTTCTATTAAAAGCAGGGACTTTTGAGCAGCAGTGTGTACTGTATGTTTGTATGTAACTGTGTCTGACCTGGATTTTATCAGCAGTTTCAAATAAGATTTTCTTTAAAGTCTGTCTTTAAATACAAATGAAGTTCAACTTTAGCAAGGCTGATGGTAAACTGGCCCTAACAAGTCCACTTTATTGCGTGCTCATTGACTTTCTCCTATCAGAGCTGTTTAACAAGTCCACTTTATACATGCTTATTAATCTATCACGCTTATCAGTGGCTCATGGTTGCTTAAAGCCTATGTCTGAACTTGAGCACAGAGCCAGAGCATCATTCAATCCTACTGCTGCCTATCTTGGCAGCAGCTCAAGGATGACAAACTCCACTTTCTCTGCATCAAGACAGCTCATAACTTTTTAACAGTCTCTCCTGATAGTCTCATATCATCTGCTCTAATCAATAACCCTACACTATAATTACAATGTAGACTACAGCTCAAAAGTCTGAGGTCAATTAGAAATCTCTTGTTTTCTGAATAGAATCACATTTGATTTCATGTTGAATCACAGCAATTAATCAAAAGAGTAAATAATCATATAAATGCTTAATATTAACACTGATCACAAATCATGAATGATTCTGAATAGAATATCTACAGAGGTGTTCAGAGACCCATTTTCAGCGATAATCCCTCCTGTGTTCAGTGGTACATTGTCTTATCTAATGCAAGTTTAACACATTAAAGCCAAACTTATCACTCAAAACAGCTTTTAAGAGATTTTAGCACAAACTCAAACTACTGTGGTGATTAAAGAAACAATAAATGTGTCTGGATCATCCCAGGTTTTGTTTTAACCTCATTAAACCAAGTTTACATTTTCCTGTAAAGGGGCTGCAACACCCAGCTGCACAAAACCTTCACTTTTTAACAGTTTCACTCTTTGAATATTTTCATTTCTTACCATCAGAATTCTCCAAAAGATTTTTAGAAGAAATTTATTTTCTTTCATGCATCACCAACTGAACCTTTTATGTAAAGCGTTTCAAGTTCCAACCTAACCTCATTTAATTTTGCTTAGCAAAGTACTTGTAACTCTAATAATTAGTAAGAGTATATTTCTTATCATCTATTGGTCATCTGACCTGATAAACTTCAATTAACATCATAACACAGGACTGATTGTCTCTAAAAATGGGCTCCTGCACGCTTGCAGACATTTTTCCATCACAACTTATGGATGATGAATGATTTGATTAAAGCTGTGAAAACATTACTGATAAACTTCATGTGATATTACATTAAAGCCAATTTTCTATTAAAAGCAGGGACTTTTGAGCAGCAGTGTGTACTGTATGTTTGTATGTAACTGTGTCTGACCCGGATTTTATCAGCAGTTTCAAATAAGAATTTTCTTTAAAGTCTGTCTTTAAATACAAATGAAGTTCAACTTTAGCAAGGCTGATGGTAAACTGGCCCTAACAAGTCCACTTTATTGCGTGCTCATTGACTTTCTCCTATCAGAGCTGTTTAACAAGTCCACTTTATACATGCTTATTAATCTATCACGCTTATCAGTGGCTCATGGTTGCTTAAAGCCTATGTCTGAACTTGAGCACAGAGCCAGAGCATCATTCAATCCTACTGCTGCCTATCTTGGCAGCAGCTCAAGGATGACAAACTCCACTTTCTCTGCATCAAGACAGCTCATAACTTTTTAACAGTCTCTCCTGATAGTCTCATATCATCTGCTCTAATCAATAACCCTACACTATAATTACAATGTAGACTACAGCTCAAAAGTCTGAGGTCAATTGGAAATGTCTTGTTTTCTGAATAGACTAACGTTTGATTTCATGTTGAATCACAGCAATTAATCAAAAGAGTAAATAATCATATAAATGCTTAATATTAACACTGATCACAAATCATGAATGATTCTGAATAGAATATCTACAGAGGTGTTCAGAGACCCATTTTCAGCGATAATCCCTCCTGTGTTCAGTGGTACATTGTCTTATCTAATGCAAGTTTAACACATTAAAGCCAAACTTATCACTCAAAACAGCTTTTTAAGAGATTTTAGCACAAACTCAAACTATTGTGGTGATTAAAGAAACAATAAATGTGTCTGGATCATCCCAGGTTTTGTTTTTAACCTCATTAAACCAAGTTTACATTTTCCTGTAAAGGGGCTGCAACACCCAGCTGCACAAAACCTTCACTTTTTTAACAGTTTCACTCTTTGAATATTTTTCATTTCTTACCATCAGAATTCTCCAAAAGATTTTTAGAAGAAATTTATTTTCTTTCATGCATCACCAACTGAACCTTTTATGTAAACGTTTCAAGTTCCAACCTAACCTCATTTAATTTTGCTTAGCAAAGTACTTGTAACTCTAATAATTAGTAAGAGTATATTTCTTATCATCTATTGGTCATCTGACCTGATAAACTTCAATTAACATCATAACACAGGACTGATTGTCTCTCTAAAATGGGCTCCTGCACACTTGCAGACATTTTTCCATCACAACTTATGGATGATGAATGATTTGATTAAAGCTGTGAAAACATTACTGATAAACTTCATGTGATATTACATTAAAGCCAATTTTCTATTAAAAGCAGGGACTTTTGAGCAGCAGTGTGTACTGTATGTTTGTATGTAACTGTGTCTGACCTGGATTTTATCAGCAGTTTCAAATAAGATTTTCTTTAAAGTCTGTCTTTAAATACAAATGAAGTTCAACTTTAGCAAGGCTGATGGTAAACTGGCCCTAACAAGTCCACTTTATTGCGTGCTCATTGACTTTCTCCTATCAGAGCTGTTTAACAAGTCCACTTTATACATGCTTATTAATCTATCACGCTTATCAGTGGCTCATGGTTGCTTAAAGCCTATGTCTGAACTTGAGCACAGAGCCAGAGCATCATTCAATCCTACTGCTGCCTATCTTGGCAGCAGCTCAAGGATGACAAACTCCACTTTCTCTGCATCAAGACAGCTCATAACTTTTTAACAGTCTCTCCTGATAGTCTCATATCATCTGCTCTAATCAATAACCCTACACTATAATTACAATGTAGACTACAGCTCAAAAGTCTGAGGTGAATTAGAAATCTCTTGTTTTCTGAATAGAATCACATTTGATTTCATGTTGAATCACAGCAATTAATCAAAAGAGTAAATAATCATATAAATGCTTAATATTAACACTGATCACAAATCATGAATGATTCTGAATAGAATATCTACAGAGGTGTTCAGAGACCCATTTTCAGCAATAATCCCTCCTGTGTTCAGTGGTACATTGTCTTATCTAATGCAAGTTTAACACATTAAAGCCAAACTTATCACTCAAAACAGCTTTTTAAGAGATTTTAGCACAAACTCAAACTATTGTGGTGATTAAAGAAACAATAAATGTGTCTGGATCATCCCAGGTTTTGTTTTTAACCTCATTAAACCAAGTTTACATTTTCCTGTAAAGGGGTTGCAACACCCAGCTGCACAAAACCTTCACTTTTTTAACAGTTTCACTCTTTGAATATTTTTCATTTCTTACCATCAGAATTCTCCAAAAGATTTTTAGAAGAAATTTATTTTCTTTCATGCATCACCAACTGAACCTTTTATGTAAACGTCACAAGGTCCAACCTAACCTCATTTAATTTTGCTTAGCAAAGTACTTGTAACTCTAATAATTAGTAAGAGTATATTTCTTATCATCTATTGGTCATCTGACCTGATAAACTTCAATTAACATTATAACACAGGACTGATTGTCTCTAAAAATGGGCTCCAGCACACTTGCAGACATTTTTCCATCACAACTTATGGATGATGAATGATTTGATTGAAGCTGTGAAAACATTACTGATAAACTTCATGTGATATTACATTAAAGAATGTCTCTCTGTCCTCGTATTTCTATGCATTCTTCTGCCATAGATAAATATACGCTATCATTGTAATCAATCTACACTACAGCTCAAAAGTTTGAAGTCAATATTCATCTGCTTTATAATCATGTGATCGTTCCACACATCAGTGTCTAAGAAACGCTCATTTTTTTAGATTGTCTATCATCAAAAATTGAGTTGATGGCAAACTCTCCCTAAAAAGTTCACTTTATTGCGTGCTCATCAATCTCCTCTACAGCTCAAAAGTTTGAAGTCAGTAAGAAACGTCTTTTTTTCTTAAAAAAACAAGATTCTTTTTTATATTTTGTAAATTAGCTGTGAATGCAAATAAATATTATTGCTTAAAACTTGCATTGATCACCAATTATGATTGATGTTTTATAAAATATTAACTTTGTGTATGGATTACAACAATAATAGCGAGTGTGTAGATTATATTACCTATCCTCAGTTTATCACATTAAATCTCAGCTTACTAGTGACCCAGCAGTTTTTCCAAATACAGCCGCACTAACCAACATCATTTTTTCAAGTAATATAAAAATCATTTTTATATATTACCTTTTTAAACATCTGATTTTTCTTTCTAATGTCATTAAAACAAGTTTGCACATTTGTATAACAACAGTTGGACGTCCAGATCTTTTAAGCTTTCAGTTTTTTTCTCAGTGTCACACATAGATTAGTTTTCGTCTTTTTCAATAAGAAAGTCAAATCTTCAAACCCTAAAGCAATCTGTTTCTTTCAATCATTCCAATATTTTTCATCTCCTGTAATATAATTGCAGTTAACCAGGGCTTAGCTACTCTGATCTACAGTGATTTTGGGGGTGTGGATACCTACTTTTTTTTCACAGGTGCAGAGCCTTTTTCTACAAAATTACAAATAAACTGCATTTTTTAAAAGTACCATTAACATTAATGTAAACTGACAAGTAACTCAACATTTAACACAGTGATCAGTAGAGAAGAAAGAAAATAACCCATTTCAACATTTCTAGTTCAGATCAAAATTATTGTTCTGATTAAGGAAACAGTAAATTTGGCCACATTATTGTCCTGATCCTCCAATTTTCCCTTTCCAATGTGACTAAATAAAATTCAACTTTTGTTTTTTTAAATAAAAGCAGATGCAGACCCAGATATTTCTTACAGTAAGAATCCTCCAACAACCTTTCAAAAGAAACATTTTTTTTCTTTCCTCAGTTTTGAGACCAACTGAACCCACAAACCTGAAGCTCCAGACCCCAAACTAACCCAATTTAATGTTTCCTTAATCAGCACAGTAATTTGTAACTCTTTCTGTGTTATGTTTACTCACAGTTTTGATGCTTGCTTCTTTGACTTGATCCACGATTAGCTCTGCACCATCGCTCTGCTGTTTTCTCCTCATGCTTCTCCTTCATGCGTCCTGTCCTCAGATATAATCCAACCTGCCTCCTTGTTTCCTCCTTGACTTGTATTAACAAAATTTCCAGTTAAATTAAGAGAAGTCCAGAAAAGTTTTCCTGCTTCAAAAGCTCTTCCAGTTGCTTGTCTTCTTGTCCTCCTTCAAATGTGCATTTTTCTACATTTGTATTTATTTGACTTCATATTGCCATGACAACATGACACAGAGCATCATGGTAGATTAAGGCAGATGGTTCTCTCCTGTGCAGAAATGCTGGTGTTCCATAGTGATGTAAAAGCATGTTAATAATCTTTAAACAGACACTCACTGATCCTGTAAGAGCAGGAATTTAACTACAAACCCTCACAGTCCCCATCAGTATCAGGCCCTCAGGCCTCTAAATCCACATCCAGGTTTGGGTGACTACTTGGATTAGGGGAGCATTATTTAGAGCAATGTTTGTCACTTTGGTTAATTGCTCAACTCAGGCCGTTTTTGTTCAGTCTTTTTCTAACCGAACCTTCACATTTAACATGCTAACTGAAGCCTGTAGAGTCTGAGATGTAGCTCTTTTATTTTCTGTATTGTACAGTCGGACTTAGGGGTGAATTTGCTGGGATTGGTGACTGTGTTGCATGTTTTGAATAATCTTCTTCGGAGAAGACTTTTGGTGTAAGCTGATAGTGAATGAAAAAACTATAAAAAGCTGACGTGTTTTTAATTTTCCAAGAGAGGTAATGCACATAATGCAGAGACGAGCGCACGGGGGATATCCAAATTCTAGGAAGGCAGCCTGCTGCTGTACACAGGCGGATTCTTCTCAGTCATAGTTCTTAACAACTTGTCTGTTTTCTCAAACCACACAAAGAGGGCTGTTTCCATTCTGGGAAGTCTACTCATTGGTGTAGGCAGCTCTTCTAATTATAAGTAGCTATATATGAGCAGCTATATTAGCTTTGACTTAACATATGTTAAATAGTATACTTTCCTGTTTTAAAATTTATGATGGCTCAAAATTCAAACCTTACAAATTAAAACCCTGAATCATCACCACTTGTGTGAACTACAAGGGTGCCATCATTTTTCTTTTCAATCCATTAAGTGCCACATTTTACACACTGAGCAAGAAAGGAAGTAAGCTCTTCATGGTGACCCCAGAAATTTTAATGTATCACTTTCTAGCATACGGCTGACACTGCTCGACATCTTACAGTGCGGTATAAGAGTCCCGCCACAAGGAGACACTAAAGGCTTTCAAACCAACAGTTTCTGCTTCCAAAGCGGTGCCAACCGTCACCACCGATCATCGTACTTATGTGACATAGACGATGGATGCATGTTTGAGTTGATACATCATTTAAAGCCACCACTGTTCAGGCATCACATCTGTCCATTAGGTTTCCCTTTCATACACAACATTTTTATCCCTGGGTACTAACTTTTTTGTTTTTGTTGACTGTTTATTTATTTGTTTGCTTGTTTGTTTGTCTAATGCTCTTGTTGCATTGCTAAATAGGCTGTAGCCAACATGATTTATGAAGGGATTATAAAATCTAAGAAATTACTGCATTATTTTACCTACTCTTATTAAACTCACTTTCCTAAAAACTGATTACAGCTTCTACTTTGTGATGTCAATGTTATGTCTCTAAATGATTTCATATCATTCATGGGAGATATGCTTGACAAATGATAAGTTAACAAGTCACTGCTACCAGCTTAATCAATTCATTGGGGCGACCTGCGTGTTGTGTTGCATTGTCTGATTTGGTCATAGTGTGTAAACACCTCTAGAGGCCACTGTTGTATAGCTGCTGCAAACTGAATGTACCCGTACCAGAGGTTATACTTAAAATGGCAGCTGCCAGGAAGTCTCTTTGGAAATTTGTGTTCGCCCTTTATGAAATAGATATGTTGTAATACAAGGTACTAATGCACCCTTGCATTGGTAAAATAAATTCTACTAGAATAGCTGATACTCCCTTACAGAAGATTTCTTTTGACCTTTCTAAAGCCTTCTTTAAAATTTAGAAAATAAAATGAAAACAGGCATACTAGAAATACTACTCTGCATTACATCCTAACACTTGGCTAAATCCTAATATGTAATTCTGCTTTAATAGTTTATTACACTAAATGTGATTATGCACTGGAAAAAAAACATGTTGGGTTTACTTAATTCAATGGTGGACATTGGTTGCACACAGATGTTTTGCTTTGGCACGAGCTTAAACACTTGAGTTGAATTAACACAAGTTATTCATATTCAATAAACCTGTGCAATTTGTCTTGATAAAATATGATTGAAACATGTTTTGGTGAAGTAATTTGAGCTCTTGGAATATTTTAATCCTTCACAATTTTCACACTTTATTCCAACACTATTCAGTGACAAACAAACAAAACACTACATTTTCTGAAATATTTGTGGGTTTTTTCTTGTATTGTCCATGTTTTATGGTGTGGTCTGCTGGGGACAGGAAGAAACTGAACAGGATGATCAAGAAAACTAGCTCTGTTCTGGGATGCCCTCTTGACCCAGTGGAGGTAGTTATCTCTGTCAGATAACAGCTCCCACCCCATACAGGTCACTCTGGCAACACTAAGCAGCCCCTTCAGTGACAGGCTGCTGCACCCACAGTGTGCAAAGGGGACATTTTGGAGGCCTTTCCCTCCAGCTGTTGTCAGACTGTACACTGCACAACAGCAGTGAATGTACACCACATATGCAGACACTGGGGTCTTTACATATATACCTGCTACTATTAACACCCAAACACTGCACTATGAAATGTTTCATTCTTCTTCTAATAGTAATCTGTATTATTGCATAATATATATGTATATGTATGTATACAGATATAGATAGATGGATATAGATATAGATAGATATACTTACATATATAAGTACATATCTATTTCTTAGTCTATATTTCTTCTATTTTTGCATTATTGCTGTTAGGTATGCTGCATGTGTACATTTGTTCCTGCCTTGTCTACTCTGCTGCAGTAACAATTTGAATTTCCCACTCTGGGACTAACAAAGGTTATCTTATCTGAAATGTATCTAAACCCAGCTGATATCTGGCTACATTTTCTGGTGAGCATCTAAATCACACTGGACTGAAGTTTACACACTGTATAATGCCTGATTTCTTGTAAATATTTAACGATGGCCTTATGAAATATATATTGATAAAATGTTTACCAGGCCACAGTGAACAATGAAAAATAAAAATAAAACAAATAATTAAAAACACTGAAAAACACTCACAAATATATTTTTTTAGAGATGACGCATTTGTCTTAACCTGGTTATGCTGTACCATCCAGATGAAGACGTGAGCCAAAGAGCCTTTAAGTTTCATTTAATGAACTTACCTTTTCCTACATATGAGAAATGATCTGGTGTGAAGTAAATCGGGTTTTGTATGTCTGTAGCCTCAGATGAGCATGAAATTTCATTTTTGACCTGCCTAACAGCAGTCTCAAATATTAAAGTCTTGGTGTTACAAAATCAATTAACAAATGCAGCAACTGAAATATGACACCAGAGGCCACTCTTAATACAGACAGATGAGGATGTGCCTGAAATGTTTGTTAAAACAAATAACTGGACCTTACTTGTTAAGCTCAATGTTCTCACTGTCACATGGAGAAATTAATGTTTTTTCCCTAATAAATATACATTAATTTTAGGTCTAAAGTGTCTAAAATCTGCACTTTTGGAACTTTCCATGTGGGATAACAAAATTAAAAAACAAACAAACAAAAAAACACTCCAAAAAACAAGTGATACATGTGATGAAAGACTGGCATAATTTGATTCATAAGACTTTATTTGATATTCACATACTGTAAGCAGAAAACAGCTTTAACAAAGCAAACTTGGTGGAAAGGACTAACACCAAGCTTATCCATCTTTTCCTGTAAAGAAAAACTAAAAAAATCAAACCAAAGTAATAAATTACAGATCTATTCAGCTGGGTATAAAAGTTAATGTTAACAGTACCAAATTCATGGAACACATAACATGTGGAATAAAAACTGTCTCTGGCCTGAAATTGATAAAAACAAGGGTGTAAACCTTTATTGTTTTGATGGATAGAAGTGTGTGTTATACGAAACCATTTTAATGAAAAGAAAATCAATTCTGAATCAGTTCTATACACCATAACACTGTTGTTCTGCATTTACAGACAATAGAATAATAACATAAAAAAGCAAGCATAAAAATTGGGTGTACAAGAGTTGCACATAAGCAAAACACTTGTTCAGCACAGTAGCAACTTTTCACTTCTGAGTTATCAAATATCCCTTTTTTTTCATTCCAGTGAACAAAGTCATTAAGGAATCATCTCAGCCTTCATTTAACAAGCAGTTCCCATCCAGCCAGATGAAGGAGAGAAGCAACGTCGGCTAACCACTCACCGTTCATCCGGAGAGCTGCTGCAATTCCGACACCAGTGTGTGTTCGGCTTTGTGAAACAGAGCAACGGTCAGGTTTTTGGAGAGGACAGGAAAAGTCCAAGGACCAGGATGAGATTCCGGTCATGATAGATGGCGAGCCAACCACGTTGAGGACAATTCACCCCGAAGAAGATACACACCCACACACTCATACATACGTTCCAATTACACTCACAAGGACCTTTGAAGTTGGCTGTTGTCAACATAACTTGAATTCCTAAAGGGCCCTAACGAGTACTTTTATTTTGTTTAAGTGTGCACACTATTTATTTATTTTATACTTTTTATCCTGTACAAATTGGACACAAATTTTTTTTACACTTTGTAACAATACAAGAGTGGCTACTCAAAAGTTTACAGTGTCTCCAAGTCATTATTGCTGCTCAATACTTTGGCTCCTCACCAATTAGGTGTCTTCTGATTCTGGCCAGGGTCTTATTACGAGCCCAAGTAGTTATTGTGCTGTAATTCACCTTTATGTCTCTAAAGTTGGTTACAGAAGTGGTGAGCCAGCCAGGAGCCATTTGATTTGAGCATCAATATTGAGGCAATGACCAGTATGGATTTCATACAAAAGTCTGGTGTCAAAATACCTAATGCAGTTGTTGTCGCTGGGATAACACAGGTATCTGAAAAAGATGAACAGGTCATTGACTTTCTGAAACGGTATGGTAAAATTGGAAGAGTCCATTTTGTTGATGATTCACTGTCCGACTTCTACCGAAACCTGATCGTTGAATATTCTAGCAGTTCAGCCTTAGAAGGTTTAGAACCTCGCTTACCGTACACGTACACAGCACAAGCTGACCCCAGCATTGTCTATGAAATTAAAACACTCAGTAGCATGTACACTACCAAGGTTGGGGGTAATGTTATGAAGACCTACTTAGCTGAGCTCAAGGAGCTAGCTAAGCTGAGTGGCAAAGACTATGGTGAGGTGTTGAAGGAGATGATGTGTCAGATTGGGGAGGATGTTGAAGCCATGCGACCTACCACTGAAGAACCTTCCCCCACATATGTCGAGACCACTGTCGTATCTCCGCCCGCTCCTAAAGAGCAACAGTGTCACACCTCACATTCAGATGTTACACCAAGTGATATTGGTGCCACTGATCATGTTCCCCTCACCAATGGGAGGAGAGCAGCGTCCCTTTCAGTAAGTGACTTGAACCCACCTGACATTCAGAAGGTCGTGGTAGAGCATATCGTACGAAGGCAAGATGTCCCACACATCCAGTCCCAGGTTAGACTCCATTCCTTCGCCGGTAAGGTTCCCAGACCTAACAACGAAACTGATTATGACACGTGGTGCACACAAATTGAACTGCTCCAAAATGACCCCAGCATGTCACCCCTGCAAATATCCAGAAAGATCCATGAGAGCCTGCTCCCACCAGCAGCTGATATAGTTAAGAGTTTACGGCCTGAGCCACCACCTGCGACTTATTTGCAAATAAGTCTATAGATTCAGCCTTTGGCACTAGAGAAGATGGGGAGGAGCTTTTTGCTCAATTCCTGAACACCGTTCAAGATCCAGGTGAGAAATCACCCACTTACCTTCACCAGCTACAGCTACAGCTACAGCTAGCATTAAACAGAGCCACGAAGAGGGGGGGAATCGCATGTGAAGAAGTGGACCAACATCTCCTTAAACAGTTCTGCAGGGGATGTTGGGACAATGCCCTACTCAGCGCCCTGAAACTTGAACAAAAGAAGAGCAGCCCACCCCAATTCTCAGACCTCTTGTTAATGATTGGCTCTGAGGAAGATTGACAGCAAGCAAAAACTAGTCGTATGAGAAAACACATTGGCACCACAAAGCAGAGAACTTAGTTACAGTTCCCGGGTGCACATGTTTGTGAACCAGAGGAGAAACATGAGAGTAGCATCGCTGCTATTGAGGATCTGAGAAAGCAGGTGGCGAGTCTGCAAAGTCAACTAACTACATTCATGTCACAGAAAAAAACAAAGTTTGCTAACAGCAAGTGATCTGCAGGGAAGCCGCACAGTAAGATGTCAAAGCCACATAATGTAGATGGACGTCTGCAAAGGCAGACTACAAAGAAACAAACATGCAGACCCAAGCCCTGGCTGTTTCAACTGCGGTGAAGATGGGCACATCGCCCCATGCTGTGTTGACCCTGCTAACCCCCAACCTAGTGGCAGAGAAAAAGAAGCAATTGGAGGCAAAACAGCGCCAGTGGGAAGCGCAAGATGGTTCAGACTCACCATTAAACGACTAGCAGTTCCTGTTGTGGGACAAACAGGAGCTGAGAAGAGTCAACAACGTCCCTCAGACGTAAACAATGAAGACAAAATCACAGCTGAGGTTAACAAAGTAAGTACCCCAGCAAAGAACGTCATAGCACAAGCATGTTCTGGCTTAAAACATTCAGAGCAGAAACAACCTTTCCAACTCCCTAAACAGTTGATTGGCGCCAAGAATACAGCTCAAGTGACTGTGAGAGGTGAAGAAGTCAACTGTCTTCTTGACTCAGGCTCCCAAGTTACCACCGTTCCTGAGTCATTTTACAAGCAGCACCTTTCAGAACAGAAGATCAAGCCACTACATGACCTCTTAGAAGTGGAAGGTGCTAATGGCCAGCTAGTGCCCTACTTTGGCTACATAGAAATGACCACAACTTTTCCAAAGGACTTTATAGGTGTTCCAGTAGATGTAAACACACTTGCATTAATCGTCCCTGACACTTCACAATCCCTCGTGCTCATAGGCATGAACACCCTAGATGTACTGTTCAACATCTACTCAGAGACTGACTTAGCTGATCGTCAATCCCTTCCACATGGCTACAGAGTAGTCTTCAAAAACATTGAGTTGAGACGAAGGCAGACAAGTGACAACCATCAGGGGGTAGTGAAGCTACAAGGCAAGATGCCTCAAGTCATTCCAGCTGGTTCAACTGTAGTGGAGGAGGGAGTCATCCTTGGCAGGGGGCTTCAGGATGAAAAATCAGTTGTCATTGAGTACCCATCATCGTCCCCCTTGCCCGGTGGCCTGCTACTTAAAGCCGGTCTGGTTGGCTTCCCCCAGCGGCGGCCCCACAAGTTGCCAGTTGTTACAAGCAACGAGTCTGACCACGACATTGTCATCCCTGCCAAGTGTACTATTGCAGAGGTTAGTGCTTATTAGTGATGGGATTTCCGGCTCTTTTTAGAGAACCGGCTCTTTTGGCTCGGCTCACTGAAAAGAGCCGGCTCTTTCGGCTCCCAACCGGCTCTTCAGGTTGCTTTAATTAATTTATTATTAACAACAATATAAAATTATGCACAAAAGGAATTACTAATGTAAAAAAATAGTGGTTTTATCTATATATGTTTATATATAAATATATACAGTGGCCCCTAGAGACAAAGTACATACAAACTCCAAAGCACGTACAAACTCTCACAAAACTGGCTTTGATTACTTTAATGTAATCAAATACTTTAATGTAGTCAAGTAAAAATCTGAACACTTAAAATAAACTTAAATCAAAATAAAACCTTGTTTAATGAATCTTTATGAGGATACTCTTGTATTAGCATTTCAAGGATTGTTCTTTTTTTTTTTACCCATGATGCATTTTGACAAGTAAGAAAACTGAAAACTAAATCAGGTTAAAGTATCCACAAAGAAAGTCACACTGCCACTGCTCTGAAGACTTAAATCTGCCCTAACCCCTAACCAGTCTTTGACAGATTTCCTGGTTCTACCAGGGATTGCAACAGTTTTTCCTTCCCACTGTTGCTGATTGTGTTTGCTCGTAGTGGGCTGTCTGATTGGTGGGATTCTTTCTCTTATATTGTAGGCTCTCTACCTTACAATGTAAAGCAACTCTAGATGATGGATGTGATTTGTTGCTGTAGTTACAATTTAATTCAATTTTTAATGTCCATTCAGTAGTTGAAGTTTTATTTCTTAATATCCAATCTATACTCAATGTGAATTCCATAAATTTAAGAGAGCTGTTGACTGATCACCTAATGTGTGACAAAAGAACCCATTGTGATGCTAATGACAGTCTGCGCTCTCGTACCTGTCTGTAAAAGTTGGTCTTAACATTACTGAAGCGATTTATCGGATGTGCAGAATGTCACGCAGGACTGAACAGACTCAGGCACAGACACAGCTTGGAAAACAAAAGTTCACAATTTATTTACACAATCACCGGAGTGCAAGAATATTTACAAGTGATAGACGGGGTCCAGGACTATGGGGGGGATCCACACACAAGAATCTTCAATAATCGCTTGTCCACTCTCAGACAGTACTCACTCCTCTTCTGCCACTCATGCCTTTCCGCTCTCACACTCCAGTCCACAGGTCCAGGAAATCTACGCACAGAAGCAAGTGTTAACACTACACCAAGCAATCACAAAAGCAAACTTAGACTTAGCCGGGGTTTACAAACTCAGGGTGTTCAACGTTCCAGCAATGAGCTGCTGCAAGCTATAATCTTAAATAGCGGCCAGAGAAAACAGGAACTAATCAGCGTTAGGTGCGCGGGCCAAAAGCGGGAGCCTAGTAACGAGTTCCACCTAGGCACAGAGGAGAGCGAGGGGGAGAGAGAGGTACGGAGAAACAACAAAAACAACACTGTGGCCCAACGTGAGCCAGCCGGAGAGACACGGGGACCATGACACAGAAGGAGAGTTTAAAAATAATACAGGTGGTTCACAGTGGGCAATTTACCGCATTTTAAAATGATGTAATCCTTGTAATATTAGTTAAGCTACTGCTAAGACATCTACGTGATAATTTAACAAACTGTTTTTATTTATTTATTCATTGTCAGGATTCTGACGACTTGAGGGGTAGTATGATGATGAAGCTCTGATTGCACAATCCCAAGAAACAATATAAAAAAATGTATAAATTAGGTGTCAGCTGTTAATAATCTCCAGATTTTCATAGTTGAAAAACATGGTATTCTGTGGGGGCAGGTAGGGCTGTTTGTAGACTTGCTCATTAAGACCAGGTTGAACACTAGTAACTGTTAATTGTCGCCTACCTTTCAGCACATGGTGATTTTCCAACTATAACTAAGTAAATAAATACTGCAGGTTGGATATTTATTTGCGGGACATGTACCAGTTGTTGGATTTGGATTGCCCCTTTCACAGCGCAAAATTTTTGAACCAGAGCATTAAAATAAATCGCAAACGTACTGCTATGACTGTCAATTTATTTGGAAAGCGTAACGTCCTGTGCATCCACCCCCAGTTGGATGCAGAATTAGTGGCATGCAGTGGGAATGCAGAGAGTGTAATTTCCCCACGGGGATCAATAAAGTTTACATTATTAAAGACAAAAAACTCAAAATTAAAATTTAAGTAATTACACAGAGAGACAAGATACTAACACTCAACTAGACATAGAAAAACAGATTAGAGGCTCCAGTCAACTACAACACAAAGTTTAAAATATCAAGTTGTAAGAATTCTTCCCCTCAACCCCAGCCGGTCATGGCAGATGGCTGCCTCTCCCTGAGCATGGTTCTGCCCAAGGTTTCTTCCTGTTAAAAGGGAGTTTTTCCTTCCCACTGTTGCCAAGTGTCTGCTGATTCGGGCAGAGGTTCCCAAAGTTGGGGGCGATTTCAGGGGGGGAGCGGTATGAAGAAAAAGAAAAGGAAAAAAAAAAGAACCCTTGGACACCGTTAGCATAATGGAGATGTTTTTTGACGGGGCTCCCACACAAGCGCAAAGCAGAGGTTGAAGCATCGCCAAATATGTTTCCAAACCAACTTCCTTCCAAGCCAAAGGCTAGAAAATGGGGGGCAAGATTTTCTTGTAAAACAAAGGGGGACCTAGCAAAAAACAGTTTGGGAACCACTGTCATAGGGGATGGTTTGTTGGGATTTTGTCGCTCAAACTATAGGGTCGTGACCTTAAGCAGGTCTAGGTGGTGTGGAGGTTAGCCGCAGAACAACCGTTAGCAACAACAGATCTTTATTAGGCGTTAATAGAACAAGACCATACCAGCCAGGTCTCAACGGCTCTACTCTGTCCATACATACATGTGTGGGGTTAGGTAGACGCCGGTGCCAGCACATTACGATGGTACGGTTTCTCCCGGACAGATACACGAGCAGCATGTAATGGCTGCCACTACACTCACACACTAGGAGTCTCCCCAACTACTACAATAGTAGTATAACACCCCCTAGTGGTGCTATATCCCAATAATAAGGGTTGTTACATCAAGCCAAACCTTTGTAAGCGCCAAGACCATCAAACTCAGAAGTGAGTGGTTGTTAAATGGGACAGTGTAGCCTGCAACAGGGATATTTTGGACAGTGTTGTTTGACAGAGACCGGAGGATTTTTTAAATATCTATATTAATAATGCAGTAGCGCCTACATTAAATATATTATGTATAACCCAGCTGAATGAAATACAGTGCTTCAGTAAAATTTCAAGGCACATGTATTCCAGTTTCAGATCCTAGTTGTATCACTTTATACCATCTTCTAGACTACATTGAATATTTTTTATATCTATAAATGATATTGCAACCATTATGTTTGTCTGAAAGTTTTAGTAATAGATTTTCTAATTTAAGTACTGTGAAAAAACATGATCAACCTGACAGCTATCCAAAAGTGTAGCCAAAATGTCTGTATCGCCACCTGGTGTTTGACTGCGGTATATGTCATACCCCACCCACCACACCCAAACTTCATGTTAGCAGATGGGACAGGAGCAGCTAGAGTAGACATGCTAAGAGGAGAAAATCACAGTCAGAGTCAGCATGTAGTGGATTGTGGAAAAGATCTAATTGGCCAAGTTTTCATCATTCATCATTACAATGATCCCAAACACACTGCCAGTGTTCTAAAAGCATAGCTGGATAGGAAAAGACACAATTACTATCAGTTATGGATTGCCTCCCTGCAGGCCAGGCCCCAACATTACTGAAGCAGTGTGGGATTATCAGAGAACAGAAAAAAAAGGCAAAAAACATCCAAAGAAGAGTTTTGAATGTTCTTCAGGAAACCTGGAGAACTATTCCTGACGACTACCTAAAGAAATGACAAGAAAGCTGCGAGAGCTCAGGCTGTGTTTAAGGATAAAGGCTGGTCACATTAAATATTGACTTTCAAGCTCATTAGAATAGTACAAACTCTGTTTTTTTTCCCTTATATCCTGTATTTATCTTTATGTTTTTTTAAGGGGTTGCTCATGACCTTTGGACATTACCATAACTATCAAAAGAACATCCTGGAGTGCCCTCCCTCTTTCTCTCAGCTCATTTCAGCACAGATTTTCACAGGACCACCAGGGGGAGCAACGTGTACTGATAGAGAACTCCTATTCCTGAGAGTTGACAGCACTGATGTGGCTGATTCAGGTCAGTGTTACGGTACAGTGATGCAGAATGAAGTCACAGCTCACACAGAGTCTGGGAAAGGCAAGCGTCAGTGTTTTTGTCCCGTGCCTGATATTATCATCATTTTACCATGTGACAGTTTGCCATGAAAACATTATGATGCCATATCTAAGATTATTTTGAGTTACTGCAGTCGCAGGAAGCTGGTGTTAAAGCAGAGCTGCAAACAGAGACGGACACAAGGTGAGAGTGTTTTGATAACTTTTATTTTACTAAAAAAAAAAAAAGGGGGGGGAGAAAGTTCACATTAACATTTAGCCTCAATATTACAGTATATTGAAATTCTTCTCAAAGGAAGTAAAATACAACATTTTTATTTTCTTTTAACCTTATATTAAAAATATCAAATAGTACTCATCTAGCAGTGCTTGCAGTATTTTAAGATATGCTGCAGGCTTGATAGCAGAAAGGTTGGCTTTATACAGAGCAGTTATGTATTTATTTACTTTTTTTCTTTGCTTTGCAGAGACAACCTACCTTTTTGTTATCTGGCCTAGTTTGATTGACAAGCTGAACATGCAATGAGGGCAACTACACAAAATCATCCTACAGATTATACCGGTGCAGTAAGACACTTGGAACAGGCTTGCAATGCAACAACAAAAAACAAACAAACCAAAAAAGCTAAATGTTCCATTCGTTGTGTTCTCTCCAAACAACTGTCATGTCACAGGGTGCCCTCTCACCTCTACAAAGTGATCTGAAATGAATTCTGGGTGTATTTTCAGTACAGCTTACCAACCATGGACATGGTGAATAAGAAAAGTAGACTAAAAAATAACATCACTACCTGAATAAACTTCAAAAAACACACTCCTTAGAGCATTTCTCTAGTTGCACAGAACTGTACAGGCACACGTATTATATATATTTAAAATAAATAGGGCTAATTTGGCCGAGACTCAGTGAGGAGGGCACTTCTCTCTTGCTTGTCAGTACAGAGAGAGGGAAAAGAAAAATACCAGCCATTTACTGGGACGGCCGTTTTCTATAATTCTTGTGTTCCCTTAAACACGCAAGTACACACACACACATCATGTACATCCACACTGTCATTCAGACACATTGGCCTCCTCCTACCACACACACACACGCACACACACACACACACACACACACACACACACACACACACAGTAAGCACAGGGAAGGAAACAAAAATCAGGTGCTAAACATTATTCCAAAACATGTAAATGCCTTTATTTGTGGAATGCCTCTGACCAGGAAAACAAAAACAGAAAGTAGAGTTTGAGTCGACTGGTTTTTCAAATCATCAAACCAGAACTTGGCAAAGGGATGACAACACCCCACACGCCGAGGCATGATCCTGTGCCACTGCGCCAGGCTGTGGCTTCCAGACCCTTGTCCCCTCCCATTTTCCCCACAGTGGTCCCATAACTCCCTGTCTTCTTGCCAGTGGGAAGCAGCTGGGCTCTCCTCACGTTTACAGGACACGACACATGACTATAAAGACGCCCCGGAAATCTCCTTCACGTGCCCGGCTCCATCTCCTCACAGGACTGGGTGTGGTAGGGTGGGGTGGATGTGGGGTTTAAATGGAAGGGAGATGTGGAAGGGGAGGGCTGGGGGTGGGGGATTGGGGGGCTGTACAGTTGAGACGAGCTGCCTGCTGTGGGTGAGGGAGAGCTGAGGCAGGATTACTGAGTGCTGGGGACCAATGTTTGTATGGAGTCTCTCTCTCTCACTCTTTCGTCTCCAGGTGAAGCCCTGTGGGAGGTGGCCGGGGATTAAACATCAGTGGAGAAGTAGAGCGTGTTTCGCTTCAGCTCAGCATAGGAGATGGGAGGATGCTGCAGGTAGTAGAGCAGCACCTGGACCTAAGAGAGGAGGAAAACAAGGCTGTATGAGTACAGCTGCTGCTGGAACAATTTGCACTTGGATGAGGGTGAAAATGATCATTCTGGATTTTGTGACAGACACATTACAACCCACATATTTTTTAAAATATGGAAGCAGATATGGCTCATGAGCAGGCTGCTGTGATGTGCTTTGCTTTAAAATATCTCTGAATTTTCCTTTATTTTTTACTGCACAGGGCAGACAACTTGCTGCTGACTTAAAAATGAGTAAGAAAAGGTTGTGGCAGTAAGCCATGGACAGAAAGTCACCTTTGACCATTATTAAAAAGAAAACCAGCTTCATAAACATAGATGAATCAATCAATCTAATGTTCTTCCTCTCTCTGCTCCACAAATTCCCCTTAATCTCCGCTTTAATAACCAGTTTTATCATAAGGGCACGTGTGGTTAATGCTGTCGCAGCTCATCAGGAAAACCACCTCCTAGTGAGATTGTTACCACTTTGCTAGGTGGAGGGTCTCTAATTAAAAAAACAAAACAAAAAATACAAAAGAATCCATCACTAATTCACCCAGATTATACTTAGATTACATTGAGGATGAAGCACTGGCCTCATCTCTCTGACATGTTGTATTCTTAATGCAGTAAACATTTAGACTTTAAATAAGCCTCAGTGCAAACACTGGGCTTCACTGTAATGGACAGATGGGACCGTGCATGTGCACTCTGCCCCCATTTATGATGATTTACTCTGGATGTTGTTTATTCTGCCAAGCGGAGCTATTTGTGAACAGGAAACACATCTCTTTGCAGAGATGAATGGATAGCCTGCAGTCTAAATACAGCTGGGGTGGGGTGGGTGGGGGGCAGTGACATTGGTCACTGGGTGATGTGGGAGTGAAATTCATCTGCAGATCACATGCAGCAGCTGTGATACGCATATACACACCAATTTAACATCGACTACTTGTACCTGCTAGGCCAATCGATTTTTTTTTATCTCAATTAACAAAGTGCAGCTTTGTATTCAACTTTCAAAAACATCCATGCACCTGTGCCATGACGTCATGTGACCAGATGTCAGAGGCGGAGGTGATGTGCTGTCCCTTCGTGCTCTCTGACTCTGAGGGCCTGAGCAGAGTGGGGCCGAACACGGTGGCCAGGTTATGAAGGGACATCTTGTTGATGGGCTCCTTCTCAGCCACCCTGCAGGAACAACAACCAACAGGCACCGTTAGATTCTCTGTGATAAGCTTAGTCTTATGTATGAAAGAAGCGAATAAGTACGATTAAAGAATAACAAAAAGTGTGTGTATTTGTGTGTCTGTGTACCGTTTGAGGTGCTCCAGCAGCGTGAGGAAGGTCATGATGTTGGGCTCAGGCAGCGAGCGCAGGAGGTGCATCATGCAGTTCTCCTTGGCTGCTGGGTCTGAGAGAGCTGTGAGAGGGGGAGGAAGAAGATGTCAGATCCAATTATGGCAAAACGGCTTTCTAACAGTCCTCGTCTTCTCCAGTTGGTCAACTGTAACTCACTTGGGCAAAAATCTAAACACACACTCTTCCTGGAATGAATGTAAGAGCTCAAAGGTCGCACCTATGCCCTCCATGAAGGCGGGGTAGAGGCGGTCGGTGAGGAGAGGCTCCGGCAGCTCCCTGAAGTACAGCTTCAGCGTTCCTGCAATGGCGTTGATGTCCATGTCGCTCAGCATCACCAGGATATCTTTGGTATCTGCAAGTCAGACACAAACACTCATCACATTATTCGAGTTTTACACTTGATCTCTGCTTCCTCCGTCTCCAGGACTGAGGCGATCTCTTAACGACCCCGCATGCATTGGTGTTTGACTTTTGTTTGTCACATCAGAGTGGATACTAGGCCCTGCTCAGTCACATCTCAGCGAAGTAAAAGCAGCTGTGACCACAAAGACTCTTATGCAACGGGAGACCTTGAACACGATACAGCTGCTGCTCCTCATCTGTCCTGGATTGCCTGACTGTCAGTTTTCACTAATCCATCTTCTAGAGTGCTAAAGCAAAAACCTGGCTGCAGCAATTTCTCTACATCTAAAAGCAGCATAAGGTGCTACATTTTTAGGAAATTGCTGAGAACAAATGGGGTATGCTGGGCAGCCGGTTTTGTGTTAAACCTATTGCCTTACTGACTCTCACATGACCCAAGTTCAGGACACATACAATAAAAGCCAAATGATGATTTTTTTTGCTGTGTGGATCATTTTATAATGTTTGCCAGGAACATCTGTAACCTGGTTGTTCATACGTGATTCCTGCTAAACAGAGTGAGCGAATGAATTGCTGTGCTGGAAAACAGAGTGAGCCCTGCAGAGTGTCCTCATACAGTCTGTCTGCAGTTTCCTGTCAGTTTCAGCTGTTTGCTGCAGTGAGACCAGTGTTTTTGACAATGTGCAGAGTGCACTGGGCGCCTCACAGACTTTTAAAAGCAAAGTGCAAGAACACAGACAGATGACTCATGTATTCTGCTGAAAATCAGTATAAGCCATCACTGATACTGAACTATTGTTCTTGTGTCTCCATCTGACCAGCTTCAGAGGAATGTTTTTTTCTTTGTTAAGCCACTTCACACCAATCTGTGAATCACTCAAGCATAAAAAAGGCATCTAACTCAGGGGATGAACCAGTGTTGTGTCTACACATAACAGACAACTTAGCAAAGAGTTTATTTTATCTTTGGATCTTTAGGTACTTTGTTGCTAGCATCATTTGGCAAAACACAATTTGCCCCCATTTCTTTAGTCAACCCATTTACTGTTCACTAAAGCTTCATCAGAAATGGTCTAAGTGGAAGGATGACTGTTGCTGAGGTAGGCCAGATTACACAAGAACTGAACTGAAAGTCAGCAGCAACATCTTTAGGACGATGCAATACTATCAGTCATAGACTGGCCTCCCTAGATTGTGGATCTCAACATTACTGAAGCAATGTGGGATCATCTTGTCAGAGAACATCCATCTTTGAGTGTCCTTCAAGAAGCCTCTTCCTACTATTCCTGGGGACTTCTTAGAGAAATTACAAAAAGGCTTCTTAAAGTAAGAAAGTTCAGGCTCACATGAAGAATAAAGGTGGTCATAACAAAAATATTGACTTTTAAGTTTCAGAATCGTACAAACTCTGTATTTAGCTGCATCTTTGCCTCTCAATAAATTATTGCTATTTAGAATTTTCCTACAGCAAAAGAAATGAGTTGTGGCTCATGACTCTTGCACACTAGTGTATAAATGTAGATGTCATTGCACATATTCTGCATCACAGAATCACGTCTACTGCATTGCAAAGAGAAAGAACAATAAACAATATTCTCGTGCAGTAAAGATGACGGGAGGAAGAGCGTGCCACACAGAGACAGTGAATGGAGTCTTACTGGTATCAAATGCCGATTTGAGGGCCTGGATATCAGTGGCCACCCCTGAGATCCTGTAGATTCCCACTTCATCGATCCCCCTCTTCTCCACCTCCTCAATGCACTGACGGACTATGTAAGGCACCTTGGAGCGCTCGCGCCTGTGGACATACACAGCAGTTATTTTCTGATGACGGGACTGAGCTTGCACATCTTCATCACAGGCGCCATGAAAACAGTCGTTTCTTTTCATGAGTGGTAAGTTTTCTCATCATCTCACATATACATCAATGAATGCCTATTCATGAAACTTGCAATGTCTCATTCTATCATTTAGACACATGAGCTCTGAGCCCTTTTCAGTCTCAACAACAGGAGCAAGCTTACTTTGTAACAACGTTGATTTTGACTCCAAACACGCCACTCTGTTTTTTGGACGGCGTTCTCTTCAAGCTGAGGTCTCGACTTGTAAACTTCATGGAGAATTCCACTTTAATCTGAGGAGGAACAAACAACATTAAGAAGGGAAAATTGAAACTCTGGGATTGTTACGAGCCACTGTGTGTGCGAGCGACTGACATCTTTAAGCTAATCGTTTTAATATATGGAGAGAGAAAAAAACCTAAAAGAAAATGACAATTTGTGGAAAAAAGTTTATGGTAAAAAAAAATAAAAATCAAGATTTCCTTTGTATATATTTTGTTATTCTATTCAAAATTCTGTGTGTACAAATCTCCGACCTTGAAGGCTTTATTTACTGGACTAGTCCAAGCTAAAAGTCCCTCTCAGATACTTACCCCATTCATCTCTATGACATCCATGTGCCAGTTCTTGGACTGCACTGTCTGAGGATCCAGCTGAAAGACACAACACAGACAGAAACATGGTTGTTAACATTTTTGAGAAGCCTAAATAAGGACATGACTAAATTCATACTGGGATTTTCCCAGGAAGAGAAAAATTGCTTAATCACATCATCAGTGAGCAGTCGCTCCACATTTCTCGATACAACACACAGAGAGGAAGAAAAAAAAAAAGCCTGGCAACACTACCTATACATTTCCTCGAAACCTAATTCCAGCGTACCCACGGTGGGTGTTGTGACCAAACTGGACTTTACCACCAGGGAAATTCTTTTCCCACATAAATCCCCAGGAATGTTTGTACTTGTAGGACGGAAATAGAGTCTGCTTTTATGCTTTTGTCTGTCTCTAAATAAAACCTGAGAAAGCCTTAAATTTCCATTCTAAGACAGAAAGTGGTGAAGTAAAAGTGAACGTCCTCGTGTGTTTGACAGAGAAATGCCGATTGAACCTCTTTACATTTCACTACAGAAGAATCCCAGTGATGTACGCAGTAAGACATTCAAGTATGATCTGACACCTTTGGGTTTTTGTAGCTACAGAGAATTAAAACATAATTAAAACAACTGAAAAATATCTCCAAAATTATAACCACATGGTTCAGCGTTCGGTTTTAGTGGAGGAGGAAAAAATAAGGAAACTGGAGACATGAAACATGACTGCACTACCCGAAGCGCAGGTAAAGTAATGTTTGTAACTCCAGGCTCTAACGTAGATACTGGACGATAAACTGAAGGCAGCAACAACTTTTTCGCTTCTGCTGACCTTGTATGCCCTCAGCAGTCTCTCAGGCATCGAACGAGGGCTCCAGATTGGCTGAGACACTTCTCCTCGTTCACCGCACATATTCTCAAAGCGTGGCTCTCACGTCTCTCAGTGAGATAGCTTGTTGTTGTTTTAAGTCTCCTGGAGTCTGCGCCCGCTGTGCGAGGCCACAACAGCTAATGCCTTTTTTATAGACTGTTTCAGCATCTGCACTACACAGTTATGTCATCGCAACCCTGCACAGCGATGTGCTCAACGTAGAGGAAAATTACTCTTGCTGGGTGAGCGCAGGGGTAGCACGCTCCTCTTATTGTCGGCATTAAAAGTTTTTAGTGAGTGTATTTCATTACCTCGTAAAAAGGCCATTTGGCACCGGTTTCACGCATTCCTATTATCGCTAAAGCCTGTTTTCCCAGCAGTGTTTGGGCTTCAGACGAGGGACAGGTAATCACTGCAATCGGGGCTTTACACAGCAACTGCCGAGAAGGGAACCGGGCAAAGATCCAAGGCTCACTGATGACGCCTCTTTAAGCCCCCCTGAAGTAAACTAATTGAAAAAAATAAAAAGAAATATCCTACCCATTTCCTCCTTATTACTCTGCTAATTTCTAAAAATCCTGATTAAAAATGAATGTACTCAAATAGGGTTGTAAAAACAAAGCGGGTCCATTACAGCCATTTGTACACTCAGTGACCCTGTCCAAGCCTGTATCCACAACTGGGCCGTTTATTAAAAAATAGCTGAGAGGAACTTGCTCCCCCACTCGCCTGCTTCCCTGAGAAATGAGTTTGAGAGGAGGCCTGCATGAAGCAAGCTTTCATTTAGTTTATAGTAAGTATTTCATTCAGAATAAAGCACAAAATGTCAGCAGGAGGGATTGTACTGCAAGACGCGGTTTGTGATTTAGCAGAGGATGAGTTCAGTCAGCTGGTCTAACAGCAGAGGGAGGATTTAAGGTTTTATTCCGAGTGACAGCTCACAGTCAGGGAACCTTCAGGAAGATGGCAGGAGGTAACAGAGCTGAGAGTTGATATGAGAGACATAAAGAAGAAAAAAGAAGTTTGCTTTACTAGTTAAACTCTGAAGATCTGAATGTGACCACAGCAGAACACGACACTAATAAGACATACACTACACAGGATACATTTTAAAACCTTTCTTCTGGTTGTTCTTTACTGTGCATAAAGACTTTTTAAGGATCAGTAGAAGAGCACAGCTTCATTCCTGCCCACACCAATGAAAAATACAACGACCAATTTCCTTCTCTCAGGAATGCATGAGGCAGATTTGGAGCACATAAACATCTAGTATGTGGGCACATGTCAAGGAAGAGATAAAAGTCAGAAGCTGTCAGACATTCTCAGGCTTACATGGTTCTGAGGAGAAGCACAAAAACAGCTGAAAACACAAATTTGTTCACATTCCAGCTGGAGTACACACATACTGCTTCTTTTTTTTTTTGTTGGAGAGTACACGATGTGCGCTTGTTTTGAGGACAGAGCAATTGACCCGGCTTTTATATGGGAGCAAGTGTGCGCACAGAGTATGAGGTACAGCCGGTTTACTTCCATCCGGCCGTATATGTGCACGTCCCACTAACCCTGTACTCTGTGTGCTTAAACACACTAACCCTCATTTATCTGCTCTCCTGCATGTTTGAGCGTATTGAAATGAACATAACAGGAAGCATGTGGCTGCCATGTGATACAGTCCATTTGCAGAAACCTACAGAAAAGTCACGGTTGATTTGAGTATCCTTTTTCCTGCATGTTGCTGGACTCTTAAGTCAGTCATGCAGAATACAGGTTTTGGTATCATGACTAAGAGTCTTCAAATAAAGAAGCAGGCATACATGAGCCGGGACGTACATGCAGTCTGAGCAGAGTACAGGCTGTGCTCTACTCAGACTGATCTACAAGACCAAAGCTGATAAGTCATTCTTTTGTGCTACTAAATGGTTTCTTTTACACTGACAGGGCAGAATGTGGTTATCAGTTACACAGTATTACTCAAACTTGTACTCTGGATCTCAGTTTTAAATTTCAAGAAAAAAAAAAACTTGTTCCCGCCCGGTTTCGAACCGGGGACCTTTCGCGTGTTAGGCGAACGTGATAACCACTACACTACGGGAACTAACTGAGAGCCCTCCCCCCTCCTTTCTGCATATATAAGCCCGCCCTCCACCCTGCTGTGGATCTGAGACTGACAGCAACAACACATGGGTAATCAAGGGTCTGCATCCCCTGTGGAGCTGTTTACATTTGCGACACAGCAAAGCTGCACAAGCCTCAACACATGCAGCACTACAAAGAATCTTGATGCATCGGTGTACATCATGCACGATGTTCTCTGTGCACAGGGATCCCTCTTTGCATCCTCCACGGGAACGCTCTACAATGAAAGCATTTTCATCTGACAAGCGTGACCGATGCGGGTCTGTGACAGAACAGTTGTTTGCAAAACTATTAAGTTTCAGTTAAGTGCAAAAAGAAAATCTTGCACAGACATGTGCAAATTTGTCACCAATATGAAGATTTAGTATCACATGCTGCTCAGATTTAGTACAACTAAAGAGCGGTGTTTGGACACTTGTTTGTTTTGGGTGATTATAAATTTATGTAAAAGCAAGAGCTGAATAATGCAGACCAAAGAAAAGAAAAACAGCAGGAGAAGACTGAACCAAACATTCAGGTACAAAGTGATGTGTAAAGCCAAAATAATGAAATCTCTATAGACTTAATTAGCTTACTGTTGCTGTGCTTGGAGAGGTAATGCGTGCTGGCGACAACACCGCAAAAAGCATAACTTGATCTTTTGATATGCTAAATTAATGAATCGCTGTTTAATTTGTCCTTTGTGTTTCATCACATTTTTTCACCACTGCTTCTCTGCCTGATTAAATATTCATTCAGCTGCAGAAAGCTTTTTATTAGTCCTTTAATTAGAACTGCGCGGCTCCTTGGATTTAGCAGGATTACAGGAACCGTGTGCACAGTGACTGAACCTTTATTTCATTTTTTTTTCTTTTTAATTTCCAGCTAACACATCCTGCAGCAGAAAATTTGCTACTGCTCCATAAGCAACAGCACTATTTTTGGATTCATGAACCATAATGTTTATATGACTCTTTACTCAACAGCTGCTGATGTCAACGAGGCCATGGGAGGTCTTTGACTCGGTTGCCATGTTGCCTTCTGCCCTCTCTTCCTAGTTTGGGCCAATCGGCAGGGATTTTCAGCCGAATGAGAGTTGTGATTTGCAGACTAGTCTTTTATCTCTGCCAGCAGTGTGTGATTCTCATCCAGCGCCTGTAAGCAGCGACACACAGATGAGTACTACACTTACGCAACACCATCCTTGCCTGCAGCAGAGCGGAGCACTGATACTGAAGCGCAGGAAAAAAAAAAAGGGGGGGTGAAATATTTCTTTAATATTCAGAGTCAAAAACAAACACCTCCTTTATTTTCCTTAAAATACCCTTATGAGCTGTTTTTTGTGATTTCTTCATTGTGCTGCAGCATGAACGAGCTCAGGAAAAGACTGAAATCTCTTCAAATTCACGTGATTTCAGGAACTAACTTTGTTATTGACCAGTGTCATCTCTTGTTTCCACATGGAGGAGAGACACTTTGTTTGATTGTCGTTCACTTTGACAATTTATCATTTAAACGCACCGTTCCCACCGTCCAAAGTCTGTAAACTGTAGCCATGGCAACTAAACTCCCAGCTAATGTGAAAAAACTGGAGTAAGATTCAACTGAGCAACTATGCGAGTTTGTTTTCCTGATTATTTAGTAACTTTTCATCGCATCACTTTTGCTGCTCAGGCTCACAGCATGTGCTTTCTGTTTACCAGCAGTGACAAATAAACTTTTAGCGACCATATGTTTATAGATACCTGCATGTGAGGGGCAAAAGTAAAGTGCACTACACTACTGTGATTAATAGCACATCCCCAAAATCTCACTCTGTAATTAGATGATTAATGCCTTTGTGTCACTGTAAGGAGATTAAAGGCTATTTGCATGCTGCCTGCTGCACAGCCAGAAGCAAGGGGGTCACTGTGGGCATCAACCTGAGAATGCTTTACTGACCTGCCACTCCCCTCCTGGAGCCCATTAACCAATCACAGATCTTGCACACAGGGGGGGATGAATTGGAGCCAATAAAGGGCTATGCCCTCCGGTGGAGACAGGAGGAGATTTATGCGGCCTATATAAAAAGGCCATTAGGGGACTAGATGGCATTTTAGGCGCACAGAAAGGATGAAACGCTAATATCTTGTCTGCACTAATCAACATACTAAAATGGAGAGTATAATTTCCATATGGGGGCTGATATGCTGCAAGGGTAAGAGGTAGGATGAGCGAATGGGAGGGAAGATGATAATGGTCGGATGTTATTCTCCTCAATGGCTTAGTCTGCATTGTTCTCTGCACTAAGCTGGCTAAAAGTCCACAAAAAGGAGGGAAAAACAGAACACGGGCCAAAGCTATAACCCCACATCACAGCATCAAGGCTATTTGCTCCTTTTGTCGCAACACATCAAATATATTGTGTCTAGTTCTACACCAATTAGCGTTTTCCAGCCAGCTTCCCATCTCATCACACTGTGTCTTAATTAGGCGCTGCTTCAGGCTCACGTAGAGAGCACAATTCCCTGGTGTACTTCTGTGCCCTCACCTATCCTTTACATCGACATGACTCTAAACACCCGGTAAATAACATGATGCATACCACAGATGCAGAGACAGAAACAAGAAGCAGTATGCCCTGAAGTCTGCTTTTCCTGCCCCCAACAATTATGATTCAAATTTCTAAACGCATATCTGCATGATTTAATTTTAAAAGCATGCACAACAGAGTATTTCAGTTACACACACACACACACACTGCTTAACCAAAAACTAAGAATGAACCCTTTACAGAAAACAGAACTATTCAAAAAATCCATGCGTGCCTCTGCTGTGTTATGGTTTTAGATAATATCAGCGGATAGTTAAACATCATCGAGAGCAATCACCAGCACGTTGCAATGAAACCCATGAAAGAAAGGGGGGGACTGTAGAAAGACTGATAGGATCGAAAGGCAACCAAGCTTAGAAAAATGACAACACGAGCTCACTCAAGAAAAAAGAAAGAAAAAGTGACATTCAGTGAACCAAGAAAGAATTAAAGGATGAACCTTACAGAGCAGATGGGTGAACAGGGATTTCGGCACGGTGTGAGTGCAGGGTGGCAAGATACCAAAAAAACTTATTGCCAAAGCTGAGAAATTTGGACAGCAGTGAGACAAAAGGACTTCCTCCTCCGGTGCCTTGACATTAACACGGTGGTACCTGTGTACAGAGCAATAAGGAAGGAATCAATATATGTATGTAATCACTGTTTTATCCTGCTCAGAATAAAAGAGTGGACAGCTTTCCTCAGGCTCGTGCTGAATAATGGAAAACATGAAGCAAAGGTCAGCCTAAATCTGACTCTTTGTTATGAACACGATTATTATGCACACAAATTACAGCTCAAAACGCTGTTGATGCTGAAGAAGAGGAGGGCTGTGCAAGAACGTGGTCACCCCCTCCAGATAAATAAATACTTAAAAATTCCTCAGCTTATGTCTGCATATACTCCGTTTCAGCTGTGTGTGCAGAGCTGTGCACCGAATCACAGAACCTGTGCTGCTCAGACAAATGAGTCACAAACCAGAAACTGCATTTAAACTACGTTGCAACACCACGAAAGGCCAGTTGCAGACACTACAAAGAAAGGGATAATAACTGGCTGCATACCAAAACGACATCATGCAAACATTCCAGATGTATATGGAGTAATATGACACTTAATAAACAGAAGAAAAAAAAATATCGTTGCTTTAAATGCCAAAGAGGCGTCATTATCACAAATGAACAGCAGAGGGAGCCATTCTGATCGTCAAACATCAGCATGATATAGCTGCCTTTTAGTCATCACTAGTAGCTTTTTAAAAAAAGAAGAAAAAAAGGCTTGTGGATATGAAGACTGATGGAGGGGAGAGGGCAGGGAGCAGGAAATTATTATTTCATATTAAACAGAGTGCTTTTAGAGCGATCGTGAATTCCTATCTTAATTAAATCGTTGCACAGTCCCGTTTCATGTCTGTACCATTTTGTCAAATATTAACATCTTCCCACAAGTTATTCACAAGTGAGTGTAACCGATCCTGCATCAAACTCCAGTGCAATTCAGGATTAATCAAGGATATTAAATACTTTTTAAAGCTCAAATATTAAAGTTAGTAATAAAGATGCAGATTCTATCAGGGTAAAAAAAGGGAAATAAACCCATATCCTTATTTCTGGGTCACAGTTTAGCCATCACTATCATCACTAGCTACATTCAGTCATCTGACCTTTCAGAATAGAACAATAGTCAACTCTGCACAGAAATAAAGACACCCATTAAGAGAGCACACGCACACAGAAAGGGATGAACGGAGGATAAAAGAGAGGGAGAACCAACAGATGGAAGTGACACAGTGATAAATAGAGGATGGAAAAGATTAAAGAGCAAAACCACAGCTTGTGTGTGTGTGTGTGTGTGTGTGTGTGTGTGTGTGTGTGTGTGTGTACATATGTCAACCAGAAACCTTTTGTCTGAGCAGCTTGCTGCGGACGCGGCCCCATAGCTTGGCCCCGGTGTTGCTGTGCCTCTTGTGCACAGGGGTCTGTGGCTGGCTGGACAGATTGTGCTGATTCTGGTCCACGCAGCAGTGCTGCTCCAGACGCTCACACACCGAGTTCAAGTTTACATCCGATACCAAGATCTCCGTCATGCCAAAGCCTGTGAATTCCTCTCCCACCGAAACACAGGTGGAGGAAGCACACCGCTGACGATGAAGAGGATGGGAGTACGGATCCCCAAGGAAGCTCTTAGTGATCAGTGAGTCAGTGAGTCGCTTCAGCAATCAAGTTTCAGAAAAAGACTCCGAAATTCACTTCAAAAGAGGAATGCGTGATGAGTAGGAGGAGAAGTAGAGAAAGATGCTGCCATGGTGTGCTTGATAAGCCTGATAGTAGGTCCACGCTGATGCCCCTCTCTGTGAGTTCGCTCCACAGTCAGCTGCCAGCATCTCCTCAGTGTGCGATCTGACTTCCACAACAGCAAGCACACATACAGAGCGACTGAGCGAGAGAGAGAAAGAGAGAGAGCGCGAGAAGAGGGAGGGAGATGGGGGGTGAATGGGCTCCTGCTGTCAGTGAGCAGCTCTGCTTCTCCAGATGTTGATGGACACACCTCCAAAGAGAGAGGAGGGAGGGGAGGAGGGCACAATAAACAGTCAATGAGAAATGAGGGGGGAGAGAGGGTGAGAGAGAGAGAGATGGAGGGAGAGAGGGAAGGCTAAATGCTGGACTCAGTTTTGTTCAGTGCTTTGACCCCTTGTCAACCTTTCCCAGAGCCGGCCAGGATGCTCAGGAAGTGAGTAAACACAGAACTGTGATGATGAGAAAGAGGCAGTGAAAGCATGAAACACAGACAGGTAATATCTGCTTCGCCAAAAACATGACTTGAAACACACAGGCAGGCCTCTAAGAAGCTCTAAAGGCTCCTATTATTGTCATATCCTTTTAAAATCTGACAAGAAATATCTTTCCTCTCTCCTCCTCTTCTCTGTGCCTCCCTCTGCAGATGACTTCTCCTCCCGCATTCTTACAGTTCTCCAATTTCCACCGTCTACTCTTTGCGAATGCGTGCGTCATTTTTCCACTACAATGCTCGACGCTTTTCACCGCGCCTGTATGCTGACATTGGAAAGTCACTCAAAGACATCCACACGCAGGCTCACACCCCGGGAGACACGGCCAGCGAATCTCCATGTTTATTCAACAGGACAGCCGGAGCTGGCTGCTCTTAAGAAAAGGATTCCTCTGTATAATGGATCGATATGGGGCAAGGGAGCCTGTGTATGCCTGTCAAACTCCATCTCCATCCACCGTGTCCCATCCCATTTGAATTAGAGGGGGGTGGAGGGATGTGGGGTTCTGCTGGTGGAAAAGGTTACAGACATGAGGCTGCATTTTAAACCCTCCAGACTGGTAAGACGCACCGTCTACTGGGCTGAAATGTCTTTGTGATTCAGAGACGGTATCTGCTGGTAAGCAGCCTACTGCCTGCTGATTGTACAATGATTCATAAAGAAATTGGGAAAAGACGAGAGGCGCAAATTGCACAGTTTCATTGATCTACTACAATGATGGCAAACATGAAATAATTATAATTTAGTTACCTTCTGCTAAAGCTGCAGATTTTTTTATTTGCTGTTTTCGCCTCAGTTTGTAGCAACAAATTGGACTCATCCCGTCATCACGAGACGTCTCCGCTAACAGCAGACAGTCTGATACCATAGTGTAAAAACATGTGGGTTAGACTGTGTTCTGTGGCAATGATAAAACACTAAGGTGCGAGCAGGACGGCCAGCATGTCTCACTGTGTGACCGAAAGTGTAGTACAGAGATGCTGGTGGTGGAAGAGACCTCAGTCAACCCTCGCCACAGACTATTTTTAACTCTCAGAATTCGTAACTATGAAGCATACATGCTCTATGCGTCATATCTTGGAAGGAATGTCTGGGAAAACCATGTTTTTAAAATGGGAGAAAAAAAAAAAAAAAACCCCACAGGGCGACAGGAAATCTTTTTGGGCAACGCACTGAAAGAAAGAATCGTACTGTAGCTTGTTCGATTGATTTCTGCTATCACAGCATCCAGAAAAGAAAAATAAAGACTAAAACAAACAGAAAAAAACTACAATCAGCAAGTGTCATCATATGTGATTGAAGCTTTAAAATTAGTACAAGCAGCAGAGGCCAAGATACTCTGTCTGCAGTCTAGTCCTAAAATGATTTCACATCGTCATTATGAAACAATTCTAAATCTTTCATTAGAACTTTGTGGCTCGATTTCTTACTACTTTCAGATCATACACCTGCAGTCTGGTTCATGGTGAAAGCTTCAAGTTTCGAGCTCAAGCCAAGAAAGCTTTTCACACTTTGGAAAATCCCCCCCAGAGCTGCTTTCACAGGCCGAGCGGCACCGATCCTCGCTCGCAAGATCAGTCAAGTGCGTCTTTAGTCGTCCCACTTCAATACAAGATGAGACAAAAAGACAAATTCCTATCATTTCCAATTGAAACCCAATATGAGGACACCTGATTGCTTCCTTTTACTGGCTTACAGTCACAAAACATGAAGCATTAACAGTAAAAGCAAACAGATATTCATAAATGAAGCCTGCTGCAAACTTTGTAATTGAAAAGGTTGTCCAATCTCAGATTTCAGATTCCAGATCTCATTCATGGTTGAAAATAACCAAATGTGAAGAAAAGTTACTTTTAATCCATGATTAAAATTTTGCTTTAGTTTTTTAGGTTATTTTTTGGTGGGGGGGGGGTAATAGAGGATTAATGGTCTATTAATGGTCTGTGTCCATGTCTACAGAGTATAATCACGGTAAGTGAGGGGCAGCCAATTAGAAGGAAGCTGGTTTTCAGGGAGGGGCTTTTAAAGAGACAGGAGCTAAAACTATTTAGCTCAGTCTAATATTAAATAATATGGTGACAGAAATTAGTATAACAGGCCCAGATAAGCCCTACTTTCTTTCTTGGTGCCATAAAACCACAGCTTATGGCTGCAAGCAAAATTTAGCTTCATGTGTTGTGATATTAATTAGTGTGATCATCATCCAGCTTGCAGGCGTCACTTAGACAATGCTGTTCAGGAACCATTTCACACTTTATGGATGGCGCTATCTGCTTTCCAGTCATGTCTCGTCTTCACTTTGCAAATTTTTGACCTTTGGCTTCCCTTTGAAGTGTCAAAAAGCCCCAAAGTCAAAAGATACTGACAGCAGAGGAGTAGAGTAACAGCAGGTGTTCATGCAACCTATGTCGACTGCTTCACAGCCCATCACGTCAAATACATTCATGCAGCGAGCTCACACACGCACACAGAGTTGCCAGTGTTGCACTCTCTCTTGTGTTGGCTCATAAGTTATTTATGCCTGCACACTATATGCAGACATGTTAGCGCAGAATACCTGTGGGTTTACACAACTCGGCACACATCAAAAACTCCAAGCAGTTCTGCACACAGACCGCCTCCACTCACTCCAAAACTCAAACCGACTCCATACGTGGCATTTAAATGCAAAAATAATAACAGGCTGTCGATGTACCAGAATAATATTTTTCTCAATCATGTCAAAAGCAAAACTATTCGTTTCTGTGGTTTTATTGCTCGGTTTTGCTGTGCGCAAGAACAGTGGAATAATGGCTCCCAATTTTCCCTAAAAACACACACACACAAAACAGGACCTTGCATAGATAGATACGTACTGTAGAGATAAATTAACTGCATGAGATGAATTGTGTGGGGCTTTGAGATTGGGAAACTTGGGAATGATAACAAGACGAAAGATGCATGCAGGGGAGGAGGAAGAGGAGGGCGGCGCCCAATGGGGAGATAAGATTACGAATTCTTGTGAGAAGAGTAGAAAATGTAAAAGTACATGAAAGAAAAGACATGAGTAATTAGCAAAAGCCTCAATGCTAAAATAAATGTGTTTTTTATGTGAGGTTACTGTGGGGGATACTGTGGGGTTTGCCTTCTTTTACTCTCTCCGTCCATCTAACATCCACAAATTGTTGTTTTTATGATTTAACTGAGATATATAATAATACTGCTGGCACTCAGTCAGAGGTTCAGCACACACTTTTATTTAAAATGATCTTAATTTAATACCATTTGGCTACCACATGAAAAGGTGAAAAAGCAGAAGGTTAAGTCCTGAGTGCTTGTGCTCTGACATCATGGCCAGCCCTGGCTCTTAATTATAGATGCGCTGGGTGGCACGGCCCCTCGTAAAGCTGCTCCACATGAACAGACGAGGGAGGGGGCTGCTGAACGAGGCCCTCATTTACAAACTCCACCTAGTTGTGTAGTTGCTGCCTGACAAGCACTGCGATTCTGTTGACTGTGCGATTCTAGGGCCTCCAGTGCTGCGGCCTTCAGCAAACCTCTGCCAATCACACACACCTTCAGAAGCTAGAGACAAATTAATGATCAATCGCACGGCTGAGCCGCTCTGACATGAATATGGAGCAGCTCTGAATCCATGCCTGCCTAATGAACGCGGGATGGTCAGTCTATCAGTCTGCTGTTTTAGCAGGTTTAGTGTGTGCTGTGTGCAATAAGCTCCTGCTGAAGTCTACAAAACATGTTACAGCTGCTGCAGAAACCTACCTTTAAATTCCAGCAGGAGCTGGAAAAAAATCACTATTTTCTATTGGAGATGTGGAGCAGTTTGCTTTTGGCTTTAAAATAAATAAGAAGACCTGGCTGAGCGGGCTGCCAAAGGTGCCAAAAGCTACTACAGGGGTCTGGGTGTAGTCCACCCTAGACACCCCAAAAACCACCTCCTGCCCTCTGTTTATACTTTAAACTATCCTATCAAATAAAGGTTAAAAAAAGACAAAAAGAAGGTTTCACTTTCATGTATGAACAGTAACTAAAGCAGGAGAAAATTACCTCAGCTTCCCATAAACACTAAAAGTAGGGGAGTTATACATAAATAATTAATTACCAAATAAGAAGCTCAAATCTCTTCCAATGTCAGTCGACCCTTTTAATAAAAACCTGGGGAATTTTGCTGCACAGTTGTATAGCTAAGAGATTTGGACTTACAGTTAAAGCTGTATTGTATTTTTTAACATTTCAAAGGTTTAGTGGAGTTTGTATTTTCATTAATTTCATGGTTTTTTGATATTTTTTTTTTTTTTTTTTTAGGACATTCACTTTTTTAGCGCTTTCACCCAAAAAAAAAAAAAAAGGCATAACCTTCTCCAAAGTGCAGGCAGGCCATTAACCTTTATATTTTTCTATTTTGGCTGTCACGATGGACACACACACGCGGGTGTTTTGTTTGTTCCAGCCTGAAAACACAGCAAGAGCAGGATACACAGAAGTCTGGCATCTGAGAATGTGTTGTATGTGTACATCAATATTTTGGCCACACCTCAGTTCATCCCCGAAGCAGCTGACAGTGGAACAAAGGTGATTGTTTGGGGATATCAATCATGTGCATCTTTCTTAGGCCAGCGACCGGCTGACATCAGTGGCCGGGTGGCTGCGATAGCTGGAAACCACACTGCGAGCGGATAATTCAATCAGGGTTAATTCGATGGGTCTGCAAGTATGTTTACAGGATGATCTGCTCCACCTCTTTGATCTCTCCTGCTCCCTTATGGAGGAAGAAGGGGAAATGGGGTAAGAAAAGAGGTTTGTGCGTGTGTGTGTGTGTCGGGGGCTTTCGAGGGTAAGAGTGAGAGTGCTAAGATGAGAGTGCAAAGGCGGGAGGAGGTTTGGCTCGGTGGGAAATCACAGCCTTAGGGTGCACCACAGATTATTCCTGCATCTCTTTCATCTGAGCCATTGGGGGCATCCTCCTCCGATTAACCGCTCCATCACTTATTAAGCACTTTGGAACAAAAGTGGTGAAGGAGACAGAGGAGGGAAGGAAAAGGAGGGAGCAAAGAAAAGGCTTAGCTTGAATCTGTGTGTGTGTCGTTGGGCGTGGCTGAAGAGAGGTAAAGTGTGTTTTTGTGCTCTTTCAGAGTCAGCATATTCAGGGTGTACATATTAATAGATTGTGGTGCATCTAGCAGAAGAGTGAAGTGTGATCAGTACACGTAGATGCACAACGGTAAGGACAGAAAGTGAAGGAGAGGTTCAGGTTGAGAAGAAGGGTGATGCAAGAACAAATGGTGAAGCAGTAATGCTGCATTCTGCATCACAAACCAACTAAACAATGAGGTCACACCCTGTATACACCCAGTTATTCATGGATTTTACTAATTATAATTTACTGTACATCCACTCTGTTTGTAATTAAAAAAAAAAAAAAAAACACCTCTCTGCTCTGTTTAATGCTCGTCTCTTTATTTCTCCTAACGTCTGTGTCCACAAATCTTCATTATGGTTTCCCATGATCCAAGTCACTCTGTCCACCAATAACAGGAATGAAACAGCAAAGATGTTGCAATGCCTCAAACTCTTTGTGTTACATACATCCACCTGAAAAAAAGCTAAAGGCAGAACATCAGATGCAAAATCAACTCTAAGAGTAAACTGTGCTGTTCCCTGGCTCAGAGTGTATTTGTTCATCAAACACAAGATAATCATTTTTCCTCAAAAAGGCAAACAGCAAATCCTCTTTGGTGGAGATAATTACAGCAAAACAACACAGTGAACTTTTTCTTTAATTACAACTGATTCCCCTCCTACCGTCTCTAAAAAGAAATGACTGCATACAGTCTGAGCAGAGCTTTGAGTTTGCCTGAAATAAACATAAAATAAAGTCAAAGCTGCACAAGGCAAATTTATTTTTTTTAAACCCAGAAAAGAACTTTGTGGAACAGTTCCTAACTACTTAAGCACCATAACATCAGGGGTAAGCAGGTGAGGACGTTGTGATAAGAAGTCTTAACATGTCCACGTTTTGCAGGATGGAGATCATCCACCCGTCCGAGTGTCTGTCACACCTGGAATAAGCTTGATCTTTAAAACTGCACTCTGAAAGATGTATAGCCAGTGGAGGATGACACATTCCCCCTGTTTTGGTAACTATTCCCGATATAGAGCCTGGTGTTGGGTGTGATTTCATCATATGAGCCAACCTGCCCTTTGGTGGGATGTGGATGGGCACCCACTATGCTGAGGCTGTGATCTCAGTGTTGTGATCTCTGCTAGACTGGGGACAAGGCTGTGTTACATCTGAACATTGTGACCCAGTTTCAGGATGAAGAGAGCGCAGCCTCACAGAGCGGTGCTGCTGACCTGCTTCAATAATTCACGCTTAAGTGTATAACCGCGGCTGAATGGACGCAGCCACCTGGAAAGATTACACGGCCGGGGCAGGAAGCTGGTGGGAATTACAGAGAGGAAGAGACGACAGTATCAGAAAGTATAACGGAACTGAGATTTCTTAGTTTTTTAAAGAAAAATATGATTGTTTTGGGCAGAGGGTGGATAAGAAAGTGCTTTAAACAATACGCACGGGTTAGCCTGCTGCTTTTCTAAGAGGTCTGATCAATAATGAAGAGGAGGAGAGGTTTGATGCTATGCAGACGGCAGACAGTCCGGCTCTCGTGGCCAAAGAGAACACCTACATCTTCTGCTGAGCAGCATGTGTGCACGTGCATATCACCTCTCTGCTGATGAGACATTACTACTACATTCATTTTTCATAAACTCTCACAGATTCACCGTTTTCCAGCACATGCTACGTTTGTTACACTCCCCACTCCCACATGGCATTTATGAGAAATTTACTTACCAGCAAAGTTTCTCAGCAGTTTTTGAAACAATTACTTTGTGATTTTAGACAAGTCCACATGAGCAGGCTTCAAGTTTGTAGCTGAAGGCTGTCAGCTTTTCTAGGTTTCATTAGCTCCATTAAAACAGTGTTTCTATGTGGCTTTTTATTTGTACCCCTTTTGATGTGCACATTAGAGCTACACAGTACGTACTAATAGACTGGGGCAAAAGCCACTTAGTCTTCAAAAAATGCTAAATTAAGCACTGTAATTATGATAAAGGCCTGGCCTGCAATTTCTCATAATCATTATCAGAACAAATGAGGCCGAGGTGGTGCAAAAGCAGGCCAACAACTGAGAGCACACCTTAATAAAGAACACAAAGTCCCCATCACGAAAAGACCAGTTTTGTAAGCTCTGATGTTTTTGTTCCAGGAAAAGCAGGTCAACTCTCCTGTAACAGACACATCCATCATCGCTTTCCCACTTTCAATTCTCGATAAGGAGCGTTAAAAAAAAAAAATCGGTTTCAAGAAAAGCCATTAACTCGTAGTGATAAATCAATTAGTTAATCAACAGAGAAGCCACCGGCTTAAGCTCCCAGTGGCTTTGTTGCAGTGATGACCGGCCGTTTGTGTTCAGAAAACCATCTCAGACTAAAAGTGTCGTCTCTGATGCAGAAAACTGCTCTCCAAATCTCTCTCTCTGCTTTGATCCTCAGGCTTTTCCCCCTTCCTCCTTCCTAATCGCAGATAAACAAGACAAAGCAGAAACTAAAGAAAGAGTGCTTTCTACTAATGATTGACACAAAGCAGCCAGTGGCACAAATAGGGAGGCTGGATCGTGGCGCCTTCTCTTTAACCAGAGCTGACCTGCCTTTTTCACGCTGCCTGAGTGAAACACTGTCAGGTTTGCTGGGCGGAGAGAACGAGATACAAGTAGGCAGAGATGTAATCAACCCAAACAACTCCTCCGCAGCTCTTAGAACACACACACACACACACACACACACACACACACACACACACACACACACACACATATAAGCACACATCCCTCTCCTGGCTATTATACAACACACATTACATAATTCAAACAATTTGTGACTGTGAAACAGACTCTTGAGATCCCCTCCCTCATAAACGCCCACTCGCTCTTTGAAAGCAGGACTAACGGAGGAAACAGGTACACTCTAGAGCCAGAGCCTCTGTCGGATCAAAACATTTTCTGATTGTGCCAGGGACGCTTTTTGAAAAGATTGCTCGGCTGAATTCAACATGACACGCTGGTTATGCAACAGGCTGCTGCAAGCAAAGCCATGCAGAGAAACTGGAGCTGAAGAGAACAGTGCCATCCTCCAAGGTTATTAAAGGTGCTCTGTCTCTATGTCCACTGTGGACATGCTATCACAGAGCCAAACTGGTGCATGTTAGTGGGTACAGTTTAGTGACACTAACTTTTACTTCAACCACTGATGTGTTACATGTGGTGTCAGCTCAACATTAGATAGCTAACAGGAATGGCCTCATCCTTTACACAGCTGAGAAGTCCAAAACATCCTCACAGGGAGGTCTGGAGGGGAGATGCTTCTTCCATGTGAAAACAATTACATCACTTTTAGCCTAATTTGTGGTGACAAACAGGCCCCGGCACCGAGATCTCAGGTCAGGAAGCCCATAAAAAGAGTTTACGTTTTTACGGCTGTGGAAGGGTTAAACAAAACGTCAGTTTAACCGTTATCAATATATATTTACATAGTTTTAACTCATTACGGAGCAAGGATCTCTGCCAAGCAAGAAGCTAAGCACCTGCTGTGGAGTGTCCAGCTGTCAGCCGGCTGCAGATCAGTACAGCAGAAACTGGAAGGAAACTGCATCATTAGCTGTGATTACAGACTATAAAACATTAACACCACAAGGTCTGATTTAAGAAAGCCTCATTTTTATTAAATAAAAAAAATAAAGGAGGGAGTAGGATGCATCATATTTATCGGTCAAAAAGTAATGAGGGACTCTGTGTTTAGTACAGGAGCACTGGGGTTCATGTGGACAGCAGAGGAAAAGGGAAGCTTCCCTCCTTCGCCTTGGGACAGGAAGTCATAAAGCAGGATCAAACACCTGGCACTGCTTACAGTCGAACTATATGAAGAGCATAATGTCACGAGAGATCAAGGACTCAACAGAAACTCGGAGCCGCTGCAATAATCAAAGTTATAAAAACTTGATCCTTCAGGTGGCGGACAGTTTGCAGGCAGAAGCCGTCTGAGCACTACACTCTTTAACTGCACACTTTCCTGTGCATGTACATGGAGAACACTTGTCCCACTCTGATTACCGGAGCAGAAGCAATATGGAAAGGTCATCAGGACGTGATGAAATGCAAAAAGGGGAAAAAGAAAAAAAGAAAACTACACATGCAAAAGCACAAAGGTTTGGGCTCTAAACGCTAACCGCAGCGTCAGACACCTTATGAGTAAAAAGCATGTAGAAATCCATATTTTACAACAGTTACATTCTTAAACAGCAACCATAGAAAAATGTTTTTAATCAAAGACACGAAAACTAAATCCTTAAATCTGTTTTTCCTTCTTAAGTTTAATCAGTAGTCAAGCTCTTAATAATATTTGGAGCCATTTGTTTTCTTAAGCTATGTTCAGCCATAAACCAGACATCGTAAACAATATCGTCACCACTGTGCATCAGATTATGCCTCCGTTTGGGGTCAAAGGTCAAAGCTTGCATAAAGCTACAGGCTAAAAGTGCTATTTTAAAAGGGCTGACATTCACTTTAAACCTCACTAGAAGCCTTGAAGGAATGCAGTAACAGCCAAAGGATTTCATGTCCACTCGCTATCCTCTCCGTCTCACAGGCATATTCAGTGTATGTGTTTGTGACTGGAGGCTCAGGAACAAACTTAGATCACTAAGAGCTCAGCAGATGCCCGTGTAACACTCCTGCATGCAAAAAGTGCACGCAGTAACCCAAAAATAACAGCTGCATTACCTCAAGCTACTGATTAAGAGTCAGCTACTGTTTCATCTTCAGACTCTGCAGAGGAAACACAAGCTTTTTAAAAATGAGGCACCAACCAGAGACGTGTAAAATTGAGAAAACATCTTAGAAATTACGAGAAATCCAGCAGCAAAAGTGTGATTAACAGAAGCACTGCATACTTTCATGAGAACGTTTCAGGTTTTACGTGCTTACAGAGAAAGTGTGACAGCTGCTGGGGCTTTTGGGGGCCAAGCAGAGCATATAAAGAGTGATCTGCACAGACAGACTAAGAAACGTAAGGACAAGGAGCACCTTTAGGGAGGAGAACAGAAACATGCACTGTTCTTAAAAAAGGCTCAAAAATTGGCGGAAATTTGTAAGAGGAAAATACAGACAGACACCATCAAAATCTCTCATGAGCATGATGGTCATGTTTGCGGTTTTCTCACAGCTTCTTGGGAAAGGCCTCGGTTTGTTTAAATATCACATAGTATTGTGCTCCCTGTGCATGAACTGCACGAACTGTTGATCAGGGAGGTTTTGTGCTACCTTCAGCTCCCAGCAGTGTTCCAGAATGGAAAACTGGGACATCCAAAACCTCGCTGACACACTATACTACCTAACAGATTCTTAGGGATGCTGGGGAAACGTTTAGTGAAACACTGCAGAGCAGTAACAAAGTCCTGGGGAAGAGTGATGAACAGGGAGATCACACTGCAATAAAAGTATCTCCTGGTTCTTTAAAAGCTGCCTGGGACGAAGCTGTAAATATACAGCCTGATGTCCAACACTGACCTCTGTAGTATCTCATAAAAGCACAGAAACATGCACAAAGTATAATATAAAAGCTTTCTGGCAATATTTATAATTCCACATATTCACTTCTGATGCAGACCAGTACTTAGAATTTCTTAGAAGAAACCAGACCTCATACAGTGGGCATCACCCATTCTCTGTAATGAAGTGCAGAACCACTGTGGGTAAATTCTTGCTCAAGCATCAGTCTCCAGTTGTGGACATGTGGAAATTATTCAAGTTCCTGCACAATCATCAGGTCTAAACAAACAAAAGAGGAGGGCATTTGAACAATGCAGTCTTGTTCAAGCTACAGCTTCATAACTGTCCGACCTGATCAGCCATCCTTCCCAGGGTAACGTTGGGTTCACAGTCAGCCCAGAGCAACTGGCAGCCACACATTTTACCGCTGTAGAAACAGCTCGGGTCCCCCGGCTGACCACTTGAAAGCCAGAACAGGCTCTCCAAGCTGGGACACAGCGTGTAGCTGAGGCTCATTTACTTTAATGCTGGCCAGAAGACTGCCAACAACAACAAGAGGGAAGGGAGAAAGTATCCTGGTCTCACTGGGGTTTGGGGGATTTATATAAAAAAAAAAGAGTTGCAGCTGGTGTTCAGAGACTTGTTTCTATCAGAAATGTGAAATCTGATTAAGAAAGAAGGCAGAGAGACACCGTGGGGTGTCTCTGTAAAGCTGGCTCATCAGTCAGCCAAGGACAAAGGGGGACACTGAGGAAGGGCAGAAAAATCCTTTTTCACTTTGTTGCAGAGATTTAGATGAGGAAATCAATTCTCATACTGGTGCACTGATTACAAGAGTGCAGCCAACAGCTGTTTCGTGTAGGATAGAAATAAAGATTATGGAAAATCACTGTCTGGTTTTAACAGATCACACAAACAAATTCGAGCAGAATTTCTGATTTACCACCACCATGTTTAAAGTCACGTTTAGTCTCTGTAGCTCACATGCACCATGCTACCCAAATACCTCCTTTGCAACTAAGTACTTTAGAGTTTTGCCACTTGATTTTAAACACACATAAACAGAGATGAGAAAAGCCCAGAAGTGTACACAGGGCTGGGCCTCACAATGTGCTGGCAGGCAGAGTCAAGCATGAAATGGGCTTTATCCCTCAGAGAGTCAGGCGGGGACGTGATGAAAGGACTGAGGTGATTCGCTGCCCCGAGCCCCACCCCCAATGTCATCTGCTGTGTATAATTCCACAGCTCGAGAACAGCCAGGAGACGTGTGTATGTGAGATATGAGAAACGTACTCCAGACCTGAACTAGAAAATCCAAGAATACAAAAACCAGTCGGGGGAATTTTAAATGATCTTCCTCTGATATGGACTACAAAATCTCTTTTGTCAGCATTTACTGGCTTGGTAGCAGTGGCTGGATAAGAGCTGGCTGTCAGAAACACAGCAGCGTGACAAAGACAACGAGAGGCTGGGGTGTTAACTAAAAGTCTACTTGTCATTACTAATGACCGCTTCTTACTTCTCTTTCTGTTCTTGCCTCCATCTGCAGTGTTATTCTCTTCATGTCTCAGGCCACGATGTTACTTGGCAGCAGAAACAATGAGAACAAGACAAGGAAGTTTGATCAACAGCTACAACAAACGATCATGATTTGCTAAAAAGAAAAAAGAAAAGAAAAAGAAAAAACAGGCTCTTGAGGTTGGACAAGAGGCTCTCATCCTGATCATGATTTTCTGGCGATGTAGTGTTCGTGGCCTCTCATGTTTGAGTGTTCAAACATGACACTCTTTGTATTATCTGAAAGCCCCTTTAGACTGTTACCAATTATTCCTGAACCCTGAACTCTTTTATGAGACAAAAGGGTGGTAGCAACTGCACAGAGAAATTCACGGTTTCTCTCTGGAGAGCATTTCATTTCTCAGGCTGTGATGAGATCCTTTGTTCTCACTTTAACTCCCAGCATCACATAATTGGCCACCATCTGGGGCTCTCATTCCTATTCTTTTGCTCCATGTCATTCTCTTCTGTTTCCCTCCGACCGCCTTTACCACATGTGCTACATATGCATGTTTTCATGGTAGGAAATCAGACATCTGTTGTCAATGCCTAATACTTTCCTGAAGGATTATGTAATGTTATAATGAGGAACAATTACTGAGCTGCCTTGCCCTCGACATTTCGACGGTTCGCTGGAAAGCAGTGCATTTGTACTTTTTAGCAAGGGGGAAAAAAGAAAGGTACAAATGTGGCACTGAGGCAAAATGTGGCAGAGAGCAATGTGAAGGGGTCCCAAAGAGATCCTCTGGCCTTTAAGTGGCCTTTTCACATTCTCGCTTTATTCTTCCACAGTGTCCTTATCTATCCGGTAGCCCTTCTGCTTTACATGGATCACCGTTTACTTTCTTTTCTAGCTGAATCAAATCTAAGCCCAACGCCCACGACTAGCGCAGACAGCAGCAGCTGACGCTTTTTCTTCTGACATCTCTTTACTTGTAACTTTTTAGATTCAGAATCAAATCTGAGATGGCCTGCTGTAAAACTTTGTAAGCACATTCATGTTCCTCTAAAAATGAATTATAATAACTTTGGCAGTTGCTCAAATTTTCTAGCTCCATTATCCAAATTAAAAAGACTTTAGCCTCATCTGTACTTTGTTTTCACTGCTAATCAGTAAATGGTACTTTGGCAGGCTAAACTAGGACTGTAATAACACAACAAACGACATTATATCTAGTAAGTATCAGCATGTGCAGTCATAACCTCTTTACAATTCCTTTACAATTCCTTATTTTTGCTTTTCTTTCCAGTCTAGACTGTCCAAGAAAAACCCAACAAAAGCATCAAGCTTGATGAAAAACTGTGATCAAATGTGACCATTTTGTTGTAACACACACTCAAACTAAATTTGGCAGGTCTGGGGTTTTTCCTATTCTACTCCCAGAGAGAAGATAGATAGGGAAAAAAACGGGGGTATCTGCACATTTGCATGATCTGAGAGTGCGTGTAGTTATTTAGGGCATGCATATCCCAAGTGGCAGGGAGTGAATGTTTTAAGAGGGAACAAAGGCTGTCTAAGTGAGGGCTGTGACGAAGGAGCTTCTTTGTGGAAAGATGACAGGGAAAAAATAAAAATCCATCAAAAAGCTGCTATCAGCTCCACTGATCAAGGATCGTCTGATGAGGAAGTCGGCTTAATTGGGGCCCATCAATAAAAAAAGTGCCATATGCTCAAACACAGAGACCATGAGCTATGAGACTCATTAAAAAAACATGGCTTAAAAACTGCAAAGGGAAGAAACATAATAAAATAAGTAGGTTTAGGAGTAAGAGAGCAAACGAGCACTGGGACAATCCTTGTTAAGCAGTGAACATTCACACTCCCCACCCCAATATACAACACCAGGCCAGACAAAGGAGGTATAAGCTAATAAATGCCAGGTAATGTAGCAGGCTGAAGTTATTGATATCGTTTACAATGTATTAGCCTGTCACCCAGCTGTGTGTGTATGCGAGTCTGTGGTTTTCCCCCCAGGGGGGCTGAACACACACAGCGGAGTCCCATCTGTTAGCGTTGATGACAGCAGTGTGTGTGTGGATGTGTATAGCCACAGGGGCTGTGTGCATGGTGGAAACATGACAAATCGCAGCCCTAAAGGACAGGGCACAACAATAAAATAGATGACACCATCTATTAGACACTAATTAATATTAATATCTACACACTGACACATGGAAACACACACCTTCATTAAAACCACTGAGTTTTGAGTTAAAAACTAACATTGCATGAAATACCACCACCTTCCCAGAGGGAAGACGTGTTGGACTAAACATGCATTCTAGGAGAAAAAGCCTAGAAGAGTCCGAGGCCCAATTCCCATAAAAACAAATAAAAGGAGAACCTAATTTTATTCCTGGGAGTGTTAATAACATCCTTAGCAGCACCAGAATGTAGAATTTCTCCCCATAATAATGAGAAATGAAAAATGGAAAAATCTCCCTACGTTTGCTTACACTTCACTGTTTACATCATAGTGTGCATACTTCTAAATACACTCACCAGGCTGTATTCCATTCTAATGAGAGCTTTATGTTGGCACCAAGTTTGATGCAGTACTTGAGAGATGAGATCAGACCTCAGGGCCTGAGCTTTCTGCACTGGCACATTTCCACCGGTCAAGAAGTTTTACTGCTACGATCAGCCGGCTACTATCCCAAACAACGGCACTTTGACCAATAAACCCCTCAACCTTTGCATCTAATGCTTCATAGTGATGAAAGACCTCGGGCTCCTAAGTGGGAACTTGAGTGCACGTGGATGCTCACCTCAAACTTTACAACCCCTTTGCACCCGGAGCTTTACAGTAATGCCGGCCTAATGTGTGTGCACCCCTGTCCGGCTCCGCGGCTTCGGAGAGGGAGGCGAGAGCTGCCGGGAACAAACAACATCATCACTGCTCTCTTTCTGTACCTAATGCCCAACTTCTCTGGATCCCATTATCTCCGGGTGACTGCTCAAAACTATCAGGTTATTGCTTTTCGCGGCTTGACAACGCTGCGCTCCGCGTCGTCTGTGTCGAGATGAGGGGCTGCCACGCGCTCAGACCAATAAAAACAACCCCCAGCGTTGTGTGGTGCTGAAGGGATGATGGGAACAAGTGGGGAGGGAGATAGCTGAAGTAGTGAGGAAATTATTAGAGCTGTTACATGACTCTTGAGAGAACACGAAGCTCCTCTATAGAAAGAACACTGAGGAGGAGGCGGTTCAGTGCAGCACCACATGGTGTTGGATAAGATCGCTTTAGTGACAGACTGGAAACAACATGAACCTCGGTTTGATATTTTTAAAAATGTGACACAGACTTGAGAAAATCCTGTGACTTGCAATGCTAATTTGCATCAAAGTTTTGATAGTAGGTGTAAGTCCCATATAATCCACTAACACTGTCATCATGTCAGCATGCTAATGTGATTGTGAAGGAAGCCTCACATTTGATGCCAGTTGCAGAAATCAGCATTTTAAAGTAACTTCAAGCCTCAAATAACCAACTTCCTGTTGTTTTCAACTCATCTTTGAAAACTTGTGCCTGTGCAAGATCGAAGGAGTCAAACTAGAGTCTTGGGAAGCACAATACCTGCAGTAGGATCCCATTTCCTCAATTAAAGCCCTGATAGGTGGGAAATGGAGACCGACTAATGTAGTCATGTAGAGCTGGGAGCTGGTGACAAATTCCTCCTCAGATAAGCCAAGTAATTAAACCCATACAGGGTGAGCCCAGAGGAGGCTGAGATGGGCTGCACAAGGGTTATCAGACGAAAGGACTGGTGAAGCAGGGCGATCTGCCGCACAACCTACCCGGTTACATAAGTGGCCCTCTAAAGACGAGTATTGCAAGTTACAGCTGACACATAAAGGGCAAACTTGCACAGTGCATGAGGTAGAGGATGGTTTAGAGGCCAAGCGAGTGTCTGCACTCATAACCAGTGCAGGAGTTAGTGCCCTGTTTTACTTTGGCTGAATCACACTAGCAAAAATCCGAAAAAAGAAAAATGTGACCCTGAAAAGTTTATAGTTTCAAAAACATCCATGTTTTTGAGCTTTTAAAACTAAGTGCCACTGTTTGGAGGCAAATATAATCGCAGACCGAGGCCGTATCTGAGGTAACACCATGTGTGCCAAAAGGTTTCCTTAGCCAGAGAAAATCCTACAAACAATTCAAGCACTTGAGGCAAGGTCAATTTTCTCAATCGCCTGCTTTCAGACACTTTAAGAATGAATTTGTGTTTCCAGTTTGAAAGACAGGAGGGCTGCAGCTCTGATTTTGTTTCCGTTTAGTGTGGGATTAGCGACACGACCTCAGAGATCAGAGTTTATCTGCTGCGGGGATGTCAGCCCAAATGGAAATAAAGCAATTCAATCAAGTCACCTTAATTCCCACAGTTAACGCGTGCGTGTACACTGGCGGAAATCCCACATAATGTACCTCCTTATAAGTCTGTATCAAAAAATGCTTTCTTGGTACTATCATAATAAAATCTCTGGCTCGAATCGTACCACGATCTTCTGACGATAGAGGCGATCGACTTTCTCAACAAAGTAACCACAGCGGATTAAAAAAAAAGAAAAATGAAAAAAAAAAACTTCCCCCTCGATATGCCCTTTTACGGTCAGTCAGTATTCCACAAGCTTTTTAAATAAATCACAGGGTCTCCAGAGAGCAAAGCAAAACACTGAAGGCTCCTTCTCAACCCAGCTTCAGCAAAGCAAACAGCTCAGGTCCTGCTCTCTATCTGTGGGCTCTGCAGGACTCCTTCGTGGCTGTAATAAACATATGATATCAGACTCTAACACAAGTGCCACCATGTCTGAAGCATTCATGAACATTTAAAGAGTGACAAGAAACCAACTAATAAGCAGTGAGACCATAAATCCTCCTGTTTTAGGACACATATGTTGTTTCATTCAGAGACTAAAGCAGCAGTGCTGTGCTCACGATCTTTGCATTCAGTGGATGCACTGTTGACAGGTTCACCCACAAACCTACTAACTATGTATAACATATTCACAGTATTCCCACCCTCCAAGCGTCTGGGACAGAACATGCCATTCTATCCGCCTTACTAAACCTCTACCCCCCCCCCCCTCAGCAAAAGCATGTGGTGTATTTGTTTGTTTTCTGGGGGGGGGGGGTTCTGCCCGATGTTGGCTTGAAATCGATGTTCCCAGTAACGGCAGCAGCAGCAACAGCATCATCATCGGCCTCAGGTTTTTATAGTTAAGTCACAATGTTGCAGAACTAATGAGCTGATGTAGCTTCTATTGTATCCCATTGTCTGTTAAACCAGCACTAAAATCTCAGTCTTAAAAGTTTAACTACTCATTGCCTGATACTGAAGCTGTCGATAAGGCACAAAAATTTCAGGCAGAGTGTTTTTCTGAAGGACGTAAACCATCAAAATGAAAGAGAAAAGATTGCAAAGATGTAGTGACAAACAGGAAATGCTGTAACAAACAACAAACTTCAAAGGCCCTTTAAGAGACTGCGGGAACTTGGGTCTGAGGAGAAACATATCCGCTCATTCACATAAGATTTATAAGATATTTTTGAGACGCATTCCTCCCCTAAAAATCCAACTTTACAAACGTGACTGATGTGTGTCCCACTTTCCTGATATCAGAGGAGGGAGATTTGTATTCCTGATGCAACTTGTAACTGTGCTGTGCATCGAGCGCGACTACGAGTATTATGCTGCGCGTAGCAGCCACAAACAAAACTTCAACTGCTTAGTCCAGAGTCAAAAGCACGATTATAAATAACCTGCCATAAGCTCACCTCTGGCATAGACACCCGCCACTTGAGAGAAACATGAGGGCATGAATTGAAGATAACGGCATTTAAAAGCCCTCTGAGTTGACCCACTTTCATAATGTGAAGTTTGATCGATTACAAGGCAGCAGAGGAGGAAACTACAACAGCTGCAATTTGCAGAAAACTGACAGGAGTCAAGCTTCACTTGACCAAATAGATTTTTTTGAAGACGTCCTGGAAAAAATGGAAATGAGACACCTCTGTAGGCTTTTCAGCAAAAACTAAACAGTGAGTGGAGAACGGCATTTTGCCTCAATACCAAGAAACCGCAGATTCCACTGTGGAGGCCGTATCTAGTTAACGAGACTCTGAAAGGGAGTTTTATGGAGACATTTCTCACAATAAGACAGGGGGAACCCCCCTTAAATAAACTCTCCTTCACACTATTAATCCAACCAGCATCATTAGAGGCAACCACTACAAACCATACAATTGTGTGCAGAAGCTAGACAGCTAATTAAAATGAGTCATATGGTGGAAAATCTCCCCCCAAGAGGACACAGACGTCTCTCTTTGTGCATGGTCTCTTTTACAGCCGTTCTCCTACCTGGACTTGCCCTTTGCCCATGATCTTGTCCACAATCTCATTGTCGTCTTTGTTCAGCATGCTTTTGTCGTAACACTTCTCGTAGCACAGGATCCGAAGGTACTGGGAGCCCTCCAACTCAATCTCAAACTCCTGTGCAGTGACACGGATGTAAACAAGGAGAACAATGAAGATGAAAACAGCACAGTTAAAAAAATAAATACATTTTTAAAAAGAAAGATGTCTTTGCGACTGACTTCGTTCCACTGAGGCTCTGTGGTGTCCCTGAAGACTCGGGTCTTGGCCTTGCTGACAAAGTATCCAAATGAGTCTACTTCGAGAGTGCAGTATAGATCTGAAAGCACAGAGAGTAGTCAGGTCGGTGAGATGAAACAACAACAGAGTATGACAGATAAAATCTGAAGCACTGGAGAACACTTAAAATTGATCAAAGACATCGTAGATGTTTAAAAATGACTAAATCATGCTGTTACACATGTCTAACTGCCACAGACGCGTGGTGGACAGATACATTTATCGTTCCCTGTGTGGAAATTTGATAGTAGCAGAAGATACTTGACATTTCAAAGCACCATATAAAAAAGAAATCACATGACCATAAGACGTAAAGCACACAATATACAGACACTTTCACTTTCCATGCATCTTAGGGATGATTTTGGCCAGACCAGCTTAACAGCACTTGCAATGAAAGAGATGTGGATTCTTTTTGCACCGCGACTGATCGATTTATTGCAAAAGTTCAAATATATATATTTGCTATCTATCTATCTATCTATCTATCTATCTATCTATCTGTCTGTCTATCTATCTAATCTATCTAGCATCAATGCTCCAAGGGAACTGCCTGATATTTAAATATAAAATTTGGGGTCTTCAAAATATAAATAAAATAAAATGTTTTCCCTTGAAGCCGTAATGATGTGTTAACATGTAAAACCAACAGCCAAAAATCCATTAAAAAACACAACTTAAGACACAAGACTTGGCTTATGAAAAGAAGGAAAACAACTAAATATGAGGGAAGCTGTGAACAGTGAGTGTTGGAATCACCATAAGAGCACAGCCAAAAGTGCAAACATGTATAAAAGTATCACTTCTAAAGACTAATTTCACAGATTTCTAACAAATGTGCAATTAAAAGGTGAAAAAAGCCCTCCAATTTGTCAATATGCTACCGTTTGACAGCAGACAGGCATCAATCTCCTCCCCGTGTACACAATCAGCACTGGCAGCCCCTCGCCACTCTTAACATCCTCATACCGCAGCAGTAACCCGGCCCCCTTCCCTCCTCTGGGATCAGCTCACACTCAGCTCTTACACAGAGCAATTAAGTCTGTTAATGTGTTTCTTTAAATGCTCCTGAAACCACTCCTGCAGACTGTGCTACCGGCTGTCTGTACAGTGTCTCCAGTACGTCCCCTATGCTGGACTTAACCCCTCGGGTTAACTTCCATGAGACAGCATGATGGATGGGTGAGTGGTTTCGACCTTTCACCGGGACAGTCACTAAGATTAAGCAAGAGAGCTGAAGAGCAGGGGAATGGTTTAATTACATATATAATAACATAAAAAATACATTAATTAAAAAAAAAGAAAAAGTAAAAAGCAAAGTCATCAACACAATCATCAGATTTAAGAGCCTAACTCGAGCCGGGTTATGAAAGGATACCAACCACATCACCTGGATGAGCTGCGACTGGAGAAAACATGTGCACATGCATCTATAGAATAAAAAGGAGCGTACAGTATAAAGGAATGTCGTCCCATCTGGTTTTATTCCCCCTTTGTTTGTTTTCTCAGCATCCTAAAAGGTTTTGCCATAATCACTCCCAGTTAGGAAGAGATTAGCGGTGGTGGTACGAGGGAAGTTCAATGAAGGGGAATTCAGTGTGACCATCTGGGGGATATTTAAAAAAAACATGAAGCAGTTATTGTACGCTTCCGCTACATAACAGCTCAGGGCTGTCACTTCTGATTTGACATCTGGAAAAATCCTTAAACTACCTGTCACAGTCTGCTTCATTAAAGAGGCGGCAACACTCTGATGGTTGCAATGAGTGATTCAACCAGTTCTTTGTGTGCGACTCTAATGTGATTTTATCCTCTCCGTTTCATCTAGCCCTGGAGTAGAGAAGCGTATTCATAGTCCTGAGCAGCTCCCAGTTTTCTCTGGAAGTTGATTTCCTCTCCAGCTGAAATGGGTTTATGTGCCCAGACCTAAAATTCAAACAAGGCCATGGAGAACATATTTTGAGAGGTCTTTGTGTCCTCACAGTGGATCCAAGAGGGCTTTGAGAAGTAGGACAGACTAAAAGAGGCCTGGAACTCTGAGTTTTCATTTTTCTGGCAGGTCGCCATCAGGCTCAGAGTATGAGGGGGATTTATTGGTCAGCATGGGGTCTCTGACCCCTAAATAAAGGGTTAATGGATACCATCCTTTTCCATCTCAATTAGCTGTGGGCTGTAGCCCTTGTGGGGCGCGTATGTTCTTATACAGCAGGCTAATCTTTGCCTGAGGCTGCGCCGAATTCTGGTTCAAACTGTTGGTTCACAGAATCAGGAGACACGTGATAATCAGTTCAACTAACTAGTGTCTCAGCAGCTACAGATCATAGTCACCAAAACCGCTGCTTCAGGGCAAAATATTCTTCTCAGACTACAAAACATAATAAGCAGGGAAATGCCATAATTCAACTGTTTAAACAGAACCCAGAAAAAGAAAACTAATAAAAGCCTGACATAGAGCGACTGAGAATACATGCAGCCATGGCTGGATTGGATTACACAGAAACGTGTGAACACTTTCAGCAGTATTTTGAATTTGAGCTTTACAGGAAAAATGTTGAAAAGCAAAAACGTCAAAACGAAACAAAATTTAAAAAATGCCAAGTAGGTGCTTTTACTGTGCAGTGACCATAAAATAACATTTAAAAATGCACCATCTCTCATCTTCTAATGTGGATCTGTGCCCCCACCCTATGCAGGAAGTGCAGTTCTATAGGCATGAGTTGAGCTAACTATTGCATCATTTTGAAGGGAACAACATGTGAACACTCACACATACAAACAAATAAAAACAAAGCAAGAATAAAATGACATGACATGCTTTCTGCTTCTCTTCTAGGTCAGTATTTCCATAGATCTTTTTTTTTCCTGAGTTTTTGGGAGACGCTCAACTCCCAGCTTTTCCCTCTGTGACCCAGTTTGACTAACTTTGCCCTGGGCTGCGCTTCCAAGCCCTTTCCCACTGGGGGAAGATTGTTGTGGCATAAATAACAGCTTCAGTAAAATCTTCGACTACATACTTACTCGATTTTTTTGATTTAAAAAAAGAAAAAAAGAAAAAAAGGAGGTGGAGGGGGGGCAACAGAAAGCCTACTGTGGAGCATTCAGTGCCAACTTAACCTGACACAGTGAATAATGACTGCTGTTTCAGATCATTACACATTTCCATTCTAATATGAAAATAATCACCATTCGCAATAACAGAAACCACATGCGCACACATGATTATGCAAAAGAGGAAATTGCTGCAAAATCCTCGCACAGTGAAATCTGAAATGGCAGAGATGATAAAGAAGAGTACCGACAACGCAACTGGAACCGCGCTGAACCTTTAACACAGGCTGGATTACACAAGGAACCCAACATCGCCACACAAAACCTGCACACAAACCGAATCCCATCATTAAGCTACATCTGGAGGGGGCTTTGCAATTTAGTCATTTGTGGTATTGGAGGAAATTCTACAAGCAGAGGAATACAGTGTGTCTCAATGATCTCTTTATGATTACAGGGCTGTGTTCAAAACCCCAGAGAAACTGTGCCGATGCTGGACAGGTTTTAAAAACTAAACATGAATATTTAAAAAAAGCTATAGGAAGCAATTGGCAAAGATGGACTCTGTACATCCGTCCTGATGTTAGTCAGACATATTCACCTTAATCAGGGTGTATTATATTACTAAGGGTTTATTTCATTTGAGCGGTTATTTGATTTCTTTTGTTGAACTTTCAAATTAAATAAAACTGTTGTTGCTGAATTGATCACTTAACCTTTAGTGCAGTTAAGCCTTTTCTATAAAATGAACCTTGTTCCAGACTGATGGACGACAAGAAGAGAGGTGGATGAAATGATGCATCCATCATGCCTTCTACGTACTATGTAAGCCTGTGGGGGACGTATTTTGATGTGGGGTGCTTCAGATGGTCAGGTCCAGATTCACCTGAATATACTGAATGACCAGATTTTTCCATCTTTATCCTCTGACAGGAGAGGATTATTTCAAGAACACAATACAAGAATTCATCGTGCTCAAATTGTGAAAGAGTGGTTAGGCAGACCTCATTTTCTCACATGCACTGGCCACAGCAGAGTCCAGACCTCAACCCCATTGAGATTTTTTGGGATGTGTTATGTAAGACTTCATGTTCTCCCATCATCAATGCAAAACTCTGAATGGAAACAAACGCTGTGACATTGCCAAAGTTTATTAGGGACTCGAATGTTACAGGCGATCTGAGGAAATTCTGGAGCATGTGACTGTTTTTGTTTTGCAGGGCAGAGTATGATAACAGACACTACACTTTCCTCATTCTTCTTTTTTCGATTGCTTCCTTTAGGGGTCACCACAGCGAATCATTTGCCTCCATCTCACCCACTCTCCAGCATCCTCCTATGTAACACCCCCACTGTTGTGGTCTTCCTGTTTTCCTACTGCCTGGCAGCTCCATAGTCAGCATCCTTTGTCTAATACGTGCACTGTCCCTCCTCTGCACATGTCCAAACCATCTCACCCCTATCTCCATGTCTCCAAACTGCTCATTCCTTCTCTCTATCATATCAGTCACCTTCCTCCCTTTACCAGTCACAGTCCCTACATTTAAAGGTGTTTTTGTTTACATGGGGACTCAGAACCCACAGCAGTTCAAAACTAGACTTTTTGAGTAACCTATCAGAATTGAATTCCAATATATAGTATTAAAAGAATATTGGTATAACCATACTGAAGAGACTGCCCAATCCTGAAATCACAGCAATAAACCTTACAAAATAAAATATGAATAATGAACATGTGCCACTGGAAATACATCATCAGGTATAGTTGTTAAATTTACTTCAGTGACTCACACACACACACACACACACACACACACAGTGACCACCGACCCATTTATCTACCACAAGTAAAAGGACTTAAACCTGTGTAAACACACATTAGAGGACCTGTACGAACGAATGAAATCAGATATAAGTTATGGATGGCTGAAGCTTCACTTTAACTCCAATAATTAAATCTGATAATTAATAATTTGACTCTTGTCCTCATTTAGAACACTTGTCTGTGTAACAGTAGTGTTAAATATCATCAAGGTCAGCACTTCTCTCACGGCATCGCCGTAAACCTTCCTTATCACGGTGTTCATCATCATCATGAACACCACAGTCCCAAACAAGTCCAGCACATCCTCCATGCCTCCATGGCTTGCATGCCCCACCCTGGGTCTGTACGCTCCACTGGAGATACTAACATCAAAACTGTATCAGTGAAACTACCAAACTTGCTTCCACACACACACACACACTCCATAAAGCCTTCAGCTCTCTGCGCTCCATTGAGGATCAAACAGGCTTTCAGGAGAGAGCGCTTTCCAATCCATTAACTGGGAAATTCTTGTGGGCCAGCACTGAAGGCTGTCATGGTAACTGAGGAAATCATTTCTCCCTCTCCATCTCTTCTCCTGATATTCGATATTTGAACTGGTGCTTGAGCAACACGGGGCACGAAGTGTACCAGAGCACCAGCTGTCCACCGCTGACACATCTGAAACAGCCTTTGTGGAGGTTCAGCCAACGTCAGGCTCGGTAGATAACACACACACATACACACAGCTATACAAAGAAACATTTGTGCAAGGTAAGGCAATAACATAGTGTGTGAACAAAGACGAGTGGTATTACAATTGCCAGCTGTCCACTTCTGAATGCTGCTGTATGTGATTTTGCCGTTGCTCCTTTTCAATGTGCCTACAGCGTCTTTGTCACTTGTGATGTCTGCTTAACGAAAACAACCACAGGAATCCCACTTTGGCTTCAACTCTTCCTCTGAGACAACCTCACTCTCTCCCTCTCTATCTTGATTTTTCCTTCCTTTGCATCTTAGCCATGTGATGATGGAAACTGCATGTGCCGGCTGTGATGATTGACTGGGTCATGTGTTTTGCTGGCAGACGCGTATATGCACAGCCACTATGTGTAAGCGGATGCTGAGCCAGAGTGTGCGTACAAGTGCAGTTAGAAAAAGAAAAAGAAAAAAGCTGTTTCTGGCAGACTTACTGGCTGACTGCTTGAATCCTTTGGCAGAGTGGACAATCACATGCAGAAAGCCGTACAGGCCAGGAGTCTCCTCATCTGGAAAACAAGCACGCAGAGCAGTTAGTGCAGCACGGGGTGCAAATATGGGAGTCCGAGCACAAAAATCAGCAGGGTAAGAAGAAGTCACTGCAAACTATAAAATGTATGATCCTCTGGCATCCTGTCTTTATCTCTGCGATGACATTGTGAAGAAAAAAGATAAACTGTGAGAGAAAGAAACAAAGGAAAACGAACCCGTCTCATGGAGCATGAGCTCTACCAGCAGGTTTCATTGGAGGCACGTTTCTGCTGCATCTCGTACATCCCAGCCTTTTTTTTTCCTGTACTGCCTGATCACTAAATGCTAGTGATGATACTAGCTCTCTTTCGAGTTTACCCTATTTTGCACCTGTGTGCAGGCTGTTAGTCTTTATTATCACTGACAGCTGTGGTATTATTTTCTATCTGTTGCAGACTCGTTTACTGGCACTGACACTAAACTTGCTTCTGTTGTTTCCAGCAGCAGGACTTTAATGCTACATGCTCTTTGAGCTTTTTGTGAACGAGTCTCTTTCCCTTCGCTGGAAGCGGGTCAGCTCACGTGGCCATTTAGAGCACCTTTTCCCCTCATGAATTAGTGGTATTCATCGAGGTAAAATGAACCGTTCAAATATGTGCGAAGTTTGAAAGTTCAGTGTTAAAACGTGCGTCGCCACATCCAGATCCATTCAAACTAAAATTGCTCAGCGGGGCAGATTAGTGGGAACTCCGGTGGGTTTTTTATTCTTTCTTGGGTGGTCCGAAATGGAGATTACCTTCTTATTGTTTTTAATCATTCATTTGAGTGTTTTTGTTCTCATTCCCTCCAACAGTCAGTTATCAACATTTGAGAAGAGACAGATTAAACTTCACATGACTTCAGAAAAAAACTGAATAAAATGAAATCAGGGAAACGGCTGAGGAAACAACTATTGGAGGATCTGAAAGAAAATTAACCGTTATTACAGCCTTTTGTCAGATCGGCATCAGACCACACATTAGCAGTGCACAGACGTCTGCCATCAAAACTGAGCTGGCCTTTGAATAGAGATCGTGGGTGGAGCTCTTTTTTTTTTTTTTTTTTTTTTTTTCTTTGGGCAGCCCATACACCCCTCTTTGTACCGCCGACAGAAACATGAAGAGGATACAGTCCTGCTTTGGTTGAGGCCTGTGAAGCCCGGCTGCTTCCTGGTAAATAAACTAGGGTGGAGGGCAGCAGGACCGCTGTGAGCTCCACTGTAGGCAGCTGAGAGGAGAGCAGTCAGCCCTCGGGGTTAACTGTGCGTGTGTGTTTTATATAACTAACAGGGGAGTTTCACAGAGAGTCAGTTCATAGGTTCAGCATTAAAGCAGACCGACTGCCCTTTCTATCTATTATGCTCAATGGAAAACCATGAACTAATATGTGATAACTGATGATTATTCAATGCGAGGAGTCAAATGAAAGAGTGAGTATTTAAGTCATCCATCCTCTTAAGTATGAGAAACATTCCTCCACCAGCTGGTCTCCATTTAAACCCCTGCTGTGCTCCCTGCATCACATGTCAGGATGGAGGTGTGTGTGTGTGTGTGTGTGTGTGTGTGTGTGTGTGTGTGTGTGTGTGTGTGTGTTTATTCTAGCTTTGTAATGAGGAGCGGGTCAAAAGTCTAAGACAACACAGGAGTTGAAGTCTGATTTAAAACACAGGAATCTCAGTAAGCTCTCACGGAGAGCAGCAGGAAGATAACATGTAAGGAAAAGTCCACCAAAGCAGTGAGAAGAACCCATTTAGGGAAAGCAAACAGAGTTAATTCTCTTATTAAAACCATGTCAAGTGGTGCAAATGCATTTTTAACAGTAATCTGTCTGTATGTCATGTTGTGTATCCATGTGTGGTGTTATGTACTGTCACGTCTGACTTACTTATCTGTTATTTTGACAGCTTTATGCTGTGTTAAATTTTAATTTAAAAAAAGAGAATCAGACATAAAATTGAGTTGCACTCAAATAAAACACCAGGTTTGGGGGGGGTGAAAGACACCAAAAAATATGCTACCACTTAAGTGTCACTTGTCATTCTGCTGACTACTTTGAAAATACAAAACTAAAATCCCTCAGAAAACGACTTTAAAGCTATTGGATATTAAACACAGGGAAAGGAAACGCAACACAAAAACATCAGGACACTGTGCCTTTCAGTGTAAGAGCTCTGTGTCTGTGCATGTGTATTGTCTCTGTGTGTGAGAGACCCTCTTGCCATCTGAGCAGATCAGAGTAGATGGACCAGATGGCTTTAATGTCACCCCCCCCCCCCCAAGACTCTGAGAGTGGCTTCAATGAGGAGATTGGGAGGAAAAAACAAACATATAGAAACTGCGAGCACGCCACCGACACACTGCGTGGCACTGACCGCTCCGAGCTAGATGAGAAACATATTGTAGCCTAAATTTATCTCCCGCAAGGCCCCCCTAACTTATTATGTGGCTTTTTAGTGCTCAGAGTGTAACAGGCACTTTTGTGTGAAGTTAAATTCAAAGCAGAGGGAAGAGGGAGAGGGAGACAAAACTGATCCTGCTCGTGTTTCTTACCGTCTTTGTTACCGGTAACAGGAATGTTGTGGACCGTTCTGAGTTTGAAACAAGAGCTGGTCAATACTTGGAGCTCTACAGAACTTAACATGCATGACTGGAGGTCTGGAAGAAAAAGAAAACAAATAACCATCATAAACATCATGGAGGGAGGTGGGGATCAAACCTTTATGTTTCTGTGGAGCAGTGTTTGAAAAGTGAACACAATCGTACCTTTCTTTTGGAGTTTCTGAATGCTTTCCCTCCACTCTGACCTCTCGTAGTCAGAGGAGAGCAGGAACAGGTAGCACTACACACACACACACACACACACACACACACACACACACACACACACACACACACACACACACACACACACACAGTTAGCAATTCTCTGATGCTGTTTTGGGGGATTCAAACTTCAAATCTGTAACAGCAGACTCTTTGAAAGTGAAATGTAAAGTAAAATGTGTCCCTCTAGTGGTGAAACCTGCACAGTGCAGTGACACAAATGGAGCCAGCAACAGATTAAGAATACCTTTCCATGTTTGTTGTGGATGCGAAAGGGGATGGTGGGGGAGTGCAGGAGCAACCAGGACTCCTGTTCGTTCATCTTCTTCCTGAGACGCTCCACACGGCTCTGACCCTTTGGTGCTTTCTGCACAAGGACACGGACAGGAAAAGAGACTGTTTAAATCTCACTGATTGCTGAAACGTACTCATTAAAGTGAAAGAGAGTAAAACAGCGAGCCCTTCTGTGCAGCATCCGAAACAGGGCTGTTCTTTTTCCTGATTGTGACAGTGAGAATTGTACTTCTCTGACTCATCTCGGGTCTCCACACATACAGACGCTTATATTTTTAGATTCAGTGTGACTTACAAAATGAGGGTCGAGGTGCAAGGTGGGGGGTGGGTAATGGGGGGTGATATGATTTGACTTTGAGAGCTCCTGCTCTAAGTTATAAGACTGATTTCCTTTTGTATCCATTTCACTGAACGTTGGGTTTTACTGTGAGACCAAATATCTGAAGCTACTTCAACTAGAATTGTATTTTTCCATTAACAAACAGAATGAAGCAGATGTAGCAGACGCCTGACATGATGGAAAAAAGAGTCACACTGAGTGTACAGTCAGCTTTATGGATCTCATTAAGTTATTTTAATGACAACGTGACTGACAGTTAAAACATCTTTATTTGTACGGCACAGTCATGTTTAGCCTACAAAAACAAAAACCCTCCAACGCAGACAAGCCTCCGTCAGGGAGTTTCACAGAGACGTAACACCAAACTTCCACCTCCAAAGTGTCATATTCCAGTAATGGTTACCTAACAACGCGGATTGGCAAATCTGAACAAGTTTAGTGGCTAAAAAGGGTGTGAACGTATGAAGACGTCAGAAGCTGGTGCCCTTTTGTCCCACAGTGTTTGTCGAGTTTAAATTTAACCAGAGCATGATAATCATAAAGTAGTGCACCAGTTGCAGAGAACAAGAGAGTAACGCACAAAGAAGAAAAACATATGCAGTAAAATCTAGTTCCTCATTTAAACCAGGAGATTTAGTGGCCTGTGTTTGGTTAGGTTTCTATTGTCGCCTCTTCGAATGAAAAGCGGGGCGTGAAAGATTAAACTGCAGCTGATTAGTGGTTTTTGTTACATCTGCAAAGCGGTTGCAGTGATCACACTTAAAGGACCTCTTAGGTTTTAGACCCAACCATGTCTGGTTGTGTTTGGTTGGAGGTGGCAACGTAAAATTCATTAACTGTTCAAGTGAAGATCTTTCAATAACACCAGAATTTCTATTATTAATGAGTTGGATTTCTTCTGCTTCTGTTCTGTAGGACATGACAAAATCAAACCGCCCATCGTCTATATTTTTAACAACATACAAACTGAACTTTAAAGTGAGGACTACTCAGCGCTGCCTTATTGAAATCTTTCATATTTTCCAGCAAAGTGTCTATGAGCTGCTTAAAGCAAGCCCCATACTGTGAGAGTCTTTATTTATAATTCATGGAACAGTTTCTTGACGTTATTGGAGGAAAACAAATTCATACACAGTCCCAACCCTCACCAGGAAGCGATGAGTCAGAGCCTGCCTGGATACAATCAGCTCGATCTCTCCCGGCATTCGCCTCCTGCGACTCCACATACCAGCCGTGGTCACTCACTGTGCTCCGGGTGGGCGAGTTTTAACGCCGTGAGAGGGGAATAACAGAAACTCTGCGCTCCTGAAGCCTTTAAACGCAGCTATGGCTGCGGGGGTGGATTACTGTGTACTTGTAACATCTTTTATTTCAACCTCAAAACGACAACTGAGCGTTTCAGCATGTGCTAAACAAAACAGACTCATACTGTGGCACACACAAGTCCCAGTGTAAATCCGGATCAGCACTTTTGCCACTCATACGCAAGGAAAGGCAGCTGTCCTCAGTTTCAGGATGTTTATTATTCATACTTAGACTTGTTTTGCTGCTTGTATTCAGTCACACAATAGTCACAGTTCACTTAGTAAAGCCCACGTAGGCCATAATAAAAAATGAAGTAAAGGGTCACAAAGCTTTGATATGACACCAAACTTCTGATTTGCTTCTTATTTATTTTTATTTCTTAAATAAAAAGAATCCAGCTGATGATTAAAACTAAAAGAAGCTCCTTTTAAAAGAACCAAGTTCTCCTAATCGTGTGGCTCTTGGCCTCAAATGCATTTGTTTTATGCATATGTTAGAATTTAAAGATGAACATCAAAAAGCTCCTGTTATTCATAACAGGACCAGCAACTTTTCTTACTCTAAAGCTGTCTAGAACTGGGCTCCAAACCCTGAATTTGCCCCTTTATTCTTTAATCCTGGATCATCTCAAAATTAAACCCAAGATGGCTGAATAAGCCATTGTAAGCCCCACGAATACATTGAATTGGGCTCCAAATGCCAGGAAAAAGGATTACCTTCTCTTTCTGTATCTCATTCTTTAAGACCGAGATCTTGATCTTCATCTCCTCAATCTCGTGCTCTGGCAGGACCTGGATGCTTGGGCAAGCGTCCGAGTCGTCCAGGGTTTGGAAAGTTAAGTCCGCTAGAGGGATGTACCACTTGCACTCATACTGCTGATGGCGACTGCAGAGAGACAAAAAGGAGGATGGAAGGATGCAGGAATGGAAATGAAAGAGATGAAACAGAATTAGTCAAAAAAATATATTTTCTCTTTTTCACTCATGACTGAACTGAATGGACGCACAAAACCGAAGCAAACCAGTTTACAATTTGAAGCCACACTAACAAATGTTACACTTTTCTATTCAAACGTGTGCTCAGTTGACCTCTTTTCTTTATAGCCCACTCATTCAAAGTCACATTAATAAAAATGATGAATGCACAACATTATTTCCACAGGGGCTGAGGACACTAATGTGCACCGTCTAATGAGATTTTAATTAACATTTCTGAGTGCTGCACAGTCGACTCATCGACGACATAATACCTTCATCAGACGGCTAGTTTAAGCAGCTTGATGTCACAATGAATCCATACTAAACAAGCATTTGTTAACACTACCGGGGTTCTATATATAAGACTTATTGTCAACTATATGCATTTATTTTAACAATCAAATCAAGCAATCAAACGCAGTTTAATGTTTTCATTTCTGTGATATTCTCCTCTGCACTTTGCACTTACACCACTACAACCACCTGAAAGCTGGAGCCACTGTGGACTGGGAGTGGTTCAATACTCTGGCTTCTCTGGCCTGCATGTTAAAATGTCCTTGGACAAAACAGGGAACACACGTAAAGTGACACATGAGATTTTACTGATTTCAGCGCAGCAGCTACTCTAAACACAGTTTATCTACTTTATTTACTGCACTCGTTTTTTTCCGGCGTGCACTGTAACTGTAACTTCAAAGATTTGTTCAGCCGTGTCAAAAAAAGGACTCTTGCTTCGTGTTTAGTCTCACGTTCCCACTCAAAGCTTTCGCAGTGATGCTATCGGCTCCCACCAGAAGGACTTTGTCATTTCTTCATTATCCAAGTACATTAATTTTACATCCTCCCGCTGCAGATTATGTTCCCCTGATCTTCTGCCCCACCCACCCACTCCATTATCAAGCCCTTCTTGTTTCAGCACTCTTGGGTCTTTCGGGAAGTCCTTTTAAGTTACAGACCACCGATTTGTTTCTGTTCTAATCAGACTCTGACACAGACTTGTAGAAACACAAAGAAAAGGGGGTGGAGCTAGGTTTGATACATGACTGAGAAGGAAATGAATAAATCACCATATCAAATCATGTGGTTCTTTAATGCCAGACAGCAAAGGTGGTGCATATATAAAGAAATCATGAATTATCCAAGGCGCAGAACGTGCAGCGGGCAATCGTAAATCTGACTAATTCTAAAATAATAGAGTGCAGATAATCATGGCTTTTGGCAGGGATTAGGGATCCTCAGTGACTAAAGTCAAGGTGATTGAGTTTCTGGATGGTTGCTCTGTTCTGTGTGTAAGCGCGTAGGCCGTAGGCGGCACACTGAGATAACAACCCAGACCATATAATAGCCCCATTTACAGGTTTGGTAGTTATGGCAACACTATGTGTTCCTCCAAGTGAGGGGCGGCTCTAATTGACACAGACAAACGGCGAATGTCAACCAAAACAGGCTCCAATCAGACGAAGGGGAGGCGAGTCGGTGCTGTAAGCGCGACACTGGATCTACTGACATGTCTCAAAGATTCACACGCAGCAGTGCACACAAACACAAACATGAGAGATCTTTTTCTGTCACCTCTCTTTACTTTAACCCTTCTCAGCTTGCACCCTGAAACAACACCTTCAGTTTCTACTTACACTTTTTGTCTTCTTTTTTAAAATAATTTTATGATTCACACATTTAGCCTAACTCTGTCCTGCGTGTAGATCTGCTACTCTGCTGCACTGCTGAAAACAATACAGACAAAAATGCCTGCAAGTCTTTCTCTTTGTTACTGACGCTTCAAACACCACTGTGTTAGTCACAGCTGGAATCAGAGAGGGAGACTGCGTCTTTCCGAAGTGATCCTTTCTGTTGCACGCCGGGTTTGACGAGCTGATGTGGAAGGAAAACTGCACGACACATGGGCAGAAACACAGAGAGGACGAAAAAGCGTGGATATTTAAAGAGGCACAACCCAGTTCAACAGGCTTTATGAGCCTTAAGCTAAATAATAAAACTGCATTGTTATGAAGCAGATGAATGTTTCTGTTAACACTGGCATTTCTATCAATTTATAAAAACGTAGCTTATTTAACGTAGCTTAACATCCTAAACTGTGCAAGTCAGACAGAGTGAAGTGACACCATGACATTTATATGTAAAAACATGGCTGACGCCCTCCAATCAGAGGCTTGTGCTCTTAAATGGAAATCTTTGAAATAGCACACGTTATATCCAGACTGAGTCTCATCATTTAGAACAGTGGTTCACAAACTTTTTTTGCTAGGCCCCCCTTTGTTTCACAAGAAAAATGTTCACGCCCCCCCCAAAAAAACCCACGTCCTCCAACCACACACACACCCATATTTTGTTTTCAAACTCCATTGCGGTTTATTTCACACCTCAAACATTAAGTAAACAATTAAGCAAATACAAGTAAACTGCAATAAATTACAGGTAGTAATAAAATATACTACTAACTCTTTTACGCTACGTCCACAACTACACGGGTATTTTTGAAAACGCAGCCGTTTCTATGCGTTTGGGCCTTTCGTCAACACGTAAACGGCGTCTCAAATCACCGAAAACTGAGATTTTTTAAAAGTCCTTTTTTGCGTTTGCGTGTGGACGAGGATTACAGAGTTCGTCATGCAACGTCAAAGGTATGTGCCTCTTTTCACGTCACGCTGTGCGCCACGTTATTGTTTACATGAGATAAATTGCAGAATGGCAGATAGAGACAAAATAATCTGACTATCTGCAGGTTTTACACGCTTACCATATACACACGCAGTTCCTGTCCCTCCATTTAGAAAGGCAGAGGCGTCACAGTGTAATTATTTTACGTGTAGTTGGGTTTTTTTTTCCCTGTGTAATAATATTCAACATTGCTATCAAATCAAAAAATGTCTCTCTGTGCAAAATGGGTTCAAAACCATAAACAGCTGTGGGATACTGTTTGTCCGTGATTTGAACAGGGGGAACAAATTACAGCAGGGTTAGCCTGATATTATTTATATCCCACTGTAACTTTACTGTATAAAGAGCTAACATGTCCAAAATGTCAGGAGTAGTTAGTCGTTACAAGAAGTGTTTGTGAACTAAAAATCAAGAATGTTGGATACTGTTTGTCCGTGATTTGAAGAGCCCAGCGCTGCTCCTGATGAAGGGAAACTAATTCGGCAGGGGAGACCTACCTCGGCACTTGTGCAGGTGAAGCCAAAGGGAAGATATGCTTCACCATATTTTCTAGTCTTTGGCTTGGAATGAAGTTGGTTTGGAAACATATTTGGCGATGCTTCATCTCCTGCTTTGCGTTTGTGTGGGCGCCCCGTCAAAAAACCTGTCCATTATGCTAGCAGTGTCCAAGCGTTCTTTTTTTTTTTCCCTTTCATACTGCGCCCCCCCAGCAATGGCTCTGCGCCCCCCCTAGGAGGCGGGCCCCACACTTTGGGAAGCTCTGATTTAGAAGTTATTGAGCTGACTCTCTCAGAGTTTTGGAACTTTAGATCAGTGGCTGGGTGATTTTGAATTATTTCCCTTCACTTCCGCCTACATCTGTGCACATTTGAAGATTTAATGAAAGTACGTTGCTGTGACAGGGAGCAAATGAAAGAAAGAGGCCATTACCGCCCAAAGCTGCTTAAGCCTCGAATGAATATACCTACAGTCTGCTTCTAAAGAAAACTCTGTGACAGAGCTGTGTCACCCAGCATTTTTCTCTGCCCTGAGAATTAATAAGCGACTCCTGTGCCGCACCATCCACGCCCCGTCCTCGTTCCACTTTCTGGCTTTGGCATATCATTTTAGCATTTTTCAGATGGGAATGAGGATGGGGGGGTGACGTTAACGATAATAACACTCAAAGCTTTTCACACTGTCAGAAGATGAAGGTGGACTCACCCCACAGCCGTCTTTTTCATCTTGGCACAGAGCAGCAGATCGGTGAAGAGGAAGACGTGCCGTAGCTTTCTGGAGCTTTCCGACACCTCCACCAGGAAGCCATCCTTCACCAGCTGACGGGCCTGTAACAGAACTCTGTGTTAACTGTTGTTGTGAATCGAAACATCGTTGAGATTATGGATTAATAAGTTGACTTACAACATTAACATATATATTACAGTTTGCTTTACAGAGACGTGCATGTCTTTGTTTTTAACTTAAATGTTCCTTTTGGAGTTTTAAAGCAATGCAACCATTTATTATAGTTTTCTCAAAGTCCCTAATAATATTTCATATAACAGGAAAAGTGAAGACAAATGTTCTAAAGATATGAACATAAGTTCTCTATACTTGAGAAGATGTGTTGTAAGAACACACACACAGACCTCGCCCTTGGGTGTAGTAACAGCAGTCCTGCGGGGGTCAATCTCCTCATTGATGGAGGAGAGGAAGTTCTGAGAAATCCGCAGAGCGTCCTGCAGGAGGGGGAAGTCCGGGTGGTCCTTTGGAGTGTGTTTCAGCAAATCCTGTGAAAGTACATTCAATCATCTAAAAATGTATTTACCACAAAGCAACTCTGACCTTTGTGAGCAGAGATTCAGATTTAGTTTCATCTTCTCTTTGAAAATGTCATCGCGCTGCACAAACACAGACTTCTTACAAACACTAAAGCAATCTTAGTTCTTGGTTTTTTTCTGTCAAAGATACTTTTTCTTACTTTCCTCCCAGATTAACATCAACCAATTTTCTTCTGTTTGTTTGCATACGTGACAAGAACATGACACACATCCTCACGCTGGATGCACAGAGCATCTTACTGTCAGCTTTCATGCAAACCTGTTCGTGCATTACACTACAACAACCACACTGGACACATCCAGAGATCTCTGCTTTGCTTCGCTGGCACTTTCTACACCATTATTTCTCTTCCAAAGAGGTAGGCTGATTTAGACTGAGAGGACTCAGCGATAAACATCAAAAAGCAGGCTTTAGGCCTAATTCTTGCATGTCTTTTTAATCTCATGGATGTGTTTGCAACGTGCTCCAATTATTATTTTTTTGTTTTTTATCTTGACACAGTTCTCAGTCTTTCCTCCACCCTAAAACACTAGAAGTAAGACATTTCTGCCAGAACAGCTTTAGAATCAGCTGATCCTTGAAAGCCTTGCAAGAGCAAGCTGTGTACTCACATGAAGAACCAGGGTGCTTCTGGTAACACGGTCAATCGGCTTGTAAAGGAGAGCTGTGGGAGAGAGAAGAGGAGGGCTCTGAGTCAGTGTTACTTACAGGCAAATCAATACATGCAGACACACACAGTAGGTCACAGTTTCACCGCTCACACGAGGACAAAAATGTCCACTTTGGTTACTCTGAGCTAAACACAGCTCTTACAGTCTGACTGCTGATGATTCTTAGGTTAACATTAAAGCCTAATGACGACGAGCTTCCTGCCTGAAGCACTGCTGAAGCAAGAAAAACACTTGATCATAAATAGCCTTGTGGGGGGGGGGTCAAGTAAAACACTGATTTCAATATGGGAGCAGCAAAGGTTTGTGCTACTGTTGTTCATCAGTTTAACAGCTGTACATATTCAGACTTGGACATAAAAGCAAACACACAACACATGCATCTATAAAAAGTGCAATAAGACTGCCTCCTGCCTCATGCCACCCTCCGTGCCTCTCAGTCAGAGTTTAAGCCTGTATCACCGCACTTGGCTAGATTCCCTGGGGAAGGCTTTGCTGCTAAGGTGGTGTGAACAGCAGCAGCCGATATACATGACAGCTCTCTGTGACAAACTCCCACAGACAGGGCAGAGTGAAGGATGGAGAGAAAATAAAATAAAAATAAAAAAACTAATCACAGTGAGGAGATACGCAGGAGGAAAGATGGCAGACATGAGAACCTCTAAGAGGAGACAAAGAAAAAGCAAACAAGACATGTAAGGAAACGCCCTAAATTACCTCAAGGTCTCAAAATAGTAACTCTAGTATCACACTACACATTCGATAAAGCACAGTAACACCCCTCTGCTCATGATCTAGAAACTGAGCGAATGCAATAAAAAAAATTCCCACAAGGTTATAAACATTGTGAAATTATCGGAAAAATTTCCACTTAGTGATCATGCTAATCTCCATTTATTCCAGTGAAAACATCAGAGTTAAAGCAGCTTCTTTCTGAAGTGAAGAAGAAAAGCCGGCCAAGTGAGACGGAGAGGACTGATGTGTCTTCTGTATGCAGGCAAGCTTGCCCCACACTGACTGTGCTCTGCTCCCACAGAGAGATCTACAGGCAAAGCTACACTTCTATTTGAATTTTAAACCTTATCTATTTAAAGCATCCAATAACACTCTCTTTTATATGTACAGCTCTCACTTGCATGCTTTTAAGTGTTTAGTCTTTCCGCCACACCTCTGCCTGCGACTTACGAAATTAAGCGTGAGAGCAGAAACCTGCAGTGACTCTTATCAGATCTACTGATGAGACGCGTCATATTAACGCTCTACGCACACCCTCTGCTTTTAAAATATACACTGGCTCACATGAAGTGTATAGGACCAAAGAGAATCTTTTAGAGGGACTTGCAGTTGCTCTTTGAAGTTTCTCCAACGTCTGGTCATTAATAATGCTGCCTCCACTGAGGGTCCTGGGTCAGTGAACCAATACTGATACCTCCAGGAGGATTTACTACAGAGCCTGTATTGACTGCAAGGGCAGTGAATATCTAAGTGTTTGTGTGTGTCTGTGTGTGCGGTATGTTGGCAGTTTTGTATTCATTTCAATGCAGGGAGGATTAGATGACTTTAGGATAACTTGAGTATGTCGTGCCGGATGACAAAACTTCCTAGTGACAATCTGAGCTAAAAGCTAATGCTAGCATGCTTATATGTTCACAGCGCTAGTCTCATGTTAAGCAAGTATAATAACTGTATACCAGGTATACCAATGTAGCATGTTAGCATGATAATACTTCCTAATAACCGCAAAACGCAAAGTATAGCTGGAGCTAAAACATGTGACACCATCAACCTCCTTGGATCACAAGGCAACCGTACAGGTCACATGGAGGGAGGCAACCTGTCTCCAAACAATTGTTACAATTTAACCAGAGTCACTTTCACACAGATTAGCAAAGCTTTGCAGGTAACTGTGATCTAATTTCTAAACGCAGACAGACGTTGCAATCAATCTGAGTCGTCTCAATCAATAATATTCAGACTGTATAGTATTCTTCATACAGTACTGTGCATTTAAATATCACAGTTGATCAATGATTAATACTCATTTATCAGGAAACTATGAAAAATTAGACACATTTTGATTATTTTGGGGTTAAATAAAAAGTCAAATCCATCAGCAAAGCATGCAACCAGAACTTTTTTTTTAACATTACAAGTTTCAATCAAAGGCTTTTTTTAAACTCAAGATCACATTTTACTGCTTTAGAGTCAAGTCAAGTCTCTTTGCATTACTATGCAAGATAGGTTCAAGACTATTAAGGATGAACCTATCAAGGAAGCTCAGAGATCTCAAACTTTACTTCTTTCTTTTTCTCTTCTCGTTTTCCTGCAGTTTTTCAACCATGCAAAACATAATAATTATATACAAGAGATTTGAATAATGAAGTTACTCTCCTGAATACAAAGACAGATTAAGGATTGCCACCTGAATGCTAATGTAGACAGAAATCTACTCAAGTTCTGTCCGAACGCAGGATTAAGCGTCATCACTTTATGACTCCACATCATGTGGAGTATCTGACTTGGATGTATTTTACAGACAAGGACAGAGTTAGAAGTCTAGTCAAAAGTCAGGACGAGGGAGGATGAAGACACAAAGAGAGAGCGAGAATCAGATAGAGAGAGGGGGATTATTGGAAGTCGATGTCACGTCCCAGTGAGGCTGGTCGTTTTTCCAAGGTCGCCTTGATGACTTGGCTGATGGACAAATAGTTCATCTTTGCTAACGAGGTGCTTGACCATGTGGGCGAAGTGTTTGACAGGACTTTTAGACCTCAGTTAGGACTGCCAGGTTTCAGGCCTCGGTATTTTGGCAAAACTGTCAGCTACCAATGCCAGCCATAAGCCTGTGAAGGAGGGCGAGAAGGACAGGACAGAACTGATAACACAGAACAGGGAAAATAAAGAAGGATTAAGAGAAAATGGTCGTGGTGTAGGACATGAGTCCCCATTTACATTTAAAACATATCAGATGCTTGTTTGAGCGGGTATTTGTGTTTCTTTTTGTATTCATTCATTAGGAGGAGGTCAGGGGCTTTGGCCAGCAAACAGACTTACTTCACTGGAGAAAACACACAAACCTATCAACCTATCAGCCATTTACTGTAGCTGAGATCCTGTTAAATACTTTGGAAAGTAAAAAAACCGCTGATGGAGCAGAGAAAAGAAACAAGGGGAAAATAATAAAAGAAACAAAGAGAGTAGAGAGGAGGCATTTGTTGCAAAGTTAAGGTAGAGAAACCCCTCGGCTGACCCAGCGGGTAATTAATGTACTTTAATATAAACAGCAATCAAAGGAAGTGCCCTGGGTGTTGACACACCCTGATTGTTAAGGGCATATGAGACTAGTTTCATGACACATAGCAGCCATGTGAAACTACAGCAAACCAAAGACGTCATTTTAAAATAATCTGTAACAGGAATGATGAGAAAAGAAAGATTAAAACAACTGGGACAGGTTGATTATTCCTCATTTGCAATGCATAAATTAACAGACACTTCACAGGTACATGCCACTGAAAACTGACATACAAATGAACATTCACCCAGCCACTCTCAGCCCGACAGAGCCGCACAGTCTACTCCTCTTATCTGCTAATGACTGCATACAGCTCTACCCACCAAAATGAATGCAATCCCCAAAACGGCCGAAGTTACCAAGGCGCAAGCAGAGTGCAGGCACGTACCGCGATAGACAACCTCTCTCACACACACACAGACCACACTTGTTCCGATCCTCTTGAGATAAGTATTCTGTGCGAGGAGCAGCCTGGGGCCAGCAGTCCTTATACAGACTAAACGTGCCCAGCTTGTAAACAGACAGATACATTTTGAAGATGCTCTCTATTGTATGTTCTATGTGATCGAAAGACAGTCGTGTATGACAGCCTGAGTGAACACCACACTCCAGAGGCTCATCACTCAAAAACCACACAAAAAGCTCATCACAGGCATGCAAATGTTCAGAAAAAGCAAAATTCCTCAGCAGGCATGAGCACAAAAGTCCAAACGTCAGTCTGACAGCTAATTAATAACTGCCTCCACACAGTATACTATAAGCGCCGTAAAAGCTGTAGATGTCCTCACAGATACCCGACATCAAAAAGCGGGAAGCTCATATCATGCAGTCGTTACCGTATGTGCAGTTACAACACAGTCTAAGGACCAGAAGCACCTCCATATCCCTCTTCTCCTCTCCTCACTCTACTCTCCTGCTCACTGCCTCCTTTCTCAGGCACAGACAGAGAGAGAGAGCGGGAGAGAGCGGGAGAGAGCAAGAGAGAGAGCAGACTCACACATGCACCAGTTTGCCTCCCAGAGCTCACCACTGCATACACAAGAAGAAGAGGCAGGGCTGGAATCTTAAAACAGCAATCCAGCCTAGACACACACACACATGCATGCATAGAGATACAAGCAAACACCAACTTACCCTCCATTGAACTAGTTGTTGTACAGTCTTTGGAGTCTTTAGGACCTTTTACTTTGAGGTTCTGAAAGAAATAAAAGAGTGGAATAATCAATTTAATTAATTGTGCACACTCACAGGATTGTGCTGCACTTGCTTGGCTGAGGCTGAACTAATGGAAGTACAGGATCAGTGCAACCAACTGAGACAGCTGAAGAAGACTGGGCACGGGAACTTTCACAAGTTTCCCTTTAAGTAAATAATACCACCAACAAACCTCCACAGCAGGTCCCAAAAAGCTGATTTGAGTCATCTGGACGGGAGAAACGGTACATTTGTATAATGACTAAAAAGGTTAGTTTCTTGATCATTAATATGCAAATGACCACTGATCACAGATTTGATCATTGGCCATGAGTACCATTCACAGAGAGTTGGGGAATGGCTGCAATCACAGCATTGTAAGATGGTGAAAGATGTACTCTTTGCAGGTGTAAAAGATAACAGGGAGTGGAAGGTTTGATGCTTAAAAATGAAAGATGACCATGCTCCTTAAAGGATGATGAAGATGGATAAACGTAGTTAGATTCTGTAAGCACTTTCCTTTACTGTAATGTCTTTGTCTCTCGATCTTTGTTGAACACACCTAACAATAAGGAACAATCTATAACTATATCCTGTGTTGACCTAAGGTGTGAAAAGCAGACATGGGGGCATGAGGGGTTGTGTTATTATCAGTCACTTCTGCCACAAACATTTTCAGCTAATTAACATCACTGACACCTTCCCAGCAATCCCCCTCCTCCCCAAATACACACACTCTTTTGTTCTGAACGCTCAATATATTCTCTGCGCTTCAAGTGCGTGTAGTCGTATGGTGAGTAAACTCAGACTAGCCTGGATGTTTTTTCTGTGAATGTAACTTCTCATCTTTTTGTTACCTAATACGCGTGCTGGCTGAGTGCTGTCCCAAGCACATTTAACACAAATACCTCTTAACTGTGTTTTCAACAACAGTTCCTCAAAATAAGACCACATTTCCCATAAACATTGCCGTTTCCTGCCAAAAAGAGGACGTTTCGACTCGCCTGGTTTGTGTCGTCGTGTATTTGTTCTCCTGTTCTCTTCACTGAAGAGAAATCATATAATGCCTTAAGACCCTTGAGACCAGTGAAGGGGAGGTTTGATGTATCCTTATTATTACTGCGCCAAGTTTGATATGCTGATGTTAAAATGCAGTACATAGCAACAAAATGACATGTTTGCTATTTAAAAGTTCTCTTGTTACACGTTGTTTAAAATCATGGAGGTTGAACTCACCTCAGATATCTTCTGGAACTGGCTGTTGGCTTGGCTGCATTTCTCTGCCGTCTCCAGCGCCACCTTGTAGTTGTCCACAAAGGCCTTGTACACGCCCAGCTGGCTGGCCTGGGGGAAGCAGAAGCAAAGACGTTCAGCAAACAACAACGAGAAGGTGTGAGGCAAACTAAGACAACGATGATGGCATTTAGTCTTCTCTCATTTTATTCAAATTGTTAAATGAACTTCGGAGACTCAGGAAGTCAACACAAGTATGTCATGGCACTGATGGCAGCTAAAATAAAATTCAGCAAGCCCTACTTTGCATTCACCTTAAATGATCACTTCCAGAGTTTTTCATGCCACAGAATTCAATTTAAATTCATTGAGTCAACACATATAGTCTGATCACATTCCCATAAAGCCACTTCACTAGCAGCGCTTTGCAGTCCCTCCTGATTGAGTCCCTCTCCTTCTCTGTCCTCTTCTCTTTCATTAACAGCCCCTCTCTGCAGCACTGTATGTGCATTGTAACACAAGCTGCAGACCAGCAGTGCATGAATATGCATCCTGCTACAGCTATGCTTGAATGCCTAGGCTGAAGAGCTGACTGCATCCTATTAAGGCAATGAGATTGGATTCAGCTGAATGAGTCCATGAGTAAGACTTTTGTCCTTAAACTCCATGTCCTCATATTTTCATTTCCTCTCCTTCCTCTTCCCTTCGGAGTGAGAAGTAGAAAGTTGGGCTCAAAAGCAAAGACGTGACGGAAGTGTGCGGCCTCATGCGGCATTCGAAACATGTTGCAGCAACAAGTGATGGAGGGAAACATCAGGACACAAATATGTGATTGTAGAATACTGATGACAAAACTGTCAAACCACGTAATGTGTGACAATGGCTGAAGATGAGTGAAACAAATGTCACCACGCGTGGATCATCTATTTATAACTGGAGACTATTTTATGTCAAACCAAAACTGTGGATGGAAAAGAGAAACCACGGTGTGTCATAGCTGAATTTCCAAAGACGGAGATTTGGCAGCTTGGCTGGAAAGAACAAACCAAGCAGAATGACGTTATGAGATTTCATGAGTTCATGTTTCACGAGTGTTTCTCGGACGCACTGTGACCAGTATGAAAGCGGCGTCAGTCACAGTCCAGACAAAACGCCCACGCTTCAGAAAACAAAAATCACAGGTCAAAGTGGCAGGACAGAAAACAACAGCTCGTGTTTGAAAGTGAACGTGGGAAGTAGAAGATGAAGAAACACAGGAGAGAGACTTTTCAGCTGGTAGAAGAGCCTACGGACTATTTAAACCCACATGGACATGTTTGCCAGCTCAGGGGTGCCTTTTTTAAAAATTGCATACAGCTTTGACCTCAACACGAACCCTCAACTAAACACTCGCCACTCTTTTAAAGCACAGCAAGTGATCAGCTATAAGTAACAAAGATCAACAGCAACAAAAGAACCATATGCAGTGAATGAAAACTTCAATATTATATGACATCAGTAACCAAACAATATTTTGGTTATGTTTTTTTTTTTATGTTTAAAAATCCCAACTGCACAATTAGATTGTCCATCAATATGTGCAACGTCCTCAGTTTTCTACAGTGGCCCACAGTTTCCTCTGTCGCCAAGATAAAATCTTCCTTCTTCAGTCAGTTGTGCACAGGTGTGTGCAGAGTACCATCAAGTCAGCCACAACACTCACAGTAAAATGGTGCAACCACTTTTGAGGCTTTGCTAACACGTGACCACAAACCACATGGCATTAAGTTGGCTGCCATTTTGTGACAATCGTGGTGACCATGTAGAATCATGTGAGTAAGGCACCAGCCACATAGGCCTAGAAATGGGTATTCCCCAACCAGTTGTGAGCGCTTGCTAGAGGTTGATGGTAGTCGCTGGGAAAATGACAGATGACTGGTCTAAAGTCCTAAAGGTGACCCCCCCCTAGTCGACCGCCTTTTTCTCAGTTAAAGTAACTGCTTTGGTCACTTCATTCATAGTTTGATTGGACTTGTCCACAAACACTGTCCAGCTACTCTCTGAGCTGTGATAAAACTGTAAAAAGTGATGCAGACTGGAAATGGAGAAAGTTTTCCTCCAAAATAAAAGTTGCACCTTTTGAAACATGTTGGCTACAGCGCTGAGGCATTTCTTCACGTTTCACTACTGCTCGGCTAGAAGTTAGCAAGTATTTGCAGACAGACATGATAAACTGAAGGGAACTGCTAACAACCAAAGCAATTACTTGGAAGTTTTTGGTACGGCATCTTCTTTCTAACAGATTTGACCCATGGAGAGCAAATAACCTCCACAAAGCACTAACAACCAGTTGGGGAACAGACATTTTCCCCTAGAAACCAGTGGTTGTCTCATATTCGATATAGCGGACAACTCTTGAACAACATGCTCTTGACCTCACGTAAGAAATTCTAATTATCTAGCAATGGTATAATTTTTATTTATTTTCTTTAAGGTAGCCAACACTGTATTACCCTCTTCTTACCATTCTTTCCTGAATAAATTATAATAATGTAGAAATAAGTCTAAGGACATGAAAAAAAACCCTGGTATACTCAATGCTAATAGTATGCTAATGCTACTACTCTACAAGGTGATAGAGTGTTAGCATGCTAAAGTCTACTACTGACAATGATAAAATGCTTATCTGCCTGATCTAAAGCTGTTCTAGTGTTTACCACATTTGCCTTCCTAGTTTTATTCTATTATTCCTGACCGCAAGAGATGTTCATCCAAAATTCACAAACCCTTAGTTACATTCATAACTCTCAATTAGCATGCTAGCAACAGGCAGTATAAAACTTGGACGTAGCTTCCTGGTCAGAAAAATTAAGCCAATCCAAAATTGTCTTAGACTTGTTTTCTATGTGAGGACATCATATTGTGATAGCTATGGTTGGAAAAAAAAAAAGATTTCTGGTCCCATAGAAGTCTATAGAAAAACATCTTTCTGTCTTGACATCTGCAAACTCTTTTCTAGTGAGTTTAAGGACTCAGTCACTCAATTTAAGTCATGCTGAAAGAAAGAAATACACCAATAAGTAATATTATAAGTAATAAATATAATAAATAACTCAAGTCTGAATTGTAAATCTTGGTCATACCATGTTTTAAAATGGAAGAATACTTGTGGTATGAAAACGCATGCTCATTGGCTAACGAGTTATCAATCATACGTCGTTAGTCAATGAGCATGTGGTTTCACAGTTAAACTTGCACTTCTTTGTTACACCCAGTTTTTTTGCAGCCAAGAAAGTGATGGCAGAAACTCTAACTTGAGGTTTTACAAATTGGGACTTTAAAAACATCGGGTGAAACCATGTTAGACAGGTACATCTTTGATATTGTCTGAGGTGTTAAACACGAGTGTGAACGCCCAACATAATGGGGAAACTGGCTTTGCTGGTGTTTTTTCAGGTTTGCTCAAATTTTGATTAGGCTAAATTTAAATTCTCTAAAGCTATTACAACTGATCCTGGCTGCAATACTTAATGCCTGTGCTGAATTTGAGTAGGCTTCAGTTGCTGTGACGATAGCCAGCTACTAAAATCCATCAGCAAATGTATGATTAAAAACATTATTATGTGGCTGCACTATACATACAGTTAATAATGACTACTGTGTAAAAGATGGAGTTGTAGTACTGTTTTTATCAGCACCACATCCACACTAAATTGAACCTTTCCCACTTTGTTCCTCTGGAGCGACGAAGACTTCAATAATTTGCTCAGACAAATGCATGCCTTGCAGGCACAAGCTATAGCTAAGCCTTTCTCTCGTCTGAGAAAGGTGAAAAACAAACTTGGACCTGTAGCAGGTCTTTATCCCCGTCTCGGCCTGTTTTCTGTAACCCTGCCTGTCCTTGTTGCTCCAGTGGCACCCATACTGCTGACGATGAGCAGCAGGGAGCAGACCAGCTAATTAAACTGCCATCTGCACTCTCACACAGCCACTCTGACTAATGTTTTGCTGAAACACGACATATTCATGTACGCACATATACACAGCACAGATGGGAGCTGATGACTACACTAATAAGTGCCGCTTAGCGCTGGCCGTCCACAGTGAGGAAGGGTCTGTTGAATAGAAGTACTTAAACTCATAGGATTTTATACAGTTGTATCAAAACTGTCCTCATTTTCTCTCCTGTTAAATCTTTCACTAACACCAACATACTTTCATGTCTGAATATTCATCATTCCTCTTATTAATTAAAGTGCTTCATCAAATGTTTTAATCATACGGATAAACATCAAGCTGTTAATGAAATATTATTATTAATATCCAAGCTTTAAAAATGTGCTGTACATGGGCAAAGTAAAAACTCTTAAAGTCTATTTAATGTTTTCTTTGTCACAAACAAACGCTGAGTTTCACACGTCTGACTAAGTCATGGTGAATAACAGTTGCTGACATCAAAAAGTACCTGAAAACCAAAACTGAAAATGAGATCTACTCCCTGAAGAGCTGTGTTTTTAATTAGAATGACCTTACCAGGTTCCTCAAAATGATACCATGAAAAGATAAGGAAAAAGAAGTTCTCACAACGCTGTGGTGTGAAACCAAAGGGGCTGGTATGTGAACACATACGTTCAACAGTGTGATAAACGCATATATACATCGATCAAGAACGTTAAAGGAACTCTTAAATCACACATCGTATCTTAATGAATTAAACTCTTTCTAGTAGATGTACCGATGGTATAAATTTAAAAATCCTAGGTGATTTTCTGAAAAGTTGACCTCTGACTTTAAGATAAAGGTCACCAGGATTCAAACTTGACCAAGATTTTTAGTAGCTGCACCCATGGTACCACTTTTAAAACCTTAGGTCACATCTTTGTGTTCACTAGATTTTCAGAAAACTTGACCTCTGATGCTGGTAAGTAATGAATCTAAAATGAGGCTGTTTTACAGTAACAGGACTGAAAAGCAGGATCCAGTATAAACTTGGTTTTGTTGACTTCTTGTGTCCAAGGCTCCCGGCTTTAGAGCAAAGCCTCGTTGTTACCAGCAGCTAAAATAAACTTAAAACTTTCTGCTCCTGCTTTTCTAAAGACAGTTGGTGCTCTCGCAGAGTTTCCAGTCGAGGAAAATTACAAACCACAGTGTTACCACCTGTCTGCCCACAGTGGGTACACTCACAACTGTGCAGGTGTTTATTTCAATGATACCAGCCACTCCACGGCTTGTGTTCCCAAAACATTAAAACTGGTCCACCCAACTAAATAATTACTGATGGGTGCTTCAGGCTTTTCACACCTTGTATACAGATTAATTTTATTCCACCAAGAAAACATTGTACAGCATACGTACATACGCGACGTTATGCATCTCTTCAAATCACATTATCCACTGCCTATCTGACGATACACGGCTCTAACCCACTTTGTGACGAGCCGAGGCCAGGATCCCGTCTAATTCCACACACAGGCACATTTACATGCACGTTACAGTGCTGCTGTTCCATTATGTACTGAAAGCACCTGTTTAATCCACTGCAAGTATGACAGCGTGATAGTTCGGAAGCTGCAACTTTTCTGCTAATGCACCCAGGCCACAGTCACGGGGGCACGCGCCAGTCACTTACGCACACAGAGTCTAATTCAGACAAGTGATTCACAAAGTACAAACAGTGACAAGCCTGACAATTCTCCGTTTAACAGCCATTTACATGTACCCTGCAAATGACGGAAAGCGAAATAAAAGATCTGCACACTGTAATTTGTGTCACCCACGTCAGACTCACCAGCTTCTGGAACAAATGTCCCACGGTGACCTTCTCGTCCCACTGCTGGATGCTGGGTAGGAGGGCGTCGTAGAACTCTTTGTGGATCTGGAAGATGTCCTGGATTTTGTAGAAGATGGTCTCGACCTGCTGGATGGTCAGGACAGGCTGAGAGGTCGTGGCTGTTGCTTTCAGGGGTCGCATGGGCTGGAGAGACAGGAGACTCAGGTAATAAGGCGGGCTGCCAAAGGTCTAACCTAAATTAGTCATTTATAAAGTATGAGAGTGATGAACACAGAAAATGTGTTGAAATCATTCCTAACATCTGATCAGGCCAACAAAAAGGACCTATTAGGACCAGTGCCAGAAAGGGAACGTATAAATGCGTCACCCTGTAATAAGTATGTAATCTGAGCCTCTTTTCATCTGGGTGATAGTCTTCTCCTTTGTGTTGTTTGTACTCGGACAGATTGCAGGCCAACTCAGTTAATCATAGTGATGTGTAGAGTGGTCATGTTGGGCGTGCGTGGGGAGGATGGCTCTGAATTACAGTGCAAACATAAAGGCTTTTTACGTCAGCTCTCTAGGGCTAATCATGAGTCATCCTCCTACTGTATTAAGGCACATGAGACAGGTTGCATTATTTTTTAAAAGCACCGACAATCAGTATCTCTGTCCTAGTCTATGTGAGATGGCAAAAGCAGTCAGCTGAAAATTCCTCATTAGATTTAACCAGAAAGGATTTAGAGACTAGTGGTCCTAAATTTCATCTCCTTGGTGGAAAATAATAGTCATCATATATCACATGAGCTGGAGCAGCTGAACAAGGTGATGTTTAAACATTTTTAGTGAACCTTTGCAGCCCATGTTTATATCAAGTAAATGGGAAAGAGAGACTCTCTTATGATCTACTTCCCAGTAAATGTAAATGAACAAACGCAGTACAGGAAGATAATTACTTCCTAGACTGTGCCAAATTTATCACCATAATCATCCACATTGATTGGGATCGTCTTGTTACTTGGTTGTCTTACAAAAACAAACAAATAAAATCATTACATTTACAAACTCTACAAAATATTCTTAGAATTAAAAAAAAAAGTTCAGAATAATTTTATTGTTTCAAATACCCTGGAGACATGGAATATGATTATGAAACATTTCCAGATAAAGAAACATTTCTCTCTCTTAGGCCCAGATGGGAAAAAAACCTGACTTTTCACCTTCATGTCAAGACCCAGTTTATGAAACCTGGCAGCAGGGGGGATCGGACCAGCTTATTAAGCTGTCTGATGGTGAAAGAATCCAGTATTTTGAAAACTGGAGAGAAAACTGCAACTTCCAACTTAAAAAAAAAAAAATTCAAATAACCCATGTTAAAAACAGTGGCACAGAGTGGCATGAAGATCTGCCGTAACAAATACCCTGTTTAAAATAATCCACAGACTACATTTGCACAACACTGCTGTGGTGCCTGAGCATACAATCCACTCTCTGAATGAAATGTAATACAGAGCCTGGAATCTCTATGCCAACGTTTTGGGATTGTTTAGAGATTTGTTGCTACTGGGAAGACTTAAAAAAAAAATAAAATGCAAAGTTGGCTGCAGTATTGCTTTATTTATCTAACACCGGGTTTCCAGGGATGCAGCCAGAGAGTAAAGTGTGACTATTCTGTTTGTAGCAAGTGTATTAATCTGCTGAAGAAAAAAAAAAAAAGACATAAAAACAAACGGCCCCAGTGCCCATTTTAGACCTCTTCTGAATGACTGAGGAAGTAGAGGAGGAGAGGAACAAACTTTTTATTGGTGGAACTGCGAGATGAGTCGTTGTGTTGTCACCAAGAGCTCAAAGGGAAGGAACTGAGAGCCTGACCAGATTTCGGCAAGTGCTAGTGCAATCATTTGTTCTTAGTGACTAATTAAAGCGTGTGTGTGTGTGTGTGTGTGTCTGTGTGCGTGTGCGTGTGTGTGTGTGTGGGTGTCTTGCCCTGGTGAATTTCCACAATAATTGTTGTGCGCATTTATATACCTTAATTTAGCATCTATCTGACTATATATTGGCCAAAGTAGAACATGTGGCCAAGATCGGCAGGCTGTGAGACATAGCGACTTAGCATGAGGAAGTGTGGTTGGTTAGCGTTGCAGTAAAGTGCAGCATCTGTGGTCCTGCTTTAAGTGTGGCCATCGACCACTAATAGTGTTCTGATAGTCTCACAGCTCACACCAATGCCTACAGCAGCAGCAGCAGCACTCCAATGTTCACGTGGTTATATGAGCCTTGTTATATTGTTTCTGTTTCTTGTCTGTCTTTGTCTGAGTGTCTCACCAGTAGCAGGGCCTCCAGCTGGTTAATGTAGATCTCCTCGCTGGCCAAGAATCCAGACAGCACCAGTCTCTTCATCTCCATTCCTTTCTCTATATCGCCCTGCAAGATAAAACAGACCTGGCTGTAATATGCTTTTATTCGTTTACATACACATATAGCGCACTGGAACACACACATTCACCAAAAATCCTGTTATCGAGGCTCGTTTCTGACTAACGGCACATGAAAGTACCCTGACTCTATTTCCTGCAATGGTGCCAGTGGAACCGCCACATCAGGTAAACACGAGATTGATACAAACAGTCGTAAGCGTAAAAGAATGCGCAACCTATTAGAAATCTTATGAAAACATCTAAGTATCTCATTTCCTCTGCAGAATTATTTGTGATGACTCCAGGCAACTGTTGCATTTTGACGTCAACGTCGGGGAAGTCAACATCCTATTGATGTCTGAGAAACGCAGACCAAGGCACACTCATAGTGTATTGTTTACATTTTGTGGGAACTGATAATTAGAGGAAAATTACCAGGTTTCAAAAGAGAAAAAGAGGGACTTCCAACATGATCATAGAAGACTTCATCTTTCTTCCTGCTCCGCATGTTTGATTTGGCTCAAGGGAATCGCACAGTTACTCCTGATACTAATGTAATACACAACAATGGCATGGTGATACAGTGACTCTGTGGTAGATGATACCTGCGTGACAATCAAAATGTCACAGTATCTGTGTAAGTGAAGTAAAAATATTTGAAAAGGAATTGTTTTTATATACTGGACTGTTGAGTGTACAGGTGTATCAAACAGAAAAATGTTTCAAAGTTTCACTTTCAAATTTCGAAGTGCTTTAATTCCAGTAATGATCAGAACACGTACTATGAGAAAGAGAGGGGGGGTTTCATGAGTTTCATATGGTTAGCCAGCAGGCAGCATAACAACAGCAGTGGTTGCAGTGACGCCGGACTGGCAAAAGTATGCGACAAGTTTGATTAGCGTATGGACATATGCTCTGTTTTGTATGTAAACTTGATATTCAGCCATCCATCCAGCAATTCTCTTCCACTTAGACAAATTAGGGTCGCCCACGCGGGGGGCTGAAGCATATCCCAGCTACCACAGGGCGAGAGGCAGGGTACACCCTGGACAGGTTGCCAGTCTGTCACTGGGCTATCACAGAGGCAGACAACTGTTCACACTCACACAGAATTATTCATTTAGAAGCGACAATTAAGACAAAACCATTCACTTTAAAAATATGTTTTTTAAAGATATTTTTCTTTACTTTTAAGTTATCTAAGGTATATTGTATTGTATCTTATCTTAATAACCTTATAGTACCATATCACCCCATTAGAGCACTTCACTCTCACACGGCAGGCTTACTTGTTGTTCTTGGAGTATATAAAAGTAGAATGGGAGGGAGAGCCTTCAGTTTTCAGGCCCCTCTTCTGTGGAACCAGCTTCCAGTTTAGATTCAGGAGACAGACACTATCTCTACTTTTAAGATTAGGCTTAAAACTTTCCTTTTTGCTAAAGCATATAGTCGGGGCTGGATCAGGTGACCCTGAATCCTCCCTTAGTTATGATGCAATAGGAGTAGGCTGCTAGGGGACTCCCATGATGCATAGAGTATTTCCTTTTCAGTCACCTTTCTCACTCAACATGTGTTAATAGACCTCTCTGCTGAATCACACTTGTTATTAATCTCTCGCTTTCTTCCACAGCTCGTCTTTCATCCTGTCTTTCTTCTCTCACCCCAACCAGTTGCAGCAGATGGCCCCGCCCCTCCCTGAGCCTGGTTCTGCCGGAGGTTTCTTCCTGTTAAAAGGGAGTTTTTCCTTCCCACTGTCTCCAAAGTGCTTGCTCATAGGGGGTCATATGATTGTTGGGTTTTTCTCTGTATGTATTATTGTAGGGTCTACCTTACAATATAAAGCGTCTTGAGGCGACTGTTGTTGTGATTTGGCGCTATATAAATAAAACTGAATTGAATTGAATTGTATTGCATACCTTATCAGTGCAGCTGTTTAGGTATATTGCTGTATTGACAGATAAACTCCAGAAAATGGCATTTAAATACGACATGTGTGCCTTAAAGAAGGCCAAAGAACAGCTGTGAGACCAGAGATTAATTATTAATTCCACCAAGTCCTTACAATGATATCAGCACTCCAGGACTGCCCAGTAAGACGAGGAAGGAGGCATGACCTCATCATTTAACCCAATCACAGCTGACATGCACATTCCAACACTGATGTTATCCCTCAGGCAGGAAATCATACTGCATTTCAAGGTTCAGTATTTACCGTATGTGTTATAGTATATGCCATTTACACATGCTGCTTTATTAAGAATGCTGAAGACTATAAAGATAAAAAACACTCGTGATGTGATGACTGCAAAGGGCCTATTTTGAGGCCTGTCACACATTGGCAGTTTTTCCTCAGCTAACCGTGACAGTGTAAAGTGAATCAGTGCAAGAGGCAGGGATGATTTCTATTGATCATTTTTCTGTTGGTTAAATAAACTGTCAGGGAAGTCCTTACTGACACTTACTTGCATTTACATTAATATGAAGGATTAATGCAGCACATGGCCAGAATTCTGTTTAGTTTAATCCTCTGAGCCTTTCTCTTTGCTCGTATTCTTTTAAAAGAACCTAAAGCTCAAAACTAAAGCCAGAAATGAGACACACTTGAAACTAAGAGAAAAATCTTTGATGTGATGTGAATTACTGCTGGTCAACATTTATTTTAAGCACCGAGAGTGTCTCCAGTCACTGTGTTCTTATTAAAATGATATCTCAGAATAGCTGAGGTCTAAAATATGACATCATAACCCACAAAAGGTGTCCTGTCCTTTTGACTAACCAAAACGTTGCAGACATATTCAGTTCATTTCTTTCAGTAACAAATAAGTCACAACTCAACGAAGAAGAAAAAAGACAGGAAAAAGGAATATTTTCCCCCTGCTGTGTACAAAGAGCTACTGTGTGGCAAGAGGGCAAGACGAGGAGTCCATGAGAGGTGATTTTTTTCCACAGCAACCTGCTCCTATGAGTCACAACTAGGCTTTTCACACAGACAAACACTGCGTACTTTCCTGCATTGCCCTCTGCCCTCTGATAACAGAGCTGAGACCTTGAATGGGCAGAGAAAGTTTAAAGTAGCTCTACTTTTTATCAGTTCATCTGCAGGGAGGAGTACACACAGAGGCGCACAAACACAGAAGTAAAGCATGAGAAACAGAAAGCGGCCGGCTTTAAAAAGCAGCAGCACTGTGCACAGACATGCGCTGCAGAGCCGCTGCCTCATCGGGCCACGCTGACACACCAATGGCTGTCACTCTCGCACTCTTACACACACACAAACACACACAAACACACACTTTTGCAGCACAGATGGCTCTGAGAAGAAGCACACGTCACGCCACAAAGACACCAATACACTGACTGGGATTTTCCATTTTGAAAGGCAGTATTGCAAAAGTGTGTACGTATGTGTGTTTGTATGTGTGTGTGTGTGTGTGTGCGCGCGTTTTCCTCTGCATCCAGCTCCTCTCCAGCTCATGCCTCACCTTGAACTGCCTATGTGTCGTAGTGATGGGATCCAGCTCCCCATCTCCATATTCAAACTCCTCCTCCTCCTCCTCCAGAACCCTGTCCAAGTAGCACAGCACCTCCTCCTCTTCCTCCTCCATGGTTCTGTCTTTCCTTTCCTTTCTTTCACCTCCTTCTCTCCTCTTTTCTGCCTCCTATCTCCTTCTACGGGGCCTGCCTGGACACATCAGTGTTTTCCCTTTAGATCAAGTCGTCTGGACACCGAAAGACTGAAAGAGAGAGGACCCCGCCTACTCAACCCCACCCCCTTCCTCTGCTGGGCTTCCTGGTGTTTGTGTGTGCTCTATATATGAGTGTGTGTGTGTCTTTGTGTGTGTGTCTGTCTTTGTGTGTGTGTGGCCACTGTTCCACCTCAGTCGATGAGGTCTGCCCTCCCTCTACAGCTGCCCCTCCCCTCCCCACAAATGCTATCCAGCCACTTCCTTGATGGCTACAGACTCTTTCTGTTGGGGCTACGCTGGGAAAGTCAGTCTTCTCTTGTCCCTTATTTCTTTCTTCCGTTCTCTTCGGGGCAAAAAGCCACTTCCTCATCACACAAACGGTCTCTCTCTCTCACTCTCATCAGCGCACGCTACAGCGTTGATTTCTCTCCCCTTCTTTCTGACCATTGTCTCTTTATTGATCTGCTGAAAGCCTTGGACGTTGAGCCGAGGCCAGCTAATGTGCTGGAAGTGAGGCTGATTCCAATTACAGGTCGCATAGATCGCTGGGCACACAGTTATAGCAGCTTCAAAGGCAAAGCACAGAAATAATACACTAAAAAAAGAAGAAGAAAAACGTGTGCAGCAAGACAAAGAAAGAAAATCAATAACTGTGGTTACTGGAAATAAAATTAAACCAAAAATATAAATAATCTGCATGCAATCATTCAAGTTTAAGTTGCTGCATATGAATGAATACAATTCACTTCCCATGCCCTTTCACCCCATTCCTGACCTTGAGGTGTCACTTTAGAGGAAGGGACACCCCCAACTGCTCTATGAACCTCCTCCTTAATGTGTATTTGTATTTATTTCGAGGTCAAAGCACAATCTGTCCTGATCTTGTCTTCTGAAGGGAAAGTATGATTTTAGAGCGTAATACAAAAAAAAAAAATTTAAGTTCGGTATTTAACTCTTAGTCATGTTGAACACATGCATCTTAGCATGGGGCCGTCAGCACTCTCACTTTAGCAGATGAAAGGTCTGTGCAAACCCAGCGGAAAGAAAACACGACTGCACAGCGGTGTGTGATAAGAGCCGCAAAATCTTTTAGCAGCAGCAGCATCACAAGTGAATTCTTAACAAGCAATCTTTCACAGCAGCTCCTCAAATTCATTCAGGTGCTGAAAAGTGTGTAAATACGCAGATGTAAAATAAAAAATGTTTTAAAGATGGCTGCGGGCACTCCTGACCTCCTCTGTACATATAAATAATGATTTGAACCAAATGCTTTCAATTTGGATTCATCACTCAAAAAGATCTGTTGTTATTGATTTGTTCTTGCGTAATGTGGCATTAATTAAGCCATCCTTAATTTCCCTTCCTTAAAAACGGCTTGTCGACAGCCACCATTACTTCTGATGAGGCTTCACTAAACAGTAGATACATCAACTGAAGGACTGCATGCATCTCTCGGGTCCTGTGTCAGGCCTTTGCTACTGCTTATTTTTTTCCTGTTTCTTAAGAACATGACTTTCAGTTACTGTTCCTCTCCTACAGATATAGCTTTAGGTCTGCCACGTCTTCTTTGTTCCTCCACTTGTCAAGTTTCCTCAATTTTATTTTAGGGACATTGCAAATCGCACTGTGCAAATATGAAAATAAGGTTTAGGCTAATAGCTTTTTGGGAATTACCTTATTGGTGCAAAAATACTATTTTGTATCCATCAAACTATGCTGCCTTTGGCAATTTCACAGATTCAACAAAAGAAATGGGAACAATTGATGTGTTTTTGCCACAGGCTGCTAGTAAAGATACAATTTAAACCTGGCTCTTTGTCACTACTAACTCATTCGGTGAATAAGTGTTGTATTTATGATTGAATGATTCACAGGTTAAAAAAAAAAGTCAAGAAGCAAGCAATGGAGAAAACATAAGGAAACAAGGGATTGCTCAAGAATTTTGCACAGCCCCATAGAAAAACTAATTAAGCCCTCTGATTGTTATTATTATTATTAATAAGCTGATCACAACTCATCACTACTAAGCTACTTTATCCAAAACTTTAACATACAACTGTACACAGAAAACAGCTGAGCTTTTCCACGTTGAGTAATCTCATCCTAGCGGAGATGATGATCAGGGAAGAACTAAAAAGAAAACAACAGTATCTTACTGAGGATACTCTGTGGCTGAAACCATTAATATACCAGCACAATGAACAATTTATTTCCTATTTATTATATGTTAAACAGTCAGACCATCTTTTCTGTTCTTATCCCAGCTAGCCACTAGATGGAGACACATGTTCATTTACATGAGCTGCCCTAGCTCAGAGTGACTCACAATTAATACAGCTGAATAATTCATCAATCAGCTCCATTGAAGCCTAACAAGACCACTGTTTATTTACAATACTGTGTTCATGCATGGATAGTGCAGTGATATTGCTTGGATCTAATGTGAGACAGAGCAGCCAGACTTTAAAGAGCAGGTAAAGCAAGTGGAGGGTGTAGAGACAATCCAGCTGCAGTTAATTAATTAATTCTACATTAATGCAGAATACAGAAAGAATATATGATCATTTCTGTTCTGTATCAATTTAAAAACATATTGATCTAAAGCTCTAAAGATGTAAAGCAATGCTGTTGTCAATGAGTATTTTATTTTTCAGTGGATAAAAAGGCTGCTGACATGTGAATGAAATCCTACCAGCTTTTTTTTTTCTCTGTGTCTGTGAGAAGGTCAGTTCAGGTCAGGGTCAACTCGACTCCCGCTGAGCCTCCGTGGGCTATGCCCCTTCACACAGTCACATTCTTTTAAGTGGGCACCGAGTGACAGTCATCCAAACACACACAGCCGGGAGGCATAAAGGGGGGGGGGGGGGACAGGACCACAAGCCCTGAAACATGACGATGAACACATTCATAAAATATTCTGAATTCTGAAAGCATCACGAGAGCGTTCACATCAGCTGTTCTAAACGATTTGTCAGACTTAAGTGTGAAAATCCACTGAAAACACCAAGTGTTTCTTATTTCCAGCAGCAGCTTATTTGGAAAAAAAAAGAACACAGGAAAGACTGTCACCTACAGCATTCCTGTTCTAAATTATGCACTGTAGTTATACAGGAAAAACTGTCAACAGATTGCTTAGACTTCCCTCACCCCCGCCACCTCCTCCAGCTCAGCAGGGAGGGGGGCAACACTGAGAATTTCCAAGCCAGCCAAGAGATACAATCTCCCCAGTGAGTCCTTTGTCTTGGCCAAAGCCTCCTCTTTCCTAGGTGAGGTATGCACAGAATACCTCACCTAGGAGGAGTCTAGAAGGCTTCCTAGTGAGATGCCAGACCTACCTCAACTGGGAAACAGGAAACTCAGAGGTCATGACCACAGGTGAGGGTAGGAACATAGATTGACCAGTAAATCGACAGCTTTACATGCTCAGCTCTGTCTTTACCACAGCAGACTGGTACAGCGACCACATCACAGTGGACACCAGCCAATCTCATGTTCCACTCTCCTCTCACTCATGAACAAAACCCCAAGATACTTAAACTCCTCCACCTGGGACAGTAACTTGTCCCAGATCCTTTGCAAACAGTAAATGTGAAATCCTGAGGCCATCAAAGAAAAGACCCTCCACCTCTGGCTAGATATTCTGTCCATAAACACCATCAACAGAATTGGTGTTAAAAGACAGCCCTTGGTCAGTCCACACAACATTGCAGAGATGTGTCAGCCAGGACGGCCCTACAACATCCAGCCTTCAGGAACTGAGGGAAAATGTCACCCAACCCAAATGCCTGTTTAACTATATCAGTGGCTTCACCGCCAAGTCGTCTCCCTCCTCCCCAGACTCTGCTTCTATTATAGAATACACTGAAGTGCTGCCAAACAGCACTTCAGTGTATTCCATTTATATTCAAGCTAGCAGACGGTTGCTGTCGTACCCCATCTGGGTCAGTGGTCATTTCCAAGTGATGTGAATACACATCCTGCAGTGCGCTTCGGGGAGCTCCTGTGGCAAAATTTACACTGGGTCAATATCTGTGGCTAATATCAGAAAGAGTACTGGCAGCCCACATCTTAAAGTATAATCATTTCGGGTGAAACTCCAACCATTAATACCAAGAGGAAAACCTGGCTGAATGGCTGAAAACCTCATATTATGTTATAGTTCAGAATGCAAGGGCCACTGAACACTTCATTTAAACTGTGTCCAATATTTTTATATACATTTCTCCTATATACCCAGTTATGTTTACTGGGTCTTGTGGTGAATGATCTTTTCTTCAACATTTTTTTTTTAATATTTGTCTAAAACCATGCTGGTCCATTCATTTTCTTCCACGTATTCAATTCAGGGTTGTAGGGCAGCTGGAGCCTACACCATCACCCCTCACAGGTCATCATCCCAGCTGTCACTGGGCAAGAGGCAGGGCACATCCTGGACAAGTCGCCAGTCTGTCACAGAGACAGACAACCATTCATGCTCACATTCACACATATGGTCAGTCTAGCTAACCCATGGATGTCTGTGCAGACACGGGAGCACTAAAAACCTTTGTGCCGTGAGGTAACAGTACTAACCACCACGACATGCCCCAACTGTTCCCTTCTGTCAATAATTTCAATTATTAAAATTGTATTAATTCTCAAATATTACTTCCTAGTTGCACAACAATTGTTCTCCTGTAAAGTTAAATCACTTAACAGACTCCATAATAGGAATTAATCATCTATAAATACCGACATGCAAGGCTTTTATTTTTAATTTGGCAGCCTCCTCTGCACTGAGGAAACCAGTGTTACACACATTTATGGAGAGATTTTGGGCCATTCTTCTGACAATTGTCTGGTTGCATTAAAACTTTCAGTCTTCAGAAACTCTCCTCGGATATTCATCAGGATCACCGTTTTCTTGTGCCAGGCTTGCAGTGCTTCATTCTGATACTATACTGCAGCAGTCCTGACCAGGTTTATGTCAGTTATGCTGAACTCTGAACATGAACTGAGCAAATTTCTCTTGGCATTATTAACAAAGATTGTACCGCCAATTGTACCGCCAATCCTCTTTACACTCCTTATATTGCAAAGTCCTCTGCAGAGCTAGACTGCGTACCACACTGCTGGGCGAGTCCCTTCAGCACAGCTACTGTGGCTCTGGCCAGATTTTTTTTACTTACTTGTTTGTGATTTCATCTCAAAATCTAGATAAAAAAGTAGATTATTGCGTGTCAAACTCTGGACTTCCCAGCAACCCTGTGCTGCCAGTTGCAGCAGCAAACAACAAGTGAACAACACCAACACCGTAAACAAGTACATTTGATAATCAAATCATTGGCTGATCTATTTTAAGCAATTTACACCACGTTTACCACCAGCCTGTCACTTCAAAATAAGGTGTAGACAGGCAATGTGAACCATTGTGTGCAGGTTGCTTCTAAAATAAATAAGTGTGTGTGTGTGTGTGTGTGTGTGTGTGTGTGTGTGTGTGTGTGTGTGTGTGTGTGTGTGTGTGTGTGTGGTTCTTACCCCAGCCAGCAGAGGTGTGGGCAACACCGTTTCTCCATCTGGCCCTTGGGGCGCGCAGAGCTGGGGTGACATGGTGGGCGATTCATCTATAAAGGGCAGCGTTTCTGAGCCATCCTGGGACTTGCCGTCCTCTCCTCCGTCCCCCTCGTATCCATCTGTGTTGTAGTTAAAGTCTGGAGGACAGGACAGAGAGTGAAGAAGAGGAAGAGGGAAAAAAGCAAAAAAAAAGACAAATATGCTGATCAGCAAATCACCCCAAAGAACAAGGCAATCACTCCACTGACATTTGTTTTCATCACCACTGAGAACAGCCCAGCACTTCCTCAATACAGCATTAATTCTGCCATGACCTTGAGTTGAGGGGTTATATAAATAAAAGCCAGAAGAAAGCTTTTCCAAAACAATATGATGTGTGGGTGAGGCTGACCACTGTGTTACCCCATGGATATAAAACGTCATCATTCATACTTTATTTTGCAAGATATTGTTATAAAGTGTTGTCATAATTACTGTATGAATTCTTACGTTATGGTGTGTTTAGTGCAAGAAACATCAATGATCATCAGTGATCAAATTACTCAAAGCACTTGCTGAGGTGGTCTGCTACACATCTGACCATATTTAGTTTGTCGTGTATGTACAGAACACCCCTCTTTGTACTGCCAATTAAACAGCCAGAACTGCCCCAAATTGAATTTTCTTGGGACATTTTGTTGTTTTAATAGATCTTCAGCTTTGGCTCCTAAAATCTAATGAGTACATTATTGTGTGCAAGTGAATCTTTGTCTCAGATTTAGACAAATCCACTCAAGATTTCCAGGAAACCCAAAAACAAAATGCCCCTGGCCATGAGTGTCACCAGGGCAAAGACATAAAAAAACTATGGTTTACATTTTAAAAGCCAGAGCCAAGCAATGAATCAGCTGGCTGTTATTCTCAACCCATATTAGCCATCGAATTATTTTAATATTAACAATCTTTGAGTAAGTTAAAGTTGAAAAGGAGACACCCTTCAAATATTTTATGTGTTTTTGCACCGCAGCTTCACTGTTGCCAACACTTGTTTGAAACGCCACAATGACAACGACCTGTGGATCAGGTCAGGAGAGTCGTTTTTCCAACCAGCACGGCAATTTACTAAATACCTTTCAAGAGACGATATATAGATTCATCTTACAAATGTAACGAAAAAGAAGAAGCTTTTCAAAAATATACAAACAAGCCAAGGCTAATAAATTAAAAAATAAAAACAACTACTATTATAGATGCTAATCCATTTTTGAATAACCATCAGTGATTAGATTATAATTCTATTTTGGTTTGCTAGTTTCATTCTTGTATTTGTGATACTGCAGTCTTATTTCATATTGTGGGAGTATTGAGGTCAAAAACCATGTCCTGTGACAACGCTGGTGTTCAGGCCCGAGTAGCAGTGACAGCTCCAGTGGAAGGAAACGACACTGACACTGAAATGACTCCTGTCCTGCCTTCAAAGGAACACTGGTCAAGAAAACAGTGGAATAACAAAAAGGCAGAGGAGATATAAAAAGCCAGTGTCAGATCCTGTAGAAGAAAAGAGAGATGTGGACTGTTGCTGTGGATGATAAACTACAAAGTACAATACATATGCAAAACTAAAAGAGAGGCAAGTAACTATCAAGTTACATTTTCCAGGATGTTGTTCTATTTAGCTTTCTGATACAGTGCAGCATCTTTAAGGAACTTGGAATAGGAGAAGAGGAGGAAGCTTGTAGCTTGTGAAGCTATCACAAAAAAAGCAGAGCCAAGTAATTCAAGAGCAGGTTATGTGGGAGGTGCACAGGTGTCCCTATCTGCTTATATATAACATGCAGTGAGAAAACAATAACTTTGATTATTACTACTTTGTACAAGAACTAATTGAAAAATAAAAACAGGGATCTATCCCCACTGGGAACACATGCACACTATCAAGCTATAATAATCCACAATCACTGGACCACCCACCAGTCAATCAACTCCCCCTCCCTCCCCACCCGTCTGTTAGCTTGTGTGTGGACCGTGGAGAGTCACAGTTACCATATGGGTTGCTTGTAAATGGTGCACGTGGGTCTTTGCTGACCCAGTGAAGCAAGTACTGATTATGCGAAGTGCTGCTAAATGACAAGAGTGCATTATGGTGATTAGTGTGAAGAAGGCAGTTAAAAACAACCATGTAAACTCATTTGTCCAACTCCAACTGCACTGTGATCGTGCCATAGAAAAGATAGGCTCTTCCAATATGCAACTGTGCATGCATTCGGTTTTCTTTTCTCGGTCTTTCCGTCTGTTCTCTCTCTGACTCTGCTGAACACCTTCTGGCCTGCTGTCAGGCTCTTTTTCCCTAATCTGCTTAAATTGCGTGAGTGTATGTAAGAAAAAAATACAGGGAACTCCCTAGACACTTAGCCAGTGCTGAAGCACTCAACAATGTCTGCAAATCCTCAAATTTCCTCCCAGCTTATGGCTGGTGTTTTGAAGCTTAACTGCGAGTTGGAAGGACGGATGGATAACTCAGAAATGCTCAACAAAAACACTCGAGTCTAGACAAGCACAGAGGTTTCCTCCTCTTTTTAAAAAGAAGTTGCCTGTGACTCATGTCTATTTGCAGAAACACCAACATGCAGAAGAAACCATTCACAAATATATTCCCTGCTGTGCTAAGCAGAGAGCCAGTCGATTAGAGAGAGCAGAGCTGGAGCAGTGGAGACTAAGCACAGCCAGTGGGCCCACAGTAAACTCTGCTCTTCTTGGCTCCGTGCACTTCTGTGCTTACTTACAGTTGCCTGAGCTGACACACATTTGTTTATCTGATAATTGTGAACACGACGTGAGCGAAGCTAATGTGTGCCATTAGAACCAACTGGTGTTTGTGTGAATCACTCAGAGCAATTCACTGTGAGCGGTCAATATTTGTACTCGTTATCTGTGATTAGCCACATTAATGCAGAACACAGAAAGAAAAGAAAAGGCCATTGTGAACATGTCTCTTTCGCTTCGCTGCTGTTGCTTTGCCTTTCACTGATGAGATCAGACCAAGATGTAATACAGTCACACAATTGAGGACATTAAGGAAACATAAATAAAGGTTGTGCACAGATTACAATCATACGTTAGCAGAAAACACCACGTCAGCGGTGACAGTGACCATAAATTAGCCCTGTGGGGACATGCTGGACACACTGATAACTACTAGAGCACCATCTGCAATGAGAGCACACCAACCACAAAGCTAATGAGTCACCGGACCACACCTAGTGTTCTCATGTTAGTCATGTATATTTGTAAAGTTTCATACCTGTATCTTTCATTATTGCAGTGCTCTTACTTTGGTAAAATCTGTCCACAGTTAGAAATATAAACACTCGCCAAAGTACTCGAAAATACCTTTGTGGTAGATAGAAGTTGTCTCCATGACAACCTTTTGCCAAGATGAACAAAGACAAACACGGTAAAAAACAATGAACTAAACTGAAAAAAGAAGATTTAATCATTACTTCCACATGGGAAGTTCAAATTTACCATTAGACAAACATTCATTTCAGTGTAAGTCATTTCTACAGTTTACAGAGTTCTTACTGTAAACTGCCAAAGCTACATTTCCATATCTGTACAGAAGACAGACAGACTTTTATCCCAGCATGATATTTACGGTCGTTTTTTTCTGATTTGAATATTCATATAATTGTTTGTATACCGCAAAGTTCACAATACAGGTCCTTCATAGTAACATGTCTCGCACAGCCAGTGCTGATCAGAGTGTACGTCATACCTAACGTGGGGGAATTTCTTTGAAAGCTGTAGATTACAGCACAAAGGGAAATACTGTAAAGCAAAGATAGCACACAGTGTAAATGCAAATAATATTCTTACTTAAATGAAAGTTTAATTTGCCCAGATGATGATGCCCAAGAATCTGGAGCTGGTGCTGGCAACGCTGCTCACAATGTTTGAATCTGCGCGAATCAGAAGCAGGTCCGCACGTGCACGCGATTATCTGCACACACTGTGAAAATCTCAAATGTGGGCTACCTCAGTCAGCTAATGCATCCTGATAATCCCCGTGCATGGTAAACACGCACACGAAAAGCAATTTTTCAGTAAAGAGGATTCATCAGCCCTAACCTGTTTTTAACTGCTCAATAGGGAGGTCCCCACACGTGCATGCACCAATATTTTAGAGGATTAAAATGGGGACAAACTCTAAATGTCATGTGATTAAAGGGTCAAGGACTGTAGGGGAGAAAGAGCAGAGTTAGAAATCAATACAGCCTCAGCCCAACACACCGCTGCAGAGAACATGTATGTGGGTGGAAACATTTCCACATTTTTTTTTTTTTTCCCACACAGAGTAAAGAGCACACTCAAATTCTCACCTAACTCGCCATCACTGGAGAAGAGAGAACGAACAGCACACACTGCCTCAAAGAAGAAAGCCATAAGTGTTGCCTGACTAGAGAAAAAAAAATCCCTTTCAGTTAACGTTATCCATGTCACAGGCTACGTCCAACCTAAAAGTGTCGCACCTGAACTCTCACTGATCCTATGTCTTCCTCGGCTTCAGTACTTCCTCTTTTTTAAATCGCTCTGATAGCACTCATTCAAATGAAGGCAATGTTGTATTCAAGTACTGTACAGCCACATCCTATGAGGAAGCAACACAGACACAAAGAGCAGTTTCTGTGTGGAAGCCGTAAAACATACAAAAAGCATCAACGTGTCTTTGCATCCACTGGACAATGTCCAGATGGTCAGCAAAGACTGTCCTGTTATGTTTTATGGACATTGGATTCACTATTGTTAGTATATGTTCATGAAGTTCAGATACGCTCTGTGCACTGTACCACGAAAAAAATCAAAACTGGATTTCTTGTTCAGATATTTTAACAATTTGCAGCGTGATTGAAAGCAAACTGCCCAAGCTTAACTCTAAAGCTTACAAGCTGCTATAGTGAAGCCAACTGTGGATTAGTGGAGTTTTCATATTTGGAAATTATTCAAATCACCGTGTTCCTACAAGCTTCTATGAACCCAGCGAGTATTTGAAGTGATGGAATGGCCTGTGACTGTTTTATAGCGCCATCTGAATATATAACCTGGCTTTTTCCAGTCTAGAAACCACCTGACTGTTATCAAAGAAAAAGATACATCAAACAATCTCAGACTCATTTGTAAAAGTGCATTGTACTGTAAACAGTCCATTAAAAATGAGATATTTTATCATCCAAACACAGCAAAAAGTCCATTTTTAGATGGTGTAAGCAGCACTCAAGACAAGCTCAGAGTGCCCAGCTTCGGTTCACTTGACTATTTCCTTTGGATTTCATCACTATCGGATCACTCATATCAGAAGCAGAGACTTGTACTCAGCACACAACTTATACAATGTGAGGTTCTTTCCCTTAAACAAATTTAAAGGTTATACCAAATGACAAGGGTTCAGTGTCTGATAAATGAAAAGGTGACTTGATGATCAAGCCTAGCAAAAACACTTATCCGAGAAAACATATTTTATTAAAAAGAGGATTTTAATAAAACCACACTATTACTTACATTGAAGTAGGGGGACGGACCTGAGCCAGAAACTCCACATACATTCATTTGATGCTGTTCTTGTGTACCTTCTGCGCTCCACCTAATGCTTATTGAAACTGGTGTAGCCCGTGAGGAAACACAGACACATACACAGTTACTCATGTGCTCTGCTGTGTGTTGATTGGGTTAAATCAATGAGGCCTCAGTTAATAAGACATGGCTCCTTTCAAACAGGCACACACACACAGGCACACAGAGAGCACTAACTATGGGAGTCTGTGTTAAAGTCTGCAAAGGCCAAGTGTTTAAATCTGCCATCTGCACAACCAACTACCTCAGCAGTCTCAGAGCAAACAACTTCCACATGTGGTGGAAGAAAATCTATTACAGCGAATGCTCTGAAAGGAATTCGAAAAATTTGGGTGCCCAAAAGCTGCCAGTGGTATCATCGGAGAACAGAGCTGTAACACAAATTTGAACGGTAGACTTTTTTTAAAAGGTATTTAAAATTAAAACTAACATAACAGAAATAAAAAGGTGCGAATGTGTCATTTGCTGCTAGAGGAATCAAAATGCAAAATGTGTTGTCATTAAATAGGTCAGGGATTACAGGCAGTGTCTGCTCCCTCCTGCAGTTTGCCATCTTATCACGCTCTTCTTTCTCTCTCATCATTCCCTGGATCTTCCAAAGAAAGAGCTCTGTCCGTTGAAAGGAGGGGGTCTTCCTCCTCACTGTCACCAGATGTGAACTCAAAAAGATTGTTGGTGTTTTACCAGACACAGGAGGGTCTTTACCTTAAAACAGAAAGTTTTTGTAAACTGGTACAGTATTTAAAAAACTATTGTTCCTGCACACGCAAAGAGCCTCTACAAAGAATCACTGCTGGAGTAAGTAGACGGGTATATATGGTTTTAATTCCACACCGGGGAAATTCATTGGGGTGTGTGTGTGTGTGTGTGTGTGTGTGTGTGTGTGTGTGTGTGTGTGTGTGTGTGTGTGTGTGTGTGTGTGTGTGTGTGTGTGTGTGTGTGTGTGTTTGTGTGTGTCCCTAACCTAATGACCACAGCCCGATGTCAGCTCACATTGCTGTCACCATTAACCCATCTTGACAGACAGCTCTAAATCCACCTGTCACACTCAATAAGCCACGATCACCATCCACGTTGATGAAAATGCTTTCTGCTGCTGTGGTGGTGTCAGGAGGTAAAACTCAACAGCCTGAGCAACACTAACTGATGGAGAATGCTTTCTGCATAGGTCTAACACTCCTTCACACTAAATATAACCCTCTGCAGGGATGGGATGGATTACACACACACAGAGACTATAAATGCGCTCAAACGAAGATCTATTGGGGTAAACACCCCAGCATATTTTCTCTTTAACACTTTCTGCCCCCAAAGCAGTTTTCTTTTTGTGTTAAGTGTTAAAACTATTATTGCAGATATAAAAAGAAGATATAAGAGAGAACTGATTCAAGTGTGCAAAGCATTTAACTGTCAATAACATATAATCACCTATTTCCCATGTCCTTTTGTTGGTCTCTCACCCTGCACAGAAGGGATTTGAGAAAAAATTCCCATCTCTGAATAAGTTCTTCAATATAACAGTGAAGTGTGATAACAGGCGTGATAGCAGCATATTAATATTCTGAGTGTGTATGCCTTGTAACTACACAAGGTGGTGACTCCTTTTGTACATGTGGAAACATTTTTGTCCACTTTCTATGAAGAAGGCTTTTATATGCTTCTGCTCATTTTGTGCAACATATACTGTTTGAATGTGTATTCGCACATTAAACATGGCCACATTTGACCTCTATGAGAAGTAAAGGCTCAGGACTTTTTCTCCCTTTGCTCTGTGACAGGAGCCGTCCCTAATAAGGTCACCTCAGGCACACAAAAGCACCATCCACCTGCTGTTCAAATGTGTCGTTACAAGAAGGAGCCAATAAAAAGAAAACTACATCTCCAGTCACACAGGGTCACAGACCAGTTAGTGAACACTTACCAGTCTTGAGGGAAAAATTAATATTCTTCGAACAGTTGTGAGTAGTTGCTGGAGGCTGATGACACTTGCTGTGAGCCAGTGATGGATGGCCAAAGACCAGTCATCAGTCACTAGGTAAAAATGTGTATTCCCAGGCTGTTTGGAGAGTGGCTGTGGGAGGTTGCTTGCCATTATCATTAGCTATTAAACTTCTCTTTTTCTTTAGAAGAAAAATCAATATGGCCTGTTTTCTCTGACAACCCAGAAGGCAGAAGATGAAATGATGCTGCAATTCTTCATATTTAACAGAAACAGAACTCCTGGTAGCTGATATCAACATAGCTACTGTTAATTTTTCTCTAAGTCAACTCAGTGATAGCGACTCAATGTTCAAATCACAGATTCATATATGTGAATATGTATATTTCACATTGGAGAGTTCAACCAATAATCTGTCTTGAAGGAAATCTAAAAATGTAAAAATCACAAAATTGAAGATACAACTTCATAGATTTCTCTTTACAGTAACTATGGTGAATACTGATAAATTGCTTTCAGCTGGTTAAGCCACTGCTCTACTCCAGAGTGGAGGAGGAAACGCTACAGTTCCTACACTCAGTTTCTTTCACATCCTGCCAGCTCTTCCTCTCTCTATGCACAATGTCTCAGAGCCCAGTCTGCCTGTGCACATTTGCACACTAATAAAGTCAGGGGGAAGAAAAGTTGCTGCTTCAGTGTGAGAATTCAATGTGGGAATCGTGCTGCCTACCTCAGCAATTTTGTCTTAAGAGAAGATGGATTACATCATGCCCTACAGCCAGCTTACACTGTGTGGGCACAGAGAAGCAGCCCTGCAAACTGATTCTGTACAGAGAGCAGTGAATAAGCACACACACATTAAATTTTACAGCGGAGATGTGTGTTCCTGAGCCAGGGCCCAATGTAGTAATTTCAAAAAGAGACTGTGTGTATGGGTGTTTGTGTTTTGGGTTGATGGCAAGATATTCCTCTGTGTCTCTAGAGCTTCTCTCAAAAGATGTAAGTGAGCTCAGCCATAACAGATCCAATTCTCCAAAGATAAAGCAAAGAGAGGAGACAAGGAAAACAAAAAGCCTGCTTCTTGTTCATCTCCTGGACTTCCAGGCCTCGTGTAGCCTTGACAGCATGACAGTACATCAGTGGCTTCACAGATGTATGGTCATTTTGTGTGTGTTGACAGCATACATGTGGGCTTTTAATTTCCCCAGTGACACACGTTGATTGATGATGGCACGACAGGGAAGTTTAAAAGTGTTACTCCTCACTATTCCACTTAACGTCAGTAGCAGCGACCTCGCATTACATTTGAAGGAGATACCCAGTGGGAATCAGTTTCATTCTATGCAAATATGGCAAAGCGTCAAAATAATTGATGTAACTGGTCCTAATTTTATTTTACATTTTACAAGGAGCTCCTTTCTCGATTGCTCAAGAATTATCGTATGCTTAAGTTCAACAGCTGACCAAAAGTAGACAGCACAAAGTTAGCTGACAACAGGCAGCTGTTGAGGCAGATGTGGAGTATCCTTTAATGGGCGTTGCCTCTCCTCGGAGCTTTCTCAACGGTGATCAGTGCAGCAAACATAGTGATCAGAACCACCCATCCTCACCCACAAGCACACACACACACACTAAAGCCGCAGATTTCGAAGTGTTGCTTTCAAACACACAGAAGAGAACACGCCGCCAATTCCACATGTTCACACAGCGACAGATCAGCAGATGTCTGGAAAGACAAGTACTGCTGCACAACGACAGATTCCAATCCATTCTGTTTACTTGAGGATTAAATTGGAATTTTATTTGAGCATGAATTCAGTACCTTGGCAATATTAGCACGACAGCCCTTTACAATCCAGTCTTAACCTCGTGTAAGATAACACTGCTGATCAGTAAGCAGAGTGTAGCTTTTACAGTGTTAAAGAGTCTAAAGATAGCAAAAATATTCTAGAGTCAAATATGAGTCAAATAATATGTGTTTGACATCTAAGCTTGACTTACAATTGGTCACGCAACAGGAAAATGATCTCAACTCTACAACAGAATGATTATTTTACTTTTTTAGTTTCCAATGACTGAACCTGTCTGAAATACAAGAGGTGTAAATGAGTCATGCGAACCTTCACCATACAGGAAAAACAAAACACTGATAGTGATCAAAATAAACATTTAGATTTGTAACTTCAAATATAATTTTGCAAGCTTGCTCTTTAGCCACTTGGCTAGAAAAATCAGAAAGTAGTCTATAAATGCAGACTATCAATACACTGCTACAGTGCACTGTGATTCTGTCCTGCGGTGAGTTTTCTGTCTGTTCTTGACAACCTGTAATGGGCCTTTTTCATTGTTGCACCATGTCAGTATCACCATAACTACACTTGCATCTGACTAAAAAAGGATTCTGAAACATTTCCATGGTTTTATCTAACAAAACTGATTAATAACAGTGAGATTTCTTTTTATTCAGACCCAAAATTTCAGCATGCACTTTTTCCATTTCAACAAACAGAAGATTATCCCGCTTGATGTTGCAGTAATGCTACAAAATGCTAACTAAGCAAGTGTCGAGAGCTGTGAGGAGCTGGTCTGTGAGTCATCACTTAAGCTGGGGTCTTTGTTCCCATTTTTCCTGTATCCAGCCTGATTGCGATTATAATGATTGGCTACTCTCACCGCACTTACCACTGTGCTGAGGAAATGGGCTGAGCACACTTTAATGGAAAACAAGCTGCGAGACTCCCACATTAGTTAATAGAGAACGAGAGAAACAAGTAGAAGAGTCCAAAGGATCAGATTTAACGGAAAGATAACAGGAGAGCCTTGCCCTAAACGGAAAGCCCAACCAGGTTCAGGCACAGAGACTTTCTGCGTTCTAATACAAACTGAGCAAGATTTGCACAAGATTTAAAGAAGCGAGTGCAGACATGGTGGAGGTTTACAAATGGTCGCGAGACCTGCTATGATGTATGGTTTGGAGATAATGGGACTGACAAAAAGTCAGGAGGTAGAAATAAAGGTGTTAAGATCATCGGGAGTGATCAGGGATGAATAGGGTTGAGCGGTTTGGAGACAAAGTTAAAGATGGAAGGTTGAGATGGTCTAGACGTGTACTGAGGAGGGACAATGGATATATTAGACAAAGGACAGTGAGTGTGAAGCTGCTAGGTGGGAGGAAAAGAGGAAGACCACAGAGAAGATTCATGGATGTAGTGAAGGAGGAATCGCAGAGGGTTTGTATGAGAGAAAAGGATGCTAAAGAGACAGATGATTTACTGTGGCAAGCCCTAAAGGGAGCCACCAAAAAAGAATATGCATTCTAATAAAAATGTACTGGGATGAGGCTAATAAAGTGGTTCCCATTACCTACTTCACAACCTGTGTGCACAAATCCAGAGCACTTCCCTGCAGAGAAGGGTCCGATAACAGGCATGTCCCTTAATACCTCAAATGAGTGACAATTCTACTGCTCCATATCTTCATGTGCCATGTGCCTGTAGGCAGCAAGAGATAAGGACCCCCCCCAACTACAGATTTACATGGGTAAATTGCTGTTATCCCCCCTCCAGCAAACCCCAAACCCACCAAACCAATGTTACCATGGCAGCCAGCTCCTATACATTGTAATTAGCTGGTTTAAATCCCCAAGGCTCGGACTAGCTGGAAACATCTCACTGCTTCCATAGATTAGGACAAGCACATTCACACACGGGGCCCGAAGCTACTCCCCCAGTCCACACGGTAAGACACACAAGAGGTCACATCCAAGTGCAGACACACCTACTGAACACACCCACACAAAAAAGATGCACCAACCAATGTTTTACAGTTCACTTCCCACATTCATGCCTGTGCTTGTAAGCAGGTGTGAAGAGATCAAGTAAAGCTGTACAGGGCCAACACACACACACACACACACACACACACACACACACACACACACACACACACACACACACACACACACACACACACACACACACACACACACACACACACACACACACACACACACACACACACACACACACACACACACACACACACTGAGCACAGTTAAAACAGTAGAGCAGCTCCACTGTGTGGGCATCTGGTCCCCTCTGCGTTTGTTCGTGGGCATGTGCTAATGGAAAGTGTATCAAACCGTGCAGTGAAACAAAGGCGCTACAATGAGTAAAGCTATTAAAATGCAAGCGGCTGTCGATAGCCCTCAGGGCAGCCCTAGCAGAGACTGTAGTGTCTATTGCACTCCACGGCCCAATTAGAGGAATATGCTTCAGATTAAAAGCAGTGAGATTGATACACTTCAGGTGTATCACAGAAGCAGCAGTGTGCCGCTCAGACAGGCCCTGTAAAACCTTTAAATCACCATAACACCCTTTGTGGTTGGTGTAGGTTTAAAAAGAAAATACACATTTTATGAAAAAAAAAAAAAAAAGAATTTATAATAAAGACTGCATTCCTGAAACTAATTAAGCCAAAAGGCAGTTTTCTAAAAGATCTGCTGGCTTACACGGAACATATATGTGGACATGTATTGGAAACACCCTATTTTAAAACTGTAGTCAACTCCCAGCTGAATCATATTCTCATGATCACTTTGAAATGTCAAAAATCCACTACCAGCCTGCAAACCAGTGGGTACATATAAGCCTCACTGGTGTGAAAAAGCTTGCACATTATTGCACCACATCCAACCAAATATTTATGCATGTCTTTTTTACTTTCAAGCTTTCAGAGCTGCCGGGTTCTAAAACTAGACACAGCTGATTTAAACCAAGCGAAACCTAGGGAACTCAAAAATGAAGCCGACGAGGAAGTTGCACAAACTGCGGTTGCCACTTGAGGCTGCACTACCGTTAGAAGTCAGTGTTAAAATGCCCAACTTTGTAGCACTAAAAAGCATATAGTTTTTGGCATCTATAGATAATTTTTGAAGGGCGAAAAGTTTTTATAACTCATCCAGCTGGATAATTGACTTCGGAGTGTAGCCACATTGATTCACACGTGTCCTAACAGAGGCAGCTGGAGTTGACTGGCATCTTCTAGCAGGCCTCACTAAAGCTTTTTCCTGTGTCTGTGCTGCTGGTAACTTTAGGATCACTTTGAATAGATCATCCGCCTTGATATCAGTTTGGATTCGGGAGACACACACCATCTCTACTTTTAGATTAGGCTTAAAACTTTCCTTTTTGCACATAAAAGCATATAGTTAGGGCTGGATCAGGTGACCCTGAATCCCTCCCTTACTTATGCTGCAATAGGTGTAGGCAACTGGGGGATTCTCCTGTGACGCATTGAGTATTTCTTTTTCAGTCACCTTTCTCACTCACTATGTGTTAATAAGCCTCTCTGCATTGAATCATACTTGTTATTAATCTCTGTCTCTCTTCCACAGCATGTCTTTTATCCTGTTTTTCTTCTCTCACCCCAACCAGTTGCAGCAGATGGCCCCGCCCCTCCCTGAGCCTGGTTCTGCCGGAGGTTTCTTCCTGTTAAAAGGGAGTTTTTCCTTCCCACTGTCGCCAAAGTGCTTGCTCATAGGGGGTCATATGATTGTTGGGTTTTTCTCTATGTATTATTGTAGAATCGTCCCTTACAATATAAAGTAAGAAATTTCATTATTGTACAGGTGTGTTACTGAGCACTAATTAGCCAATGTGTGTCTCTCTGTGTGATGTACGCTTACAGTTTACAGCCAACTTTTCATCCATATAAAGTAACTCCTGGCTTCAATAAAACAAAAATTTTTAAAAAAAATGAATATGGAACTGCCAAACGCCAACTTTGAAGCTTCAAAATGTGAAGTCCAAAACCAATCTGTGGTTTAAACAGACCAAGCATTTAAAACATCCTGTGGGATAAAACCTTAATGAGCTTAAGCACAACACTTTATGATGACTCCTGTTAATAATAACAACAATGTTGAATTTTTAAAGTGTGAGAGTTTATTTGAAGTGAATAAACCAACCATGCATTTTTACTGGCATGCTTATAAAATATAAGAAAAAGGTCAGATAACAATAGTAAAAAGTGCAGTTAGACTAAAAAGCTCACCAAGTACCAAAGATACTGCACAGTGGTGTGTAATACTGACACAATAGAGCTTTTTTTTTTTAATCTTTAGCCATGACAAGTGCACCCAGTGGGATTTCATGTATTTGATGTATCACTGCAGTATTTTGCCAGAACAATTGCCGACTCTGGTCCAACTGCGGTACAATTTTACTTTTCAGAAATACTTAAGTGAATCAGCTTAAGTTATGCACATCATATACAAAAAAGCAGCCGACCACAATATCATGTTGAGGCAGTCTGTCTAGCCCCAGAGTTGAAGTGCGACTTTAAAGAAAAATACCCACACAAGAGGGGGGACAAATAAAAAAGGAAGTCAGTCTATTTGAAGTGGGTCCCCGTAGGTTTCTGTTCTCCGCTCGTGCTCACCAACCATTACCCTTACTGCTTTATTTCTGCCAAGCTGTAAAAGCAAAAACATGCCGTCCTGTTCTCTTGCTGTGCATGAATGCAAATGCACAGACTTTACAGACAATGAGTCTAACCGCTTGCGCTTGCTGTAGAAGTTTATTTTTAAAAGATTTCTATTAAATGTGACCCTGGAAAGAGTGACAGGACAGATAAGAGAATTTGTGGATGCAGCACGATGTCTGATAAAGTGAGGAGCGCACTTGAAGCGCAAGGCCATCTGGCACTCTGAGAGGACAGAGGCCCCCGTCGATATCACTCCATTGATTTTGAGTTTGGTCGTTCTATAAAAGGTCACAGTTAAGAGGTGAAATAAAAAGGAGGATAGTGATTTAAAAGATGGCCTTCCCACAGAAATCTGTAACTGTAATGATGCCAGTATTCTATTTATATTATTGAAGGAGATTAAAAAAAAAAATAGAAGGTTACAGGTGAAACCAAATAAATAAAGTTATAGATATAAAGATATCTCAATTACAAATCATGGCTTACATGTTTGCCTAATTTTCTCATAAAAGCACAAACCTACAAATACCTTAGAATCATATATTTGACTGTAATCCCCCCATCTCACAAGTTTAAACATCTTTTAAAAGATTTAATAACCCACCACCTGCCTGAATACTACTGTTCTCGTCTACTTTCGCCATGCTTCATTCGGGATTATTTAATGACAAAGAGCCACTCGGAGTGAATGGTTTCTTTGACTGTAACAGAAAGACAACTTCCTGAGGTCAGAAGGCCAACGCTTACTGTGGCCTTTAATTTTTAATGAAACAGACAAACACACACACACACACACACACGTAAACATGTAGCCAACACACGCACCAGATACAAAGGACTACTTTTAAGGGTTTTACAGCTTCAGTCATACAGGCCAACCAAACACATACACAGCTACATTGTTATACAAGGTTACAAATGTGCTACAGGCCCATTTAAGATAACATGATCTGATATATGACCTATATGCATTCGTTTACCTGAGTCTGGCAGGGTGACTGGTTGGTGCTCGAGTGCATCCATCAGCTCTCTTTACTCATAATGGCTTCATCTCGCTTTCCTGTCTCCTCCTCTCCTTCCCTTTTTCCCCTCCTCTTCTGTCTTCCGCTTGACTACCCTGAATGCTTAATGATGGTCCCTGCCTTCCGGGAGCATGTAAACATGCCAGACGCACTATTGGCCGAGGCAGAGGAGTTATTGTGCGCTGATTGGCTGGGGCAAGCCAGGCATGGATGGCAGAAGAAAAACAGGTTGGTGGTTACCATAGCCCTACAGGATGACTGCTGTCCATAGTACACACACACACACACACACACACACACACACACACACACACACACTCCTAGACCCTCAGGACATGTTGAAGGTCCCCACAGACACAGAACACAAACACACTCAGACACATGACACACCCTCTAACATCAAGCACAACAAAGGATTTCAGAGCTTGTGAAGATGGCAAGACGCCTTGCAAACAGAATCTGGCTAACAATATAATTTAACTGTTAACAGCTGGATAATGACTCAGTTTAAGCTTTCTGATGAACAAAATAACATCAAAAGTCAGTTTAATATATGTTCTCGTTGCTCTTTGAATTGATGTTGGAGTTAAATTGAATATTTCAAAAGAAATACACAGCAAGAAATTGGGGGAAAACACAGTTTCCACTGTCTTAAATTTTTACCTAAAAAAATGTATCAACACCAAAAGCTCCAATACCAACAAAATATAACAAGAGCTCCCAGTCTTTCCAGTCTCGTTTGCTAGGTCAGCTATCATAAATTTTAGTGTTTTTTTCCATAAGACATTTTAATATCGTGTCATTTGGAAAGATATGTTAAACCATGTCTGTCATGTTGATAAACTGTATCAAATATGGATGTAACTTAAACTTGCATTTCATTTAACGACCACCAGGGGGGCAATAGCTGTGGTTGCACATAGACTTATGGTCTTATAGAAGTCTATAGGAAACAGCTGTAAACTCTTTGCTGCTGAGTTTATGGGCTCAGCCAGTATATCAGTGAGCTACGTCAAAATGATCAAAATGATCAAAATAAACTACAGTAGTAGGTTCTTTTTACGTCAGTCTATTTAACATGTGTTTTGCAGAAATCCTGTTCAGGGACGAGGTAACATACTTAAGTTGTGCTATAATTAATTAGCCTTATATATTCGCTTACCATTTGATGACCTCCAATGCAGATATCATAGCTAACATAATATAGAAGGTGCTTATATGCATGCTGGAAACAGTTATAAACTCTTGGTAACCAAAATGAAATGCACAGTTACGTGGAATAAAATTATGAATCAAGATTTATGAGTAAAGCTGGAAACCGTTGCGATGTAACGCAAGTGCACAAGTCTGTTTTATTTATTTATTTATTTTTATTTATTTTTTAACCTTTAAGCTCCTATTAGAAGTTAAGATTTGATCAAGCACCCGAAGCGCAGAGCCTATCTCTAAGTTTGCACTTGACTCACCAGCATTTAAGAGTGAAAGCTCTGTAAGCTGAAACTCTGCACACAGAAAATAAGTTTGATGTCATTTCACTACTGCAATAAAAGCACTTGGCTGCTGTTCAGCTCCAGTGATCGATGGGTTCTTCGTTTCAGTTTGTTTACTAGATGTAAAAGAGCCACCGAAACACACAATGCAGAGCAAAAAGCTTCATATATTATTCACAAGGTTGTCACTGAATGAACCCAGGCGGCCGAGGTTACAGTGGAAACACCAGCTGGGTTGTCAGTGAGCGAGCAGCTAGCATTATGACACAGTGACAGATTTCCCCCCTTTGCTCCTTCCAGCTGGACTCACCTAAAAGGATGAGGTTTTAACCGTACCCATATTTTAAGGTTTAACCACTTCTTCACATTTACTCCAATCGTATATATCAAAGGTAATTCATCTCTCTTTAAGAACTGAGAACAGCATCCACATTATACATCATGTCCTCTAAAGTGGATCCTGACAAGGAGATTATAAATGTCTGCTAGATAAACAGTGAAACTGTTCTTTCCCCATTAATGTTTCCAGGATCTTGTATTCAGACACCCAAACCGGGGAGCAGCATTGTGCAACTGTTATGGAGAAGCTAACATGATGCCCATTACATAAAGGCAAGGCACACTCTTGAGGACACCCAATGGGAGGAAGATGTTTGAACACAAAGCAGAGTAGCGGTGTACTGAAGAGGCAGTAGAGATGACTGCATTACATAACAACAGTGCTTTTAGGCTGACTCAGATTCTTTCTTCCCTACTGTAAGTGTGCATGTGTGTGTGTGTCTGTGTGTGCATGTGAGAGAACAGCTCTAAATGCGTTTCTATAGCTACAGCACAGACTCATCCATTTATCAACATAATGGATGAGCTTGAACGGTAGAAAGAAAACAATGTAAGACTTCACATGAAGCACAGATGAAATTACACAACACGGCTCCACTCCTACGAAGCAAAACCACTTCTCTGCCTCCACTTTTAATCCACACAGAATGAGTGCATATCAGTGTGCTAGGAGCAGTAGTACCAAACAGTAGTATCTGAATTATTAATAGTGGTTTGATCTGGTATTTATGTCCTTTGACTGTAGTCACAGCAGATTTATTGAAATGTAGTTATGAGTACAGTCTGATTTTAAATATCACAAAGGAACAAAGGTGACCCTGTTGCAGGTTCTTGAACCTGTTGCTGCACTACTTGTGACCTTTGCATCCGTTCAGGAATTTCCGCAATTAAAATGAAAAGCCCAGGCTCCAACCTTTTACCAACAATGAATGAATGTCATCCTCACAGTGAATTGGGGATTTAAGAGGCTCGCTTGGCTTGTATTGTGTTGTGTTCTCTCTGCAGCCACACCATAGCTGACATGTTTGGAAACACTACCAGATCCCATTGATTTGGATGTGTTGCTGTTGGCATCGAGAACAGAGCTAGTGGCTATTCAAGCAGAGTGAGACTGAGAGCGAGAGAGCTGGGGAGTTTGGTCCAAATAGATTTGTAGGGAGTGATAAATGAGACATCCCTGTTGTATTAACCTCCCCTATGAAATTCTACTGGGAAGCCATCCAAAATTACTTTGCTGTGCCCCAATTTGCTGAAGCAAGCCCTGTGACAACCAACTAACTGCTAACATTAAACACTTAAAGACAGAACTGGGACTGCTGTTGGCCAGCAGTGAAGTCCATCCATTACAGTTTATATGCTGCAGAGGGAAACCAGACAACAAGACTGACAGCCTGTGAAAACCCTGTCTGATCAGGGATGTGAGGTTGGGGTAAATCTGGGCTGATACAGATGTGTAAAAAGATATCAAACCTTTCATTTATTCAGGTTTTTTGCAAATTATGGTGTTAGACAGGTATTAAAGCAGGCTGGAATAATCTGGATCAGTGCTCCGGCAACTTCATTTAATAAGTAATTAAATCGCATATGCAAGTTAACTGCATACTAACTTTCACGCAAAGTTAGTAGAGCTGGGGGCAGAAGATCCGCTGTGGTGGCCCCTAAAGGAAACGGCAAGGAAGAAGAAGAAGAAAACTGTCACCTGTCTGTTGTTTTCTCAAGAAAGTGAGCCTACAACATACAATTTAGAGTCAGCTAATGTAATTCTCTTTTATGTGCGGTGTTTCTGTGGAAACCTATTTGAGTGGAATCTCCAGCATCTGAGATTCAGTGTATGATTAGTCAGGAAAGGCAGCAGATTACCATCACCAGCAACATGTCATTTAATATTACTATCCACAAGTAGTGGCAGCAGAAACCATATTTGTAGCCCATTTAACCCTCAACAAACAGCCAAATGGCCCACCCTGACTCACACGGTAATATTTTTATAAGGTTTTCCGGGGCTGAAGTGACAGGATGTACCAAAAATGAGAAAAGATTTTTAATGCTCCCTCAGAGCTGCGCATAAATTTGAGCCTTCCTCACTGCGGATTATGAAAATCATTTTTGACATATGTGCATGTCAGTGCACGTGCCACCTCTGCTCTGCCAAGCCAAAATGCCCGTTTTCTAGCCATTACGTAATCTAGCTTTCCTTTGATGTTGCCTTAGCAGCACGTGGAACCAAAGCGAGGCAGAGACAAGTCTAGCTAATACTCTGAAGGCTACAGTGCAGGCTGGCAGCAAAGCAGAAGTCAGAGACCGTCTGCCACTCAGGCTGTGGAGGAGATAGTAACACTACAGTTCAGAGCTTTCTGTAAAAGTCAAAGAGGGAAATTATAATTGGCCAGTGGTTGATTCAGAGATACGTCCAGACTAAGTTAGGTTAAAAGTGTGCAAAAGGTATATGGACTGATTGGTGGATTATTAGCCCTGAAATGGACTGGCAACATAAGGGTGTGCCTGCCTATCACTTCATGGCAGCTGGGATAACTCCAGCCTTAAAAAAGCAGTTAAGGACATATATGGCTATGACTTCTGTTTAAATAATGAACAAAAAAAAGAATTTGCTACTGGATTTATTTGTTTCAGTATACAAAATGAGGAAAAACTGTTGCAAATTAAAAATGCCCTGGCACACAGTAAAGTGAAAAACACATTGTAGGCCTAATTACTTTTAATTAAGGTTTCTAAAACATCTAAATTTGCATTAGCGGTGCAAGTGTAGTGTAATTAACCAGTTGGTGTAAATATTAGCAAGCTTAGTGAAATGATTTTGGCCTATGCATGCTGCATGTGAAACTCAAGTTCATTACTGACCACTCTGTCTCTTTGGTTTCCAGTTTTCCCTTCTAGTCACAAGCATCTGGAAAGTCCACTGAATAAGTTGTGTAACCAAGGTTTGAGGGTACGGTTTTTAAGAAACCGCCAGGCCACGTGGCTAATCGAAGAACAGTCCTATTTGATATTGGAAAGAATAGACTGATCTAAAACTGGGACAAACACTAGCACAGAAAAAAAATGAGCACCTATACATCTGTGTGTCAATGGAACAGAGTTTCGACTGCACAAAAACAAAACAACTGAAGCAACAAAGAAATAACCAGTGATCACCAGTGTGATCTGCAATAGTGGGCTAACTGACGGAGTAAAGGGGGGGTTAAAGACAGAAAATGGACACAGCAGCAGCAACAAAACGCTTCTAAAAATCAGATCAGAGGTAGAAGAAAAACCCTTTTACTCTGCTGATGATTACATCAAAGTGATTATGAGAATATGTGAGGAGCACATTTGAGACTGTCCTAATCAACCGCGCAGATTAGGACGATAATAGGAAAAACAAGTAAAGAGGTGGAAAGGGTGAGAGGAAAATGAGAGTTTTGTTAAAGTAATACACACACACACACACACACACACACACACACACACACTCTCCAACCAACCGCCGTCTGGGAGTCTACCACTTATACTGCTGACCGAACAAATGGATGACTGATGAGAAGTCTGAGCTGGTGATTCTGTTCGTGCGCTTACATTGATGTGTGCGCAAAAGTTCTCTGTGCAGCTTTTATTACATTTCGCTTGCTTAGTGTGCGTACATCTAGGTTTGTGTTTTATGACTTTCATTATTAGCAGAATATGTAGTGAAACAGAGATGCCTGTGGAAAATGCTGTCTCAGTGAGCTGTGGTTCACTCGTGCAGCTGAACAGAAAGACTTCAGCCTCTCTGGGGACAACGTAGCTGTGGCTTCCAGCATCCACTCCCACTCTGCTTGGGAGAGTTAAGGATGTGTGGTCACTGCTTAACACAGTCATTAGCACAGTTTCAGAGGCTGAAGAGAAAGGGCAATTAGAGCCATGTGTTTAGTAATCCACTGACAGACAACAGAGGGAGCTTCGATACTAATGGTTTAGGGCAGGACTGGGTCATCTTTCATCATTAACAACCAGGTATTTGTCACACAGACAGAGCTATTGTCAACTTGTGTTGCAACCTTTTGTAACTAAGTGGTGTAGTGGTATTAAGGAAGTATACAACCATTTTTGTAAACATTTCAAAGTAGTGGTGAATTCCCACTTCCCTTAGCAGAAAAGAGGGTCAGCTCAGCGGCCACACAGGCACACAAAGAGTATGAGGTGGATAAAGGGCAGGCGGAAAGCAAAAGGATGATGAAATGACAGGTGCATAAAAAAGAGGATTGTGCCCTTTTCACTAACAATAGTTCATAATAAAGCCCTGTTTCAAGGCTCTTGTGATGGTAATAACCTGTCTGCGAGTGTACACATGCAGCCTCATACAGAATTTGAAATGTGTTAAAGCACATCGGGTGTTAAATTCAGATGAACTCTGTTAACCAAAAATAGCAAACGTTAAAATAGTATAGAGCTATGGTATAGTATACTGTGCTGTCCCTGCTTCATTCCCCATCAACACACTTTGGAGACAGGTTTGCTTTGACAAATCTTTATAGCCATCATTTTTAGATTTTAGTACGTACATTGTTCAAATCAAAATTGATTAAATAAAACTTTAACTTGTTTGTTTTTCGGCTCCATGCTGTAGTGGTCAACATATTTGACTTATACACAAATGATCCTTTTTGATACCAGGGCAAAAAAACAACAACCAAAAAAACATAAAAACACAAATACACACAGCCTCAGGAGGTCAGAAGCCTGGTCCTAGTGTTAGTCCCTCGCCCCAAAAATGGGACGCTGCATAAGGAAGGGCATAAATAAGTACTTTACTAAATCAAACAGGCAACTGTGGCATCCAATTGGGGAAAAATGGAGCAATAATATTTGTTTTAAGCTTTTCACTAACCATCCCAACCCACAAATGCACCTTCCACACTGAGCTAGCATTAGCTGATAGCTCTACCCTGCAGGGAGAGTTAAGAAGGAAAAAAAAGAAAAGAAAGGCAACAGTCAAAATGCTAAATTCTAGACTTCAACACAGTAGCCCAAAAACCAGTGAGTGAAATAACGAGACTATATACCCCCAGACTGGGTCTCAGCTTTAGCATACATACACAAGAGTGGCATTAATCTTCTCGAGCTCTTGGCAGGAACGCAAAATGTGTCTTTCTGAAATAATCTAACAACTCTTTAAAGTCTCTCTAAAAACAAACAAACAAACAAAGCTGATCAATATGATATAAAGTATGTGTAGTCTGCTTGTCACACCACAGCTTGGCATTTACGTTGGTATTACTCATTTCCACATCACATCAAGTTAAAAGGAAGCCCAAAAGCCTAACAATAAAGCACCACACCTTACATTTGTGTGATACCCAAAGAGAACCACATATACATTGCAGTACATTAACAACATTATCACTAATGCATAAATACCTTCACTGTCAGTTCAACTACTGCAAGGTCTCGCTTAAGTATCTAATCAACAGCATCGCACAGAAACCACGTTTCACCTTTCTGTTTTTCAGCATCTTTATCACACCCCCAACCCGTTCTCCATCAGTCTTGCCTGTTCATACCATGTCCGCACATTAAGATATAGTAACAAAAGTGGCAAAAGACAATTCTCAAAAGACTATTTCATGCACCTAATACACCTAACACACACACACGCGCGCAACACCTCAGCAACACACAAACAGCTGTGACTGCATGGATGTGTGTACTGTTGCAAAGAGCTTCACACAGCCTCTGTTCTAAATTACAACAAGAAAAAACAGCTCATATTCACTTCTATGTAAATCATCCACATACAAAAAAAAAAAAGAAAAAACAATTCAAGGTCAGACTAATTTAGGTGACAAACTAATTGGAGCAGTTTTGTCCGTTGTTTCATTAATCAACGTCGTAACCTGAAAAGACACAGCTGACAGCTGCTCTCATGCAGTGTACAGTACGACGGGGGAGACTACAGCGCAGCATAAAGACTACAATAAGGAGTGGTTTAAAAATTCAGCATCAGACAGCTTGTGTCCTCGATAGGATGGAACATAAAGTTCTACCTCCAGGTTGTAAGCATGACTCACTCTGCCTCACACTATATAATCCCTGGGCTTTCCCATGCTTCTATGATTACTGGCCAGCAGAAAGCCTGATGGCAGTGGGCACGAGTTGTTGCCACTAAAAAAAAGTGTGTGTGTGTGTGTGTGTGTGTGTGTGTGTGTGTGTGCGTCATGGCCTTGGGTTGAATGCCTTGTTATAGACAGCCACAATAATACACACTAATTGGAAGTCCGGAAAATACAAAGTGCTCCCTGTGTGCAGATCGCTGGGGCTGTAACGCGAACGGGCAGCGGATGAGATGGAGAAGAGAGGGGTGCGGGGCAAAACACGGAGAGATAAAGCGCACAGATAAATGAGAAGTGATGAGTGGAGAGGAGTTAAGTGATGGAGGAGAGGTACGTACTGCTGTAAAGGGTGTCGATCCAGGAGAGCCGGGGCAGGCCGCGAGCACTGAGGGGCTCCATCCTCTTTTCCTCTCCCTGTCTCAGTTGCTCTCCCTCTTTCTTATGTCTTCAGTTCTTCTCTGCAGCTGCTTTTTGCGTTGCCTCGCTTCTTTTCTCTTATCCTTGAAACACAGCCTTCATCTCGCTTGGAGAAGCAAGAAAAACCATTCGGGAAAAAATGTCAGAAGGCACCCCAGGGTCCAACAGGCTGACAAGCAAGAGAGCTGAAGAAGGAGTGAAAGACTGAGAGGTGTGCGTCTGTGTGTGTGAGAGAGAAAACAACAGGCTGGAGACAGACACCGCCGACCGTTGCTAGGGAAAGGGAGAAGCACTCATTCTCTCTCGCTCTCTCTTTGGCTTGCTCTCTCACTCCCACCCACCCCTCCTCTCTCGCTCTCCTGATTCTGCGTGAATGCCTCATCAGCCTCGCTCGCCGTCTCTCTCCCTCTCTCTCTCCCCCTCAGTGTCTAAGCAGTGTGTAGAAGCTGGAATTGAGAAGCCGTGCCTAATGACTGAAGCAGCAAGGTTTGTGAGATGTGAATCAACTGACAAAATCTCAGTTTCTCTCTTCATAAATGAAACCACCAAACCCACTAAAATCCAAACTTGCTTTCATCTCTCCTTGCCTTTAGGTTAAGCAGCTTTTATTTTCTTGCATGTAGATACAATTTGCTTACTCTGACTTTATCGAGCACATCGCAACTTTGTGTCAGAGGTTTAGAAATCATCCTAAATATTAGCCTATTTTAGAACTGCTCAGACTGAGGCTTTCTCTAAAATTTAGAGGAAACATATACAGAAAAGAGAAACCACCCTTCAGGAAAAAAAAACTGGGTTACCTTCCCCTGATAAAAGTTTAATGTTAAATCCACTGTGTGATTATGTTTTGTTAATATAGCAATGACAAAGGTAACTATGAAAGGTCTTTCCATGGTTTTATGAGGCAATCTAGTCATAGCTGCACTACATGATGAGTTCAAGATCACAGCCGCTCGGCTGGGACGCACAATTCACACTTTGTGTGAAACAGAGTCAGTCATTTAGTTCAGAGAAAGAGAGAAACAGAGTGTGACGGGTTCACTTGTCATGGTTTAAGCTAGTTCTGTTCCCGTGGCAACGAAGAACATGAAAGCAATGCACACATGTGCATGTGTGTGTATGTGCTGTGGAAACTGTGCCTGCATACTGATGCTCTGTATAAGACGATATATTACAGACTGTATGATAGATGGCAATAGAAGAACCATGGAGCCCATCTACTGTGTGCATCACCAGGAACAATAGCTAAAGAATATTTAGAATAAATGTCTGGAGCTCAGCCACAGCTGGATTTTTGAGGACTGAAACAGATGCATAGGGACTAAATAGTTCAAAGTTATTTTGAGAAGTTAAAAGGATGTCTGTATCAGACTAGTTAGGAATGTAAAGTGAGACACCACTTAACTCCACCCTACTACCTGCTCCAGTGTTTCAGAATAAACTGTGTTATGACAGTGACAAAGAAATTATATCATTCTATTGCATTACAACCCCCCCCAAAAAAGTTGGCATTTTCCACATTAGTGGCTGGGCTCTAGCGCAAAAGCCAGGAAATCTTAATTTTTCAATATGCAATTAAAAATTTCATGCTGTGCTTTATTGATTTTTTTGAAATTAGCAGGCTTTAATGGGCACATTAGGACGTTAGGTCTCCTGTTGCTCCCTGTTCCCAGAAAAAGACCTGGCAGCATTGCCACACAGCACTATTCCTCTTCATCAGGCCCAACGCCCGGTGAGTTTATTAACGCACATGCTACATAGGAGGCCAATCATCGGAGACGAGCATCGTGCCAGCGACAACAAAGCCTGATATGAAACGCTCCCCTCAAACCTCAGACCTCCTCCCCCTTCATCCTCCTCTAACCAGCATGGGGGAAGGAAAGATGGGAGGGTTGAGAGGCAGAAAAAACTTCAATTAGGACACAAAGGCTGACAGGAGGAACCCCACAACCGCTCCCTGCCTCTTCCCCCAACCTCTGCAGGCAGAGCACCTGGCCCCGAGCTCTGCTCTTTGTTTGTCTACAGCGCGTGTATGTGCCAGCTGGAGGGAACGTACACGAGTTAAACGACCTGGCATCCTATGAGCCTCTCTTGGTCGTGTGTGTGTGTGTGTGTGTGTGTGTGTGTGTGTGTGTGTGTGTGTGTGTGTGTGTCTCAAGGCATTTAATGTATGCCTGCATGTGTTAATGTACGTCAGGGTTATTAATGAATATAAATGTGTCATTGTGATGGTGGGAAAGCACACAGGCATGACAAAAACCCACACACAAAGTCAAGGCGTACACGCACACACAAAAACACATGGGATTATGTAAAGGGAAAGCCAAGCGGGCAGAGAAGAACACGGGGCTGGTGAGTGGCACTTCATCAAATATAGATTGATCTACTGTACAGCCTTACACCTCCTTTGTCTTAAATCTGGGCCAACACAGACAGACACACGCGCGCGCACACACGCGCGCACGCGCACACACACACACACACACACACACACACACACACACACACACACACACACACACACACACACACACACACACACACACACACACACACACACACACACACACACACACACACACACACACACACACACACACGATTTAGGGTTTTGAAAGCAAATCTGCCCACCTCCTCTTTCCAAATACCTCATCGTTCAACGGGGACAGCCAAACAAAGAGAGCACACATGCCATGCTCAAACACACAAACTGTATTTACACCAAACCGCGTGTTCTGAAGACATTCACAAAGCTACATTTAGAAAATATGAATAAACAGTGAAACTGTGTAATAAAAACCCATTAATAACTGTCTCTGAACCCTCCCAAACACACACAATTTCAGTCTCTTCAAAGTTCAGCACGTCAGCAATGCGTCGTTCTCCATAAAGGTTAACTTTCAACAGCAGTCCTCTACTATGTGTGTGCGTGTGTGGTAGCTGGACAAGATCTAGATGTAAGGCACTCATATCCTTTAGTGTATCCACATAGAGATACATACTTTTTTTCCCTCAACACAGATCATGGATTGTGCTGGACAGACACGATGTACCTTTGTGTCACAGAAAACATCTACTCAGAGTTCCCCCTTCATTGGACACTTTATTTAAACAATTACATGGTTGTGTGTTACAAAAAGGCCACACATCAGTAGCCAGCGCAGCATGAAATGTAGACCACACAAAAAAAACTGGATATTTAAAAAAAAATAAAATAAAAATCAATCTTTGCTTTTGATTAGGTGTCTCATCCCACTGTGAGCTAATGTGAACAAAGGACACTGGATGTGGATGTGTACTGTGTGATACTCACAGGCATATTTAGGCCCTGCAGAAATCAATGGACACGCATTTGGGACAGCTTTTAACAGCTTGAACTGAAAGTAAGCTTTATAGACAGCTATTACAAAACATCAGAGAAAGCTGGAACTCAGAGTGGATAAAAAGCAAAAATTATGACGCTTTATAAAATTTAAAAGGTCATGAAAACATCACACAGTACATCCTTTGAATATACAACTGCACAATTAACTTCTTAATAATTCCAAAAGGTCTGCTGTAATCACGTTTAAATTTGTCCTTTATCTTTTGCTAAGGTTCGGCGTGTATTCACAACAAGGCTCTAACTAACAAGACCCTGATAAATCCCAGCTTCCATAAAAAGACAGGATGATGCATTTATTATATATCCCATTTTGTGACTGTTGTGTTTCCTGCACTTCACTTGAAATTTCAACAATGATTTCCTGTCATGAAGGAGGAAGTTGCTGCGGTCAAACTGTGGTGTATTAGTGTGTGCGTGCGTAATTTGGCGGCACAGCATCCCACCAGCCAATCAAACTGCTATCCACTACTCTCCCACCCCTCTATCCTCCCTTTTCTACCCAGATACCCCAGCCCCACCTCACTCCACCAACCCCAACCATATCCACCCCTTTTTGCTCTTCGACCCCGACCACAGGCCTGCGGGGGTGACTGGGTGGAGGTGGCAGCATCTGTGTGTGTGCGTCTGTGTGTGTGTGTGTGTGTGTGTGTGTGTGTGTGGTGCTACTCTTTCCCTCCAACCCCACTGGTTCATCACGGGAACATGAACTGGCTGATAAAAATAAATTAAAACTATTTTTTTTTTTTTTTTAAAAAAGACCAGAAGACCAGGGTGGGAGTCTAAACCCTTCAACATCCTGATTGTTCAACAACCCTCCACACCCACACTTCCAGCATTCTTGGTTGATGTGCATACGTGAGTGGGGCTGCGCACTCAGGAAGCAGACAGCTGTGTTTCCAAATAAGTGAATTCAAACAAGCCTAATGAAGCACTGGAGCGAAACACAACTCACAAACATATTTAAAAAATTGACAATAAGCACAGATGGAATTGGTGTCATCAAAGCAAAAATATTCACTGAATTAAAGTGAACTCTTCTTCCAAATGACAGAGACTCTCTAAGTGGAAACAACAATGATTCACATCCATAGATTAACTGCTACACATACATTACATTAGGATTTCACTGCAATAATGTCAGCATTTTATTACCGTTAAATTAGTTATGATATATATGGATATAGATGGCAATCAATAAACTCCACTACAGTCGTCTACACTGTAAGGAAGTCCAAACATGCTCCTTGGAGACTGATGATGATATTTTCTCTAGATGTGTGTTTTTCCCACACATCCCTTTGTTTTGGGGGTTGGGGGAGATGGCAGCAGGGACGAGCAATGATGATGCATTATTAAAAAGCCCGGAGTGCACCACTGATGAATATGTGCCTATTAAATGAGAATGTCTGAAATCATTGTTTTATTATGTGTTACTGTCTGCTGGTCGCTTTATTTTGAAGTGAAATCAAGTGCAAAAATAAGTCACTTGTCTCTCAACCGTTGTCATAATCACTGCTTTTTTCTCGGTCCAGCAGTTCAAGGTTTTTACCAGTCCTGAAATATGGTCAGAGTCATTCATCCAACACTTAGTTCTTTGACTCCATTCCTGCTCCCTCCGTGCTCTATGAACGCGTGTTATTAAAGTAACACCAACTCTTAACAGCCTTCTATCCAATTCACAAAGCTTTTGCCTACACACACAAAAAAGGCAACAGAACGTGTGTGTGTGTGTGTGTGTGTGTGTGTGTGTGTGTGTGTGTGTGTGTGTGTGTGTGTGTGTGTGTGTGTGTGTGTGTGTGTGTGTGTGTACGGGTTCGTACTATCCTGGTGGGGACCAAAATCTGACATTTACTATACTGGTGGGGACTTTCTGCACAGTGGGGACCAAAATCCAGGTCCCCTCGGGGTTGAAAGCAATTTTCACACTCAAAATGTGGTTTTAGTGTCAGGGTTACAATTAGGTTATGGTTAGGTTTAGGGTAAGGGTTAGGGTTAGGCATTCATTTTTGATGGTTAGGGTTAGGGTAAGGGGCTAGGGAAAGCATTATGTCAATGGGATGTCCCCACGAGGATAGCAAACCAGACATGTGTGTGTGTGTGTGTGTGTGTGTGTGTGTGTGTGTGTGTGTGTGTGTGTGTGTGTGTGTGTGTGTGTGTGTGTGTGTGTGTGTGTGTGTGTGTGCATCACAGCATGTGCTTTGGCAGGCGAGATCCACCGTCACCTCATTTGTCCTGGATCTCATCCTTAACTCCTCCACCATCCAATTATGTGGAACGACAGTGTCTAGCAGACCCCTGTGACATGTGTCTGTGTGTGTCTGTGTGTGTCTGTGTATACCGTGTTAACCCATTTATGATATGACTTATGATAAGATAGAGCTTCCTTAAATACAATCCTTGGCATGTTTGTGTCAAGGAGACAGGAAGAGAAAGGGACAAAGAGATGTGTGTGTGCGAGGGAAATGCTGTTTATCTGGTGTCTGTCCAATCACAGCTTGATTGAGTAGATTTCCACATTGACCTCAATAGATCAAAGCGAATTCAGCTGGCATAGGATGAATATGCTCTGCCGCTAGCGTGCTCTCTGTTTCACTCTCACACTAACACACACACACATACACACACACGCACGCACAGTAAAAACACATGTGGATTTATGCGGTTTGCAGATCATTAGTGGTTATTTCCCACATATACACAGGGAGCTTATTTTATGTGTGAAACCATCTCGGTGAGGTGACAGCACAACGCTGCACAATAACACAGTTTGCCTGTTTGTTTGTACTCGACAAACCTAATTGTTGCTTAAGTTATGCCGACAAACTGCTAAGCCACCATCGGGTTAGCGGCAACAATGACTAAAAGCACACAAGAACGTGGAAAGAGAGAATAGCAAAGGAATCTAAATTAAGAACTACTGCACTCTAGTGTTTAGTGTCGGTCAACACAAGCTAAGACACCCAAACAAAGACCTTCACTGTGCACACTGGATGGAAATATTGTATGAAAAGATGAGAAAATAGCTGCTTGTGTATTTGTTATTATACTCTGTGTCAGACAAACTACTGAGTCTGTGAGCAGCAGTAATGAGTGGAAAGGAGAACATCCTCAGGAGCTAAAATTTGAGCACAAACCCACTTAAAATCCCATCACTTTAAACCTCTGCTCATAACAGTATCTTGAGATGGCGCTCCTGCAATTTAGTGTTGCCCATAAAACTTGAAGACTCACAGGGGGGACGTTAACAGAAGAACAGACAAAATCAAAACGGGAGAGACTGAAATATCCGTCAGTATCAGTCAAGCTCTTAAAAAGCTGGGACCTACAAGTTTCCGCAACAGTAAAAAGAATATCAGCTGAATGCCAATCTAAGGCTTAGTGCATTGTTTTCTATCATACCTGGATATATGACAGAATTACAGGAGCGCTGCTGCACAAAGCCAGTGCCACAGGACCTGTCAGAAATATGATTGGCTCCTAGTAGTACACCAGGATTAGGCTTCAGAAGGGATGTTGGGATGATTTGATAACTGTTTTCAGCTACATAGCAGAGATTTACCATTTCCAAGTAAGGGGAAAGAATGAATGAATGAATAAATGAACAAAGTACTGCGATTCTGAACTGTGTGTTTCTTGCTTATGTTCTGAAGAGTAAACCTGGTCAACCACTGAAATGTGAGAACAATTCAGTCCCAAACATAACATTATTTTCACATTTTAAATACATAAATAAATACTATTAATACAATTAGTAAAACATATTTGATTTTAATGGTACATAAAACATTCAGAAAGATTCCTGAATTAACTGCATATTGGACAATTTTTAAAACCTACACTTTAAACTTGATGTAAAAGTAAAAGTTAAAAAACAAAACAAAAACAAAAATCATCAATTTTATGATTTGTTTTGCATTATCTGACCAAAAGTGACCTCTTGCATTGGTTTACCATTATGTATGCATTCATAGACTCCTGGCTTTATGTAGACCCTCCTTCATTCATGTTTCTTTCAAACACTAAAGGCAATCTTAAACATTTGATACAACTCAGCATATTATAACCTGCAGACATTGCCCTGATGAGCTCTGCACAGATTCAGCATTACTTTCACTTGAATCATTAAACAAAGCAAAACCATTAAGATCACAACCTTATAAAAGAAACACTACTGCTGTTAAAGATGTCCACATGAGGGTGCTGTAGCCATCTAGTCCACATCCAATGGACCACCTCCCACTGGTGGGAAATCTATCTAGCATTAGGTCTAATCCAGCATACGGAGATATTCAGGTTTTTACCTTCCAGGGAACTTTTTGTAGAACCACTGGTGAACCAGTATTTTTGGAAGCTATGAGCGGTTATCAGTGGTTCACAACCACCTACTGCATTCTGTCAAAGAGAGATTCAAAAATCAAGGAAAAATTCAAAGTGTTAGGTGTCTGCTGCTCCATAAAGCTGCATAAATACAGCTACTGATACTGTGCAGCAGAGCTGAGTGTGCGTGATGTTTGAGCTTCAGAAAGCTTTGTTATCTAGTTTGCACTCCCCCGGAGTCAGGTTAACTGTATCATCAGGATAGAGTACACCCCCACACACACACACACACAGACACATGAGAAGAAACCAAAGAGAGAGTGAAAGCTGCTTTGTAGAACAATAGCAGATCTCTCTCCATTCATCCTGATCAGTTTGTTTTGTTTATTGATAAATGCATGGCCAGAGAACCAGAGAGCCCTGCCACACATTTCTGTACCTTTCTGCTTAAACCGAAAAGAAAAAAAAGAAAACCCGATTATTATTATTATTATTATTATTATCAGCTGAATATACACTGGTATTGAGGTTTTTAGCATTAATGAGGACTCATTACGCTCTTGTTTTGCGTTTCATATGGTGGAGGATTGAAAAAACAGGGATAAGTTTTAAACAGCGAGGTCAACATGTGTGCAAGTAAAACTTGTGAGCCAAAAACTGTGCTCTGCCATGCCTGGCACACAGCTTCACACAGTAAACTGTGATGCTGTAAGCACAGCAGCCCCACCAATATTATATTTCGCTTTTATGAGGGGCAGCCAATCAAAAGATTGCAGGCTTAAAGGCTGGGTGAAGTGAGCTGGGTGAAATGAAGAGCTTATTTCAGACAGCAGATGAACTGAGAGAATGTACAAACATATTGATTTTTTCCAAGAGCAATTCATGCAAAGCTACTTTCAAAATGGGCCTTATTGAGGGTTACTATGCACAAAAACACAAACTGTCCACACAAAGGGAAAGAGTCCAAAAAATACAGATTATATTGTTTCATTAGTTTTTTTGAGTTTTTATTGGTTTTAAAGTCTACTTTAAAATTAACTAATTGATCTAATTTACTTAATTTACTGTTTTTTCACAAGTTTGAATGTGTAGTTTTAGTTAAGTATAATAACTTTGGTATATGTTAACTTACTTGATTTTACGCTTGAATAAATCAATCCCTACTTCCTTTTTGGGGGGGGGGCTTGTTTTTGTTTGCATACAAAAATTCTGTATGCAGAAAACCCCAGTATAATAGGGTGTGTTGTGTGAGAAAAAAAATGCACCAACAAGTGATCGTTATGCATGAGAACACAGCATAACACCATGAAAATTCAACAGCACCAACAGTACGCCAGGTTTAAGTCTTGTCAATATAGAGAAATCAAGGCAAATGCGGAGTAACGAATAAAATTACTTGCAAAAAGAAAAAGAAAAAAAACATAGTCAAGGAAAGTTACACAATTAGCATGGCCTTAAATGAAATCCTCGGAGCAAACAGCGCTGTCAGTGACGTGCTCTCGGTTCCTTTGCCAAGACCTCGCGGCTAAAAGAGCAATTATGACAGAGCCCCAACAGACAGCGTCTGGTTCTTCAAGACTGAACCAACAGCCTGAATAAAGCAGAAGGAGTGATCCTCCTCCAGGTATAATGCTACATCGACTCCTTTAACCACTGACCCGCAGGTTCTCTGTATCTCGGGTTTCCAAATGGGACTTTACACAGCGACACTTTATACCCAACAGAAGCCACTCCTGTGACTTGAAGAGTAATTCCCTCCGCACCCCCTCACGTATCTCTACCACGGACTTTGCATTCCTGGCAAATGTTGTGAACGTTTAGATCAAGTGGTTTCAAAATGCAAAACGCTTCACCTGCTAATTGTCCATCTGTTTCCATCTCCGCTCGGCAAGAAGAGGAAGCGAAAGTGATGACTGTGGAAAATGATGTCCTTGAGAAACTGCAAACTGAGAATCTGGGTAAAGGTGTATTAACACCGCTGCACTTCAGTAAATGCCAATGTTTCTATTAATTTTTGGTGTGCAGCTGAAAACAAACAAAAAAATGCCTTGAGGTCACAGGAGGAAACAAGTGGCCAAGACCGATTGGGGTTGGGGGATGGGAGATGCAAGTTTGGGTCATGAGAACACGTCCTGACAGGTGAGAAGGCTAAAAGCCTCTTTATTATTGAAGTCTATGAAAACACGCATATATTTTCAGGTTTAAACAAGGCTCCCATCTGACACAGTAACACCATCAACACGAGGACTTCACACAGCAGCAGGTTGAATGTAACAGTGTTTTCACAGTTCTATTATTGACAACCTACATATCTGAAATTTGGAAGTGGTTACTGAAAATTATATTCTCATAACATGCTCACTAAACCGTGGTAATGCCCTGCTTTAAAATAAAAGAGGGCAGACCACATATGTCGCTAGTCCATTTACCATTTACCGCTCCATTTGGTTGTGAAACTAAGCTTTCTAAACACGTGGTTATGAGATGTTGCATGCTGAAAAAAGGAACATTGTTTTCTCAGGTTTTGTTCTCCCTTTTAGCCAAAGTCCAAGTCTGCAGACGTCTTCTGCATTTAGCTTCTGTGTGCAACATAGGATTGTGAAAACTTCACCAAAAAAAGGGGGTATCATTTACAAGGTAGAGTAAATCCAAGTCCCTCAATTTCCTGCTTCTGCTGGATTAAAACTTGACAACTTCACAATATAGCCCGCTCACTGCGAATGAGTTCACACGTAAAAATACCCTGATACCACACGGCTGGTGCACAAATTACGCCAAGACTGAAAGAGTGATAAAATCTGACAGTCGCTGTAGTGTCTGTGTGAAATCTCTAATAAACTAACTGATAAATTCAGTTAAATATGTAAAATTGTAAAAACAGCCAAACTGGTGTTCAGTCTAACATACTGGAGCATCACAGCTGACTGTAGTTTGAAGGATGTTGTGTTCTGCACCTGGGAATAAAGTTTAATCAATAAACACTATATAAAATTCTAACTCACATCAGTATTCTTACCTTAATCTTTAAGCACTTATATCTCATAATTCATTTTCCATTTCATGCTAAACGTCACGTTTTTACAAGCAGTGGTGCTCGTGCTGATTAAAAAAATAAAAAACGGAATTAGGGTAATATGGATTTTGCTTCATAGCAAAGTTCAGGTCATTACATTATTATAAGCACATACAGTAGCGTTACACACAGTTGAGCAACAATAAGCTTCTTACTAGTTCACTTCCCCAATATTTTAGCCCTTTATACTGCCTCAAAATCTTTAACATCATCAAGTCAAAAATCTCTAAAAGGTCAAACTATGAAATAAAACCTCATGTAGTGATCCCAGTTAAGGGACATTTTTGACATCATGAAATAAAAAAAGAGGCTTCTATAAACGGATCTGCAAAATTTAGCTTTCATTCAGAACAAATGGAAAGTGAAACATTTCACAGCAATTCTTCCTCGATTTTTGGGTCACTTTGTTCTGTCAAACTACAATTCATCCCACATAATGTCTTGGGGGTTTTTTTTGTTTTTTTTAATTATTATTTACTTGTAGGAACTGAAAGCAGCAGTCTCAACAGATTACATAACATGCACCAGGATTCAGAGAAGTGAACATTAAGTACCAGGCTGACAGCGTTTTAGAAGCATGCAGGGCTCTGTGGGTCCATATGCACTGTGCACCCTGGTGTCTTACCACATTCACACACACCACACTGGGGTCTCCATGGCAGCCATATCTGTCAGCCAATCATAAGTGACCTGCCTCTGAGGGTCTCTGATTTTAGATTTAGAGCAAGTTGGGGTTTTTTTCCACTTTTGTTAATAAAAAGAGTTGCACTGTTTCTATGTCAGCATGCAAACCGCACCTATATTAAGACTGATGAGAGATAGAAATGCATCAACGGTTTGTTTGGTTTGAGGCCCCCCACCCTCTTTCCACACACATGAAGAAACAAATAACATTGACACTTTCCAAAACTAAAATAGAATTTATAATCTGGTTCAGATGATACAAATTCTGTTTAAATGAAAGAGATTAGAGAGAACGATTAACAAATATCTGGTGCTCTGACTCGAACCCTACAAAGTTAAATTATGGGGAAAAACTGACACTGGAAAGCTTGAACCTAGTTTGAATGTAACCTGTCGTTTCTTTACCAATGAAAAACTGCAATATTTTAAACACAACTGGACAATTTTCTTGGAATAACTCTTGAATTGGCAGGATTTTCTCTTCTTATTTAGCATATGTGGCATAAATTTAAAAAAAATAGCTTTTGGACACTAGTTGGAAAGAATAACAAGGAAATGACATTTTAAATATCAAATTATTCTAAGCTGCTTCCATACCACATTCAAGTACACACAAATGGTTCTCTCCATTCAGCTATATGAATCAGTTAACTGACAGGAAAACCACAACTCTCAGGCTCTCCTAGATCGTGCAGGTGCTCATCTTGATTTCAACTGAGAGAAATTCATATCTAGAAGTGAGCCTGCACTTCCTGTCCATGCATTCCCCTGTGTAAAAATCCTGCTGAGTGCAATAATGTGAAATGAAACTCGGTGAGAGAGATAGCATCGTTGTTTGTCTCCGTGTTTGTTTAGAAATGGTTTAAATGAGGGTGAAAGTAAGGAGTAATTCAGCTCAGCCCTGTCCCACAGGAGATGGAAAGAAACCACTTATTACTGACTTGAGAGCACAGGGTTTTTTTTTTTTCCTAGATTACATAAACTTTAGAAAGGTTAGCCTCTTCCTTCTCTTCTTAATGAGGAAATCTTTCTCACATAGTTGTGTCCCTGTAACAAACCCCTGAGAGGGCCACACCTTTCTTTGTTTAAGACGAACAAACAAATCCAGGGAGCAATGTACACCTGCACCCAAAACGGTAAGCAAGTGAAAAATTAGGAAACAAAAGCAAAGATTGGTTCCTGGAGTCATATTATTAGAATAATACACACAATTGTGCTACTAACTTTTTTTTTTTCAAATTACAAATTTAACATACTCTCCAGTTGAAATAATACACCGACCACTAAAGCCCAATCTAATGACCCCCAAATCATCTTGATGTATCAAAGACTACTTTCACTTCTCACAGGTAGTGGTTTTCACCAGGAGGACATTGCATCACAGGGCTTTGGTTCACACAGGGCTTTGTGTCAGGTGACAACAGCTGAGGTGGGTCATTTGAAAGCGGGATTGCACTGAGAAAAATTCTGCTATGTCGAAAAAAAACCAACAAAAAAAGAATACCACAAGTCACCAAGGCCGAGTTAGGTTTAACTAGCACAGAGGGAAAGACGTTACACATGCAGGTTACAAATTTTGGTTTTGCACATGACGGTGCAAACATAGTGGTGGCTTACTTGCAGCATGGCAAGAACTTCAAATAACATAAAAACTTCTTCACCCACAGAAGAGGAAGAGTTCTGCAGCAGATGCTATGGCCCCCACAAATTGCATATAATGTAGCCACGAGCAGAGTCTTGATGTCAAGATTATAGTTTCAGTTTGGTAAGAAATAGACGCTACTGAGACAGACTACATTATCTACAGAACATTTTTACCATTTTATGCATTTAATTAATGGATCGGTAAAACATTAACAGCATCATCCAAAGCATCTTCAGCAGTGCTTAAAACCTGTATGCACTACTACAATCTACTACTACTACTACTAACAATCTTTATAAAGCAGTACTTCACTTTGACTTTTGCCTGCATGCATGCTCTTGTGCACACTCTGTGCTAGATGTACAATGAGCGCCAGGCAGTATTCGGCTTTCTTATTTGCATTGCACGTCCTGACTGTGCATTTCACGTCTCTGCTGTAGAGCTAAGGTCAAGGCTTTCGCAAACAAATACACATTTTCAGGCCCACATCCATCTCACAAGCAGGCAATGATGCTGCAAAACCCACACCTCCTCCACCATCACAGATACATCCTGCCTGCTTCCCCGCGACGCATTCATCACCAAGGTAACACAGGAACAAGTTGAACCATAAATAGGATTTTAGCTTTGAGGACTTTGACATGGATTATTTGAGTGCTTTTACTGTGAAGAGATTTCAGATTTCATGGATATTTAAAAAAAAAAAAAAAAAAATTGTGCCTCAAACCCCCATAAGGGTAGATCATTGAACACAATATACTCAAGATATTTATAGTGAGACCCAATATGCTTTTCCTTGTTATATTCCTTATACATAAGGTTACAATGCAACCTGGGTACTAATAATGTGACAAGTTCAGACTGACTTCAGACTGCCCTAAAACACCCAATTCCAGGCATTTTTTCTACTGCTGAATCTGCATGACATCAAAGGGAGGAGATATTCCCAATTTAGTCATCTCAGACACACAGCTCTGGCCGTGAGCACTGAAGCTCCTCCCACTTGCTGTTTAAACCTTTTGTTTGCAAGTGACGACCAATTAGAAGAGAGCGGAGAAGACAGCAGACAAATGATGGGCTCCATTAACACCCAGTATAGAATAAATAAAGATTACTTTGGACTGGGAATCATGTAAAACTAGTCTAGTAGAATTCAAGACTGAAAATACAGCACATGAAATGAGCAGAACAGTCTTTTTAAACATAGTAGGAATTGTAAGGAATTGTACATTTGAGACCTCAATTGGTCATTTGAGATAATCAATTGCCAACAAAAACAAATACGACTCAGTTTTGGTCTTTTATTTCACAGTTTTACCTTTTAACTCACAACTACAGCAAAGTGAAATAATGCTTATGCGTTCAATGGTTACGTTTATGGAGGCTTTCATACTCGTAATTGATTTAGGTTTAGGTTTGACTGTACCTATCTATCTTAGCTCTGTTGCCTAGGAAATTAGTATGATGGGCCAGCATGTGGAGAGAGATTACACTGATTTAAGGTTACTTTTGTTTTTCTCAGGACTGGCCACCACAGTGTCAAATTTCTACTTTGCAGTAAGTCGGTGCACTAGCTCGAGCTGTTAAACTGTCATATAGGTGTGAGCACCCACAGCATATGCTGAAGCTTCAGAGGCTATGAACTGGAAATCACAGTTTTAAGAGAAAAGCGAAAGGTTCGAATGACGCCACCGAAAATGGAAACAACATGACAAGCTCATAGTTCCCATGCTGCACATACTACTTGGGACAGGTCTGGACAAGTACCGCTTATCTGGAGTAAGAAAAGGCAACTCAAAGGAAAACTAGAAATGTGGGTGCTGTATTCAACAGTTATTTCCTAATGGAGGGACAAAAACATGCTTATTCCACGGCTTCTTTTCCTACTTAGTGATAAAACAGGTGAAATTTCTATTAAAAATATTATAGAATTTTCTTTATTGTGCCTTTTTTTTTTTTTTTGCTGCAGTTAGACATGAAAAGCCACATTAGCAGCATGACACGGCAAGCCTGCCTGGTTGGTGGGGAAACTGTTTATTCATTACATCACAGCAGTTAACCGTCAAAGAATAGTAGTATAAGAAACCCGCCAGATTTTTGGAGAAACTAAAGTTCAACTCTGATGAGCAAATCTAAAGACTGTAAGGTCAGTGGACATGCCAATTTGAATTTTGGAGTACCTACAAAATTATCAGAGTACGTCTTTTCCAGACGTTTTCCAGAAGGTTTTCATCCCAACAATAGACCTGCACCTCTTTTTGTCCATGTTTCCCTGAGAATCTCTGCGAAATTGGTTTTAAGAAAGAGCAGCTATAGATAATTTTGATATATTTGAACACCATCACTCGGAGGGAAAGGACAGCAGTTACTGCTTCACTTAACAGGAATAACTTCTAACCAGTGTTTCGTCTCTGACATCAGCTTGCTGAACTTCTTACGTGGAAAATTCCTTTAGTTAAAAGTTGTTGCTAGACTTTCTCAGAGCTTCCTGTTTCAAATGTCCCTACAGCATTTCAGTGCGATTCACTGCTTCTGTCTGTCATGCAAGTCAACTTTATGGAATCTCAGTTTCTGACTTTACCCTTATGCACTTTGACAGCAAGAGTTGCGATAAAATTTTAGGGTTATTTTTGAATTTGCCTTTGGACTGAACTTACCCAGGTTGGCCGTAAGCAGCCATCTGAAACCTACTTGAAGTTTATTTCCCTTAATTTGAAGAGTTTATTTCCTTTATCCGTGTGTCCTGGTTGATGAAGAGCACTTAAAACCTTGGCACAGTGACAGTACACCCTTCAAAATATCAAAGAAATCACCAAACAAAACATCAGCCTCATTTACACCATCGTTTCCTTTTGTGGCATTATTTTTGATACGTTGGCTCCAAACATACAATATTTCACCGAAACATAAGGGCAAGGAAATCCTCTACTTATTTAACTTGCCAAAGTCACTACTTAATAAAATCGCTGGCAAAGCTTGCTAATTAGAGAGGCAATAAACTGACGTTATTGAAATTGGAGAACAGATACACAGGCTCTATAATCCAATGAATACATAAATAATTTATGCTTTTCTGCCTTTTTTTCTCCTCAAATTACACAGACTTTATCATATGGAGTCTTGAGTATTGGAGATGCTCCTCCTGACCATCTCTGAGGAGGTTCTAATAACTGGAACTTCTGATAATATTAAAATCCAATAATATTGATTATTATGGGTTTGAAAGTTCGGCTAATGTTGGGATGAACGTTTTCCATGTGGCTGATCTGTTTTTTTCCCCCATTTATTTAAACTATTAATATGATTGTATGTCAGTGTCATGTGTGATTTGTTATTCTTTATCGATACTGTCCAAATACTTCAAAAAACCAAGAGTTTCCCATCGCTTTCATAACTGCAAAACATTTTCTTATTGTACATTTTGATATGGCATTCACTCAAAACACTGAAATACCATAACGCCATGTCTTATCACTCAGCTTTTAGAGTTACTGTCTATATAATAATTATTCACTTTAAGAATTTTTTAAACTACTATTATAAAAAATTTCCTATGTCTAAGAGTTAAAGAACTTCACATTTAAATACCTGACATCTTAAAAAAAAGAAACAGTTACACATCTGAATGTTTTCTTTCCTGAGCTGCCAGATGCTTAACAAAGATATGTGTTATAGACAACAGAAACAGGAAATAGCCCTCTCAGAGGGCTCCTCCTTCTGGCAATGTGACTAGAGAATTATGAACTCAATTAACAAGCAGGTCGTTCAGCTTTCCTGCGAGATATAAAAACATATTTTCCTATGGAGATCAAAGTGGTTATAGGCTAAAAATAATCTTTTTTCCTTTGGTATGCCTGCGCTCAGTAAAGATATTTCTGAATTACAGTGCTTTAAATAGCTGGGAGAGCTAAAAACTGGACTGTGTTCATCACTTCTAGCAGTAGTATACTGTATGTTGGCATGTGCAGACTGGACTGAAGAAAATTAAATACCTGTGATGCCTATATTGAATTCAAAGATCTATTTTATGAATTTTTAAAAAATCTAATAAAAAACAACAACAATGCTTAAATGAAACACTGTCACAATAAGAATGGATTCCTTTCAGGTTTCAGACCAACGCTGCTGCGAATCAGAGGTGAATCAGGAAGAATACTGAAAAACCATAGCGTTGGACAAAGACTCACATGACCTGATGGATGACCTCTTCCTAGGAAATGCACACTACACAAAGGCATCAATATGAGCAACACCCCTGGCATTCGCCAACAGCTTGTGCGAATGTGCAAGTGGGAGTAAGGGGGGACTTCATCCCATAATGCTGAGTGACCAGGAGGGCAGATGACTGTTGTTGTTTAGATTATAAAAGGTGACCTTAAGCCCCCCTACATCCTCCCACAGGTTCACACACCCTCCCCATTGTTTTAGCCACAATTAAAGTCTTTCCACTGATTATCCCAGTTGTCAGAACAAAACATCAATATCCTGTTGGATAGCAAAGATGGAATAGATTAAGAGGCTTACAGTAAGTGGTTTTCCTTACTGACCCACAGGTTTATGGGAAAATGCATCCCCTGACCTGTTGCAATGGAAGAGCAAACAGCGTGTCATGGTGAAAAGCTCAGCAGGTGTTTTCTGCTCTTTTTCTCAAGACCATCAATTCCTGTAGTTCAGGCACCAAACTGCCTCTTAAGGCAAAAGACCCTGTTTAACAACGTCCAACACATTCGTGTTTCTTTGACACAAAACAGCTCTTAAAAGAAAATTTTCCATTTTTGCTTAAATGCATTTCAACACCAAATGAAGCAAAGCGTAGTGCCACAGCGTCGGTATTCATACAACAATGCCTGCTTGTTACTTCTCCATTTTTGGCTTCTGACCCAAACTGTAAAAACTGCCACTTTTCCAAATCCCTGCACATCAGCCAAACCAGTCAGTAACCACCAAATCAATGAGCAGAGCCATAACAATGAAACTGTGAGCTTACAATTAGTGTCAAGCGTTCCATAATCCTTTCATATTTAAAAGAACAGAACAGACTAGGGAACTGGGGATGTGTCACAGTCTATTAAAAAAAAAAAAAGCCTTCCTCAATCTATTCTCATGTTTAAGTTACTCATTCACTCCTGACTCATGACAAGCAGACCATCTCCGTCAGTATTGCCACACTTCTTAAAACAACGCCACAGCAAGACATGACTCCAGTTTCCTGGATTAGTATTTAAATTATTACTTAAGCTCAGAGTCTTTGCTTCCAAGTAAATTATTTTCTTTCAGTCCTGCCCTACAGTTTACGAGGGAATTTCTGACCACTGTGAGCGCCTCTGATGAAAGGACGCCTTAAAGAAAATGTTCTGCGTTGCTTTTTGTTGACAGTCGGACGAGTGGTCCGATGGCGTGTGTTGTAAATATGGAAGTAGACATAAAGGATGTTTGTCTAGTCCAGCACACAGACAGGAAATATGAGGAGACACATGCAAGGAACTGCAAGCACCTCTGCAGTTCGATATTTAGCACCTCTCACACCTCAGATACAAAGTGTCATGGCCGAGTGTTCTCCACAACCCTTTCTTCTTTCAGAAAGCATCTGTGCCTTGTCCCTTTTGTCTTTTATTCATATTTTGTCTCCCTTCTCTCTTTCCCACTTCATTCTGCTTTCCTGTTTGGAGTTTGTAGAAACCACTGCCCAGCCCTTACCAGAAATTATACTGAGGCCTGTAAGAGTCAAACTCAGACACAGGAAGAGACAATGTGCCACAAATGTCTTAAGGACTTGTGGCAGTGACATAACCATTGGTGAGATAAATTAGCTCAGTGCCAAGTTAAACAAATCTTAACTTTGAGGTTCGACCTTTAAGTGACTAACAACACCACTGAAGAAAAATCTTGACTAACTGCAAACCACCTTGTAGCCTAAAGCTCATCACTGACGTTTCTAGAAATAAAGACACAGCCCTAGCTAAAATAAGATAAGCTGACATTATATACGTTTACCAGAACCATGCATTGCAGCAGTGAAATGCAAAACATGCACAGCCACCTCTATGCTGCTTTGCTGGTTACTCATGCAACTTGTGAGGTCTTTCAACTCCTGCGTCAAACAGCACTTGCATGACATCAGAACAGGACTTTAAGTCCGTTTACAATAAATCCACTGACTAACATCCCAACAAGCTCAATATGACTCATATCATAAAAGAAGCCAGAGTGTTCAGTGCATCTGGTTGTATCTATATTTACCACCAACTAAACTGAAGCTCCTTCAAGGGTGATGTGACACTATAGACCTCTTACAGACCACTGATATAGAAAGGGAACATTTTGTCTTCAAGGTCAATATAGACGATGCAGAGTACGTCACACAAGTGAAGATGGTTTCATTTAACCGGTAACCCTCTAATCTACATAATTTAAAGGCCAATGGTATGCTCGAGTGGGGCTTTGCAAAGGAAATCCTGTCTTTATCTTTACACCTACTGCTTACCTTATCCTGCAGTAGGTCTGTCATAACAGGTGGTAGTTCTCCTAATGTCTGATATCTACAACACCACTTAGAGCATTTAGTCTATTATGGATCTGTTCCTCAGCCACACTTATGCAGGGTTTTATTTGTTTCATGAAATCCACTCCATCCAGCGGAGTCAGGTAGTCATACGTTGATAAACATTTTCTTCTTGATCAAGTAAAAAAAAAATTAATAAAGTAAAAGTACTGATCTGTTATGCAGATCTCTATTACTTGCAGGTAAATTCAGCTTAATCTTAACTAGGGTTTGGAGTTACATGCAAGACAATTAGTGGAATACAAGTTATGGCAAGTTCTTAATTTTCACTTGTGTGAGAACATTGAAGAGCAGTAAGTTATTGTTGGTGATTGTGTTGCTTCATTGACCTTTGGGGTTGGGGGGTTATATTGGTAAATGAAACAACGTGAGCAACTAAGTTGTAAACATAAGTCAGAACACAGAAAAACATATTTCCAACAGAGGTTTGTGACATTTGATCTAAAGACCATACCCTTTGCTTTTTAAAAGAATGGCATTTCCTTGACACGCCCCATTCAGGATGCAAAAATAAGCTACTGGAGACTACAGCAGAGAAACAGGTGTTTGCACTGTGCATTTGTCCAGGACAATACTACAAATATTTTGTAACAGCACTCAGTAATTGGTTTGGCACACGGTAAACTTGTTTTTTCTCCGTGGGCGAATCTGAAAAGCTAAAACGGGGTTACATGAATACATCTCGTCTTGTGTTTTAAACAAATAAAGATCATTTCTAAACAAGGCACATTCGTGCCAATATACAGACTGATTTTGTATTATTATCACTGACTAACATAAGTGCATTTGCATCTGCTGAGATTTCATTTATTTTCACTATGGAAGGAGGAAGTAAGAGCCAGAAACCGATGAATTGCATAACACTGATGATCAACTATAAATGACTGAGTACTGGAGCACAAAATCAATTGCAGTACTCACATTGGTTGCGTAAAAAAAAAACGCATTCTGCAAATAAAAACATGCCACATTTGATTCAGTTTGAAGTAAGCTGCTACCTGTAGATATGATATTATGATATATGATATTTATGGAGCCTTGTGTCTTCCCTTCTCTGACATCAGTGCCTTTGACACGTTTAAAATGCTTGACTACAGATCCCATCTGGCTTTTACACTATAAATCCAGACTTAAGCCTAGCTTAGCTGCCAGTGATCTCCCAACCAGGCCATTTCATGTAGTAAAATCGAAAATACATATTGCACTTCTTATTTATAGCCATTACCGGCGGCAGTGGTGTTGACATTACCTGCGGAAGAGGAGTCCTCGTGGTCGGAGCTCAGGTACCCATCACTCCTCCTCTCTGGGGTGCTGCACCCCGAGCCTCGGGAGGGTCTGCGTTGAATGTGGGGGAAGGACGGTGACAGTCTGCCATCATCGGAGTCAAACTCCCTGCTGTGGCGGAAAGGCCGCCGGCTGTCCCGTTGAGCGCTGGAAGTCTTCTGACCGTCTCTTCCCGCGGTCTTTGGTACCAACAAGTTATTCCTGACGAAATTTTCATTCAGCTCCAGATCCTCATATTCCCGGTCGCTGCCTTCCTCGTTGTCATTCGCACGCTGGACGATGGCAGGGGCCGTGTCCCCTCTACAAAAGATGGGCTTCTGTGGCGGAACCGGGATAGGGACTGGTTTGCCCATCTTGCCGCTGAACCTGCCTCGCTCCCGGCCGAAGGAGCTGGTGAGCCCCGCTGTGTTGCTACCCGCAGCGTGGTGCTTCACGCCTCCGGGGTCCGGCACCTTCATCTTCCCCTCTTCACGCTCGGCGTCCCGCCGCGGCGGTTTCCTGATATTCTCCGTTTTGGAAAAGGTCGACATGTCAGCGTTAAAGTTTACATCTTTGCCTTCAAACCTTTCCGGGTCGTTTCTCTTCTGTCGGGCCACAGTGGTCTCCAGGTAAATCACCTTGAATTTCTCCTCTGCCAGAGCCTTCTGGAGCCTCTTCAGGTTGGCTTTGCATGTCTCCAGCTCGGACTCGATGTCCTCTACAGAGTTCAAGTCCATCTGGGGTACTTCTCCGTCGGGAAATTCTTTCCTCCAGTGTTTTTCGAATTCCTCCTGCTCCCACATATTGATGTTCACGCGGGGCTTCACGCCCGTCGCAGTCTTGTCATGCAAGTCAGAAAAATATTGAAGCTAACTGTTGTCTTCACCGACACTGTCGCATAAATCCACGTTCCTTTCTCACTTGTTTTCCGGAAAAGAAAAAAACAAATAAACGCTATTAACTTAATAACTGACCATCTTGCACCTCCTTCACGTAACTGGCGCACGGCGCACTCCTGCGTCTAATGCAGATAACAAGTTTGCCACTACGCTGAAAAGTTTCGAGACTTCCTGTATCCAGACGTGGTGCGTTCAGGTACCGCTGGGAGAATTAAAGTGGCCATGGTTTCATGACAGCATTATCCAATCAATGCCGCGGATTCTGAAGTGGATGTGTGCGCTATAGCATGGTGGAAAAAAATGTTTAAAAACAAGCAAACAGAAAAAATAAATAAATAAAAAACACTTATTATAAGGATGAGGGCAGGGATGTTAGAATATTATAACTCATGACTAATATTTCTACATCGATTGCTCACACTGTATCTGCGGATAAACTAACCAGTTTTACTTGAACGCTATTCTTGATTTTTTTTTTTTTCACACCTTATAATAATAATAATAAAAAAAAAATTAAAAATCCGACAGGATCCGACAGGATATGAATGCAACAAGCACTGCTAAAGGAAAGCAACCATTCTTGGTGGTGCACATTTTAAACTCATTTAAAAGAAATTATATTCCAGATAAAGCTTTGGTCTCTTATCAGTCACAGAACTGAGGTCCTTCATAAAATAAATTCACATTTATTGGATTAGAAGTAAAAACAATTATGTACACATTCTCATGGTGGTCAGAGACTGCAAGGACCAGGCTTCTTACCTGGGTTTTTTAAATGTGCATTTATGTCACAAATCTGCATAATGTTGATAGTTCTTTTTGATGTTCCTGTCACTTGTTTACCTTGCACATAAAATGCAGATCTGTTTGGTAGTCTGTATCTTTGCCAGTTCAGTCTATTGTGAAGAAACACCGCTGATCTAAATATACTGTCAACTTGTTTCTATTCTCTTGTTTGTGGTTTTCTATTTTGGTCACACTGGTGGTCTGTTGAACAAAGATGCTGAACAAATCTTGTTATGACACATTTGAAAAACCTTTAATGATATACAAGAAGAACAAAAACCTGCAAGTTGCTTTAAGTGACACAAAGAATTAATTCCTCCTGACCTAGAGCCATTTTTCTTTGTGCTTTTAACATTTCAGCTGCATACACGGGCACTTCCTAAAGCTGACTGGGCAGCATGTAATGTTGCAGATCAAGCAGACCTTGAAAGCAGATGTTTGGTTTGCTTCCCTATAGCTACAGGTTTCGGTGGTTTGACATTAAGGAAGGGACGGATGCACCTTCTTCTTTTTTTTTTTTAAATCTATCAGGTAGCTTGTTATCTGTCTGCAGAGGAAACAAATATACTGCAGGAACTCATGTACGAAAACCTTTTACACGCACCTGTTTCTTCAATGCCAAAACTTCAAGCACACATCCTCCTTCTCCTCCTTGTTTTCAAGACTGCTAGTTTATAATTGCTAAACAGTGTGCTGAAAAGAAGGTCAGCTTGATTCCCCATCTTGATTTGTGGCACAACAGAAAAACATTTATTGGACATTTAGCTGGTAAATAATTAAGTATGTCTCCTTTTGAAGACTCTCCATGTCTGTGATTTTCATATGAACAGAACCCATCTCTGGGAAACTCATCTTCCATAAAAAAGTAAACATACAGCATGATTATCAAAATTCATGCAGCAGTGTCCTGATAATATTAAAGAAGATCTTGGTAAGAAGCCAGACAGGAGCCTTCCAGTAAAATAAAGTGTAATGCTATACAACAGAGAAGAAAGTTATCTGTGCAGAGAGAGAGAGAGGAGGGTGCAGGCAGAGATGGGTGCTTGGTATATCTGAGTGCCCATTTGGATACCTGCCCAGAACTGAAAGATCATCCTCCTGAAAGCTTTCAGTGGCCATTGATCTGCACTCATTGCAGGCCTGGGGGCCTGTATTGGGTTACTGTAATGAATAGTCTACCAAGACTATGACCAGCTATGAAGCTGGATTACCAATCACAGGCCTGATATGACAAAGAAAGCATAAAACGTGTGGACTTTTCCTGGTTAGTCTACAAGTTATAATAAAGACTTTTGGGACTGCACAAACATGACTGTGTAGCTGATCCAGCCATACTTCTCATGCTTTACTCACACGATTGCTTAATATCAGTGAAACAGACACCTAACAAGTTTGCTCAGTGTGTGGTATTCAGTCGACAGTTAATGACCTGAGTGGGTAAACGATGCAGAGAGTGTGCACAATGCTGGAATTCTGTTTTAATGACATTTCGCAGCCACAACCACACCTACATGAACCACGCTGATCAGAGGTGCTCAATAGATAACCAGAAAGTAACAATGTAATAAAATGGCTGGTAAGTGAGTTTCCTTTTGTTTGTGTGTGTGTGTGTGTGTGTGTCATATATTCACAGCTTAAATAACACCTCCAGCCCAACAAGCTGTGGGTATGTACTCTGTGTTACTATCCAACCCTTTTTAGTGAACATATTCTTAAACTTTGCCACATACCTCTCAGCACTCCTTCACCTCCATTCAAATCCAGATGCCTTGGATTCCTGAAACACTGAACTCAGATAGTGACTCGAATTCTTTGCTGTCATCAACAAAAAGAGAGAAGCATGAACAAACTATCCAGCTATGTTATAATTACAGCACGCACTGTCATTGTAAACACATATGGGTGCCTTCTACGGTATGGCACATGTATAATATATAAAATATATAATATTGTACGTGTCAAAGTTGTGTTGAATCTTACACCTAAAGTCTTATGGGACAAGAGTACTTGAAATAAAGGCATTGAAAGTGCATATATTGAAACATATTGATGGGTCAAGTGTTTTGTTTTTTTTTGTTTTTGTTTTTTTAAAAAATAATACCAAACAAGTAGAGAGCTGCATTTTTTCCTTAGTGGGTCAGCAGCTCTGATCAGGAGAGCTGCTGTAAAAGTGGACAGGTTCTTGTGACACATGATGCACCAGTGACACACAAAGGAGCAAAACAACTAGCTCGGACATCATTCCACCGGCTGCACCCTCCAGTATATTCTGTCCTGCACCACAGTGCACAGTGTAAGGGACTTTAATCAGTGGTTGCATGACGCCCTCTTGTGGCCACATGCCCTGCAGGACTAAACGAGCGTGAGTCAAAGCAGCACACACAGTAAAACACACTGTAGTACAACATTTATTGATAGGATCATTTCCGCAGGACTTCTAGTACAGTGAATTTCACTAATCACAGAAATGATTCTAACAGATATATTGCTCAAGTCTAAGACCACAGCGAGACACTTTGGGACAACATAAAGATGAAAACATTAAAAAGTAAATATGCTTTCCAGGATGCGACAAGTTCTATGCATCCCTTTGAAAGCAAACTTACAATACAAGTATATCAAAATAGACAGATATATTATAAAAACACATCTCACACTGCACCTGGTTTATGTGGAAGAGAACTTAGACTGTAATCGAAACTTTTAACCGAGACATAAAATCTACAAAACTCTACTCCAGATTTGTTGCACAACTGTCTCTGAAATCTCAGTTAAGGCAAAAAAAGGACAGCACCACAGATGCAACCAACGGAGTTACAGGTAGGTAGTATCAAAGGCCACAAAACAACCCCCCACCCCTACACGTGATACAAATATATTTTCAGAAAAAGACAAACATCTACAGTTTGAGTCAAAAGTTTGCAGGTGACGATCCTCTACACAGCCTTCCTGAGCAGTAGTCGGAAACTTAAAAGGAGTGTTTAGGATGATTGAGAAGCCATCAATGATTAGGCCTAGTCTTTAATATAATAAAAATCTAGTTGATTTAATGTAAATATGTACAATATCATAAATACTTCTCACAATAATATAGTAGTCTTCAGATCAAAGACTTTCACAGTGCCTGCACAAATGTTCTTTGCATAGTTAAGTGATTTTCCGATAGTGAATGCATAAAAACCTAAATCAGTTTGTAAAAGATGGTATCTAGTCTGCAGGATTTCTGCTTTTCTAACAGAGCAAAGTGCAAAATCTTGATACAGTTTGCTCCTGTGGCTAATACATAATCATGATTGCTGTTAGCCTTAAGAAACAGTTCTTCATGCTTTTTTGATGGCACTTGCTACCAAGGTTTCTCGCCTGGTGGTTATAAATGCCTGTTGTTTCTCATAATAGGCTGCCTCGTTAATAAAAGTGGGATAGACCGTCCCGGAGCCTTGGTAGTGGATAGTTTTTCCATCAAATGTCTGGAACATTGGGTCACCAGGGTTCAGCGGCTCCCAGTCACAGTCCTGCAACAATAACAAGCAAGAGCCACAGGGAAAGTAACTCGAGTATGTTGTTTAAACTGAAACAATACATTCTCACGTCATCTAAAGAAATCTCATTTCCTCCTTAAAGCAGCACATTCATAGACTCAACGGTCCAAACATGACATGAGAACTAGAGATTGAAGGTGGGAGCAATTCTAAATTTTTTATTTCTACCTGCAGGTTGGGGTGAACCATGGCTATGATGTTTCCATTGGCATCTCGGGGGTAGTCGATCCTCTCTAGGACTCGGAAAACTTCAACTGTACACGGAGGGAACTCCACACCTAAACAGCACAGAAAACAGAGAGAGTATGTGAGTGGATTGGGATAACATATGAAAGCTGGAGTTAGACTGAATTCCCAGAGTTAATGTCCCTGGGTTTAGAACAAGCCTAAAAAAATAAATAAATAATAATAAAAAGAATAGATTTAAATAGACATTTAAACAATATTTAACAAACTGTTTCAAGGGCAGCTTTATTATAGGTCTTAAGAAGGGTATAAAAGCTGTAGTACGTTAAGACATCGAGTCGAGATATCTCCTAGATGAGCAGTAGATCAAACATTAACATTAAGTCAGTGCAGACATTTATCTTCACATGAAAGGTAAAGCCCCACTCTAACAGGTGAAAGTCCTCTGTTTCACCTAGCGGTTGTCGAATTGAAGGGCAGCTTGTTAAAACAAAAAAATAAATAAATAAATAAGGAAAACACTGACTTAACTCACTGAACAAATGCACCTTGCTTCCCAACTGAACTTGTCTGTTTTTATGCTACTATACTGTAGTTGACTGGCACAGTGGTGCAGTGGTTACCAATTTAGCTTGAGAGCAAAAAGCTCCTGGGTTCAAATCCAACAGCCAGTTGGGGCCTTTGTGCGTGGAGTTTGTTTTGTGTGCTGTTCCTGTGCCTCTGTGGGTTTCCTCCAGTTCCTCTGTCTTTCTCCCACAGTCCAAAGACATGCTTGTTAGATTAAAAGACAATTCTAAACTGGCTGCAGGTGTTGGTCACCCTATGATACACTGGTGAAAGGGTGTAACCAAACTTTCGCTAAGATGAATAAGCAGGGTAAGCAGAAGAACATTGATGGATTTATAATCGTTGCCTGATCTTTATAGAACTCTGATTGGCCTGAGAAAACCTGAAAACAGAGCTCAGAGAAGGTGCTTAAGTGTCGTCGTCACCAAAGTCTTGTTGTCTACCCCTTCCTTTATTCAGCTAACTATTCAAATGCAGCTTTCTAATGCTGTTTAAACAGGTTACTTAAAGTCTTAAACAAAGTGTTACTTAGAGGGTGGAGGTAAACCTTTAGTCCATTCAGTGATTTTAAAGTAAGGGAAAAAATAAACATGACGGAGATAGCCATATAGCTAGTTTCTCAGGGTTAACATGCAAACTCATGACATTGCTATCAAACAGATAAAGATTATATGCATTATATTATCTCTGTATTATTACGTATGTAGATTTTTCACTCTGGACCACAGTAACGAGCTTAGTAACATTTTAAAACTTGGTTTTGATTTTTCTTTTTAAATACAGATTAGAGAAAAAAAAAGAACTTACCTTTCTATGAAGATGGACATAAAATACACAGTAAAATATAAATCAAACTAATGTCACACAAAGTTGCCAATTTTCCATGAGATTGTTCCACTGTGATTCGAAACCAAAGTGGCCTTGTTCAACCTTAGGAATTACACACGAGGTTTTGTAATGTTTGGCAGAGCTCTGACATTAGGCAACCATTTCACCTGCACTCAGCTGTATTCATATGCAAGTAGCAGTGCGGAACAGGAAGGACAAATGCTTCTGAGGTCTTCGTTTCCCTGCTTTACTGGGGGGGCTATCCTTCTGAGCAAGCCTTGTATAGCTAAAGGACTTGTTTCATCATGCTGCTCAGCTGCAAAGCACAAGAACACCGCTTCAACACCATGCCAGAACATTCATTATCACCACGGTGGTCCTAAGACAGAAGACTACCACCCCAGTGCCAGCCAGTCCCTAATGACATGGAAACTGACCAACTCCCAGTTAGCGGCTCTTTCAAAGGCGGGACAGTTGGGGAAACCAACAGCCTGCAATTCTAACTTGGCACAGATCACTTGTTTACGTAAAGATATGAGGGAAACGCTGCCCTGCACCTAAACACTGAGAACACTCTTCCGATTAGGGGTGGAGAACGAGCCGAGTGGAGGCGTAATGCAGATAAATTTAGAGAGCGAGGACTAGGTACATCTGGATGAGTCAGATGGTCACCCATGGGCATTTTGTCACAAAATGTTTCTCATCACAGGGATGCTGACAGATGGTAAACAACTTATTTTTCTATTATATAACACATTATGAATCACACTTGCTGTTTTTGAGCCCAAATTCTGAACACAGTTTAATACTTTGTAACTTCTGTAAGAGCTACTTCAGAGGTCATTCATTCTTCACACTATGCTGCAGTGCTATAACCCTTTAAAGTCTTGAGACACAGCCTGTTGTCATGTAGCTAAATGTGACTACAGCTTAATATTTCAAGTCTCACCTTCATTAAAGAGTTCAATAAAGTCCAGAGCATGTTTCAGTATCACTCGCATGGCTTCAAAGATGTTGCTTCTTAAAACACCTTGAGGCTGAGGACCCACTTCCAAACCTGCATAGAAGAAAACAATCAAATGATTCATCTGCAAGTAAAAGAGATTTTCTACCAGCTGAACGTATACTCCGGTTAGATATTTTAAACGTGTAAGGGCTAAGGGCTAGCTGGGATTTGTCGAGGGTGGCACACAACCAAACATGACTGTACTCGCTGCAGTGCCTGCTCTGCAAGAGTCAGTAAAAGTCATACATGGTTGCAAGTTCGAGAATGATGGCTAAACAGAAAACAGCCACAAGGCCCCAGGTTTAATTTAGGAAACTGAAACGACAACATTTAACCCTCTCAGGCTCAAATTAAGTTTTTTGTTGCTAATGCACAACCAAGTCCTGCAGTGGTACTTCTGAGTAAAAAAAACCTCATAAAATATGTATGTGGGGTAATCAGGTTGTTAGTTTTTAACTGTTGCAAATCTGCAACGCCTGCCCTGAGAGGGTTAAAAGACCACTAAGAGATACAAAATGACCACAAAATTGTGCAAAATGACAAAAAAGCATAAAACATGGCAAGAAAGTGATGAAAAACCACAGAGGAAACAAAAAGAACTCCAAATAACTGCGATACAACCAAGTGATTAAAATAATTGTGATCGAAAGCCCTAATTACCAAATCAAGAATTAAGAAATGATTCACACTTTATGTTTTAAGATGGGCAAAACACAATGCATAGAAATGTTCTGTTCATAAACTATACACATTATAGACAAGGTGCATAATTTAAGCGTACAAGTGCTCATAATGATGTTTGTTGTTCTGTACAGCGTTAGTCTGTAAAATGCACTAGAATCACCACAAAATTGACCACAAAGAGACACCACACAGCAAAACACCACCTACAAAGCAACTAGAAAGTGCTGAAAAAACAACAGTTTGTGTCATTACGTGCTCATTATTGCTCTGGGGTTGAACCCCCTTCTTTAAAACTATGGCTTTAAAACTTTAAAACGTTTTCTTAATCCACCTCTGCCACTGTCCACAGATAAACTTGGCTGGACTACAGAGACTCACCAACAGGGTGCTTGGCAACAGAGCGTGAAGTGGAATATTTCAGAAGAGGATGTTCATTCAGCAGAACAAGACAACTGGCTGGAGCCATGGCTTTCTATAAGACAAGAGAACAAGAACATCATATAAAAAGCAGATAAAAGAAAGCCAAACACAAACGCTGTGAGGCACAAAGGCAAAGGGGTTACGGTCATGCTCGATAGAATGGAAAATTAAATCTACACCAACTAACGCTGTATCAAAAACAACTGTGTGCAGAATGAAGTTTAAGCTGGTGGGCTATCTTTGTTTGTCAGCAGAGGCTCGAAATCCTTTTCAGAAGGAACACCATCATAGCGGTCGCCTTCATCATTAAATTAAAAGCTGTTTCTCTAACATTAAACTGGCAGCGGTTCAGATCATCTGCCGAGGGGTACATCCTTCAAACTATGAGACAGAGTAATCAGTACCGTACTAGACCTGAGTCCTTTTCTACCTTGTGTGTTTGCGATTATCAACAAACACGAGCAAAAGCGTCTGAAGTCACAGCATCTAAACCGGAGGCATTTACTAAGCTGGTGAATATTTATGAAGTCAATGAATCCTTATATAACTGATGTCTGTGTATTGGTGGGGCAGTTTGCAGCTTTAAAACTTAGGAATGCATTTCCTGTGAGTTGTATTGTACAAAAGACATGTTGCTTTTGGCTTCATTTCTCCCCCCTGCAGGTGCTCACCATGGATTGTTTTTAAGAACAAGAAAGGAATGCAATAGCTGGCATTTTAAAATGGAAGTTAATGTAATGTAATAAGAGGAGTTTGCCTTGTTATTACCACGAAGCAATGTGAATTTTTGAGGTTGTATTAATGTCCCAAAACAAATTATTTATAAAGATTTGCTGTCTCTGGAGCATTTTACGCTTCTTTGTTAGTTCCCATGTGGGATTTAATCAGTGTAAAGCTGTGGTTAAACATGCAGTTTATCCCTAAAAAGTCAAACACTGGACAATGACCTGATCAGCCAAGATCAAACAATAGCCAACACCGTTTTGGGCTAAATGATACCCCAAAGCACTGTTGATTATTTTGGCACCTTTATCCCATTTGGTAGTCAGCAAAGAAGTCCTGTGTTACAGTAAAGTATGAACAATTTTGGGAGGGCAGATCTAGTTCAACGCCATGTTGATTATGCTGAGACCTTCTGGTACAGCAGTTTTCAACAGTAAACATGCCGCGGACTCCTCTCAGAACAAGCTTGTTAGGGTTACGTCCAAGATGTTCTGACACATTCAGATCTGGGACAGTTATGAAATCCTCGTTGTAACAGTGGAAAGAAGAATTGCTTGAATTAAGTTATGTTTTACTGGCAGAATTATAACTTTTGGTTACACCAGAGAATGTAATAATTATGTAACAACACCTGACTAAGTGTTGACTAACAATATTCCATTTAAGATTAAAAGGTTCCAAGGGCAAAAATAAATGTAAACACTGCTGCAGTGCTCTCAAAACAGTGACTTTACCCTTTTTTTTGTTAAATCCACAATCAATTAGAGCCCTGTTTGTTTTGTTGCTCTCCTTAGTCATCACTATTAAGTAGCTTTCATTGCATGTGTTTGTGTTTTAGTTGGTTTTGCTTGGATTGAACATCTGGCATCTCCTCCACTTGTCCCCTGGGAGGCCCACTAAAAAGGGCAGGAATAAAAAAATAAGCATTTAGTTCTTTTTATTTTATCCTCAACAATGTAATTATAGCTCAGTTCATCTGTACTTACTTTACTTAATGCTGTCAGATAAAATCCATCTTCTAAGAGAGGCACTGAACATCTAATGGTTTTATTTGAAAAAGATCAAGAAACCATCTCCCAAGGCTCATCTGGGAATTTGGCTGAGAGTACAAAGACAACAGGGATCCTTCTGTTGTATTTGGATGAGCCTAACATAGATGGATTTAAATATCTCAACTAAAGCTCAGCAAACAGATCAGCCTCAGACAGAGGTCAGAGAACGACACAGGTTGACAAGTTGAGCTACATCTCGTGTTTCTCCACATACTGCACACTGTGCAGCACAGACTATGGGTGGAACAATCATGCAGTAATATTATACAGTCATCAATGATGCCTGCTGAGTAATGATATACAATTTGGACTTTCTGTGAATATAATGGCAGGACTTGATGACAGTGATTGTTTTATCTCATTTAGGTCTCAGTACTCTTTTTTTTTTTCTACATTAACCATCAATCGATTTTTAAAAAAACTGCAAATCTTGCCAAACTACTCTTTTCATCACTGATTAAGCTTGCCGGTCATTACAGTTGAAGTACGTGGTTAAAATGTCTCAACGGTTGTAGAGAAAAGGTTCCACAAAAGCTCCTCTCAAATACTAGAAGTTACTGGATGTAACTACAGTTCTGTGAGCATAAGTGTAGCGCCCTAACAGGCTTCACCACTGTTTGTGTAAACTGGTCAGAGGGGTGGTCAGATTTTAGGGTGTGACAGCTCTTCTCATAAATAAATCTCTACAGTGTTTGTATCCTCAAGGCCACCACCTTTATGTAGTTCATCATTTGCAGATTGAAGTAGTCTTTGGAGCTTTCCAGAATCAGAGTGCAGCCCATGTTGGATGTCGTGTTGTGAAGGTCAAAGATGACATCGTAGGCCTCCGGGCTTCCTTTGGGACCAAATATCCTGTTGATCTCCTGGGCTCTCAGCACCTCATAGGGCAGGTTGTTTCCACCTGGGGCACTGCAGGGTGTGTGCAAGCACATACAGCATTATAGAGCTGCCACAAGCCTAACTATTCACATAATATCACACAAGTCAGCTCAAAGAACAATGAAGCATGTTAATTATTTACACATGAGTGTCCTACATACAACACTTTAACCTAACGGTTGGCTATAAGGGAAAAGGCTAGTATGTCGGAGTTAAACTCCACATGCAGAACTTCATGGTTAAACTATTGGCAGCCATGGAGTCAATGCTGGGAAGCAATAGCTGCATTCAGTAAGCCAGTGGCCTCCTTCTGTCAAAGTTAAGAAGAAATTGTATTCATTAACTCCAAGTCTTAGGATCTTTCCAAAGTGTATTTTGCCCCCGGGCCTTGCTCTGACCAGAGGACGAGTGCTGCCCACTTTCACGCTCTTTTAAAGCATTTCAAAACACCAACCAGTCTAGGTCATTCTCCACGCTATAGCAGAATAGCACCTCTACTGTCTGTGTTGTTTTGCCTCCCTCACATCTGTCATTTACTCCCTGTTTTCAGAGACTGTCCGGTATTGTCTGGACTGCTGGGAAATGAGCACACAAGCACAGTGTAAGCAGCAGCTGATGAAGTGGACTCCCAACATTCATCTGAAGGGGTCAAGCGGGTGCTCATTTTGAGGGAAGAGCAGAGATGTCATTCTATACAAGTGGGGGGAAAAATGACATCATGATGAGCTGTTTTTGGAAAGAGTCTCCAACTGTTTAATCTTCTTATATGTTGCCTTCAGAGAGGCCAAATAGTGAATATGCTGGAGAGCGCTGAAGAAGATCTTAAAGTGTCAACTAATGCTTGTACGATGAGGCTGGAACACTTCACTCATACGGTTTGAGCTCTGGGCATCACTTCAGCTTTACCGCTAAGAAATTATGTGTCACCTCTGTATATGTGAAGCGGGAAGCGCTCAATTCACTTAAGTGATATGGTGCTAACTGCACTCCATTAAAAAGGCTATTACAAATGATGAAGGATATTTTTCAATGAGGATTTTAGGAAAATGTTATGCAGCAATAATTTTAAAACTGTACTTCAGTAAATACATACAGATGACAGGGAAAATGCACACCATAATAACACTTTGTATGATTAATGAATAGATGCTGTTATCCAACCACATTTCTAAATGGGCTGTGTGCATGAACAGACACATGGGATCACAAGGGCCAGCGTTTGCGTAAGACTTCATTTTACGGTGTAGTGCACATGAAAAAGAACAAACAAATAAACAAAAAAACCGTCTTCAATCATTTGCAGCTCGGTCACGTTCCGCTCACGTTTTTCCTGCAGGCCGACAGTCAGCTGAAGTTCGGGAGGAGGGGACTTGCTGCTCTGCTCTTATTGGCAGAGGGGGGCACGGAGGGGGAGACGCCACCGATGGTAAACACACACGTCCCAGCTTACCTGCCATAGTAAAGCTTTGATGGCAAAGTCCACGTGATGGATCATATTTTAAAGACATGTGCAGCCCCCTTTTCTTTCTTACGGATACATTTATATGTCGCGTTGTGTTACGTTGACTCGTTTGTCCGGTACAGCGCACGCATGCAAACGGCTATGCCAATAATATTCCATAATTGTGGAGTCATTACATTTTTCCACGGACTGTAGGGACATCTTCCACTGCTTGGTTGCGATTAATTAAGACAAACATCTAGTATGCGTGGGTGCCCTTTCTTTAGCTGACCCAGTTCAAAATAAAGCCAGTAAATCCCTACGTTACATCTCTTACACGCCAACAGGAAGTTTCCATTCAACATGTAGTTCAACAGAGACTCCAGAGGCGTACCTACCTTAGGTTTTCTGGGGTGAAGGCTCGGTTCAGATCCGTGTCTACATATCTGGTGCACTTCTCCACAGCCTTGGGATTGGTGATAAAAGGTACGGCCTCGACTGCCTTCCTCTGTATTTCGGCGCCGTTCTTCGTCCACAGGTTAACGAGCGTCACGCCTGACATCTCGTTTCCGTGCGTCCCTCCGAAAATCGCCACTCTCCTCGCCTCGCTGAAGCGCGCCGTGTTGTTGTAAGAAGACATGCCTGGGTGGCAGTAACTGTGCAGAGTGTGGATGAAGACACGCTGGTCTCCTTGGCGTAAGAAGCAGAGGAAAAGTTCTCCAGCTTGGAGCTTCGCAGCCTCGCTGTTTAAATGCCTGTTGACGCCGCACGCTTACGTAACGTGCCCGCTGGGTTGCCGTGGTCAGTCACCGTGCGTGGAAAAAAAAAAAAAAAAAGTTGAACACGGACAACTGGGTTTGCAGGCGAAACTCCCGTTAACCAGGTTCCTCCCACTGTTTACCTGTCACCGTCACAACTGTGGACAAGACGAGTTTCCGGTGAGGCTCTTTCAAAATAAAACGTTACTTACATAGTTTTTTAAAGTAGTAATTTAAAGAGGGACGCCGAGAAAAAGAACATCGAAAACCCTAAACCTATAAAATATCCTGATTCTAGTACTTCCGGCTGTCTTTTAATGTGGTATTAAATTATAACATAGCAATGAACTCCAATCTGACTCAATCTGACATCATAAACACTCGCTTACTCTGGAAACATTTGTGTTAAACTGCACTGTAAAACCTAATATTGTGCTCACTTAAAAATTAAATAGACTGAACTCAGTTTTTATCAGCTTGTTATTAACATTCGGTTTAATTAAGTTACCAGTAATTTAATTCAAAAAGCTGATCAACTCAAGTCAGCTGGAAATGTTGCTTTTCAGTGGTGGAATGTAACTAAGTACATTTACTCTATTCTGTACTTAAATAGGCTGCAACTCACATGTCGCCTGCTTTACTTGAGCCTGTGGCATATTTTATTTCATTATCTGACAGTCTATTATTATACTGTATATGTTTTTTATAATACGTTTTGTAAATAAAACATACACAGCTTGGTTACTTATTTGTAAGTACAACTAAAAGTATTAAATATTTAATTTTCTATTTGCTTTTTCTTGTTGCCCTTTTCGTGTGTGTGTTTTGGTTTTTTATTTTTGGACAAAAACAAAGAACTAGATTGAGAGAGAGCATCTCTGGTCATACCAGTGGTCTCCAATTGGCCGAGAGCTATTGTCCTGCAGCTTTTAGATGCATCCTTGTTCCGACACACCTGAATCAAATGAATGGCTTGTTACCAGGCCTTTGCCAAACTTGATGGCATGCTGAAGAGGTCATTCAACATTTCATTCAGCTGTGCTGGAGTAGGAATGCCTCTAAGAGCTGCAACACAGTAGCTCTCTCGAGGACTGTAGTTGGAGACCTCTGGGTCAACATATGCTGTCATCATTTTCATTAACATTAAAGCATGACTTTGCAGAGAAACGGACAAAAGACCGTCTCCCTTCAGCAGAAGGATAAATTATATGGTTTGAAAATGCCATATGTCCCTATTTTCCTCCTCCCTGGCAAAGATCAGTCGGCATGTTCATGGCGTGCTCGGGTCTTTCTGGAATATGCTGAGCAAACCTAGGAGCAGCTGGAGAAGATTCAGCTTAAGTGGTTATTTTTGGCATCGCTGTGATTCTCATACGTGATACACTGATTTGGTGAGTAAATGTTTACTCTTATGCAAGCTTTTTTGTGTCTTCTCGCAGTTTAGCACCAGGTTTTGGCCTTGATAGCTAGCTAGTGTTAGCCCAGCTTTCGTATGACCGACGCTCTGTGTGCATGCCGCTGCCTCTCGGGTCATGTTGGTTAAAAAAAAATATAAATCCACAGCTATAAAAACCTTATGTAAAAGTCAGTGAAATTTACTGTTGCTTTGAAATGGAAATGTGAACTTAGTAATTACTAGATAAGAGACGAGATTAAACTTTCCCAGTGTTTTGCCAAAGTCCTTACCCCTGGCAAAAATTGTTTACCCTTTAATGAGAGCGCGCAGAGGATGAGGAGCTCAAAAGTTGAAAAACAACACACTCGTTTCCTAAATGCAATTTTATGACATTGTAATGTGCCTTAAGGACTATTTACCTTAAACTGTGCACTACAATAACCTGTTGGTAATAGTTTCTGCAGACAAAGACTTTGATACTATAATACTATGAAACCAGTCGTAATCATGTCAACACCTCGCTCCCCAGTGAATTTATCCTGGGTTTATCCTTCTATAATACACATTAGCGGTGGAGTGTATTTGCTAAATAAATCAGAGTATAACCAAGAACCACAGTGACCTTGGATTGGATTTCTTTATTTTAGACTTCTTAATTTAAGATCTGTACATATTTATTTGTGAGTATATGTGTACAGTGTGGGCCCTTAGCAAAAAATGTTTCAACTATGTACAAGCCAGAGGTGGGTTGAGTATCCAAAAATTGTACTCAAGAGTAGCATTACTTTAAAATATTATTACTTAAGTAAAAGTGGAAAAGTAGCCATCCAAAAAGTTAAGTAAGAATAAAAAAAAGTAGTTGGCAAAAAGGCTACTCAAGTACTGAGTAACTGGTTGTAATGTCAAATTTATGTTTTTAGTTTGTTTAAATAAATGCTCAAACAAAAATACACGACTGTACAAAATTCAGTATTTTCAAATAGAAGTAAACAAACAAAATAAGGCACAAGAACTCTAATTTCCAGATTTCAGTTTTTCACAACATAAAGCTTTTTTTAAGCAATACCCACAGTAAATATATTCAAATTTACAGCAGCCTCAGAAAACATTAGAACAAGGCAACTTCAACATATGTATGTAGACACTAAAGCTGATGTGCCAGAATGTCATATTAGAGGTGGTTCTTTTAAATACAAGGAGGGATGAAGTAAATCAGAAGCAAAGGACACAGAGATGCAACGGGTATAATCAGGAAAAGTTTATTCACCAAGGCAGACAGCAGGAATTAAAAAAACAAACAACAAAAAACACACATCTGTGCTAAAATTCCACAGGAATAGACAAACACAATTCTAACAAACTATAAAATGTTTGTCTACTAAAATATACTAAAGTATAAACAGTGGATTAACACAATGTTATATAAAAACACTAAAAACATGCAATGCAAACATCAGAATAAAACAATTAAAATAAAAACTACACTCACAAATAAACGCTAAATTCAGAATAAAACCAATTATAAAAGACAAATACAAATTTCCACAATGTGGATTTACATATGTGGATGTGCATGGCTCACTTTACCATAAATTGTTCCTTCACTCAGTGAAATGATGGTTAAGCTTCAGCAGCAGTTTGCTCTCAAGGTTCTTGCTGTGAAGCTGTGACTGTTTGGCAGTAAACAGGAGTCCTGCCTGACTAAAAAGTCTCTCACAGGCTGCAAATGCAGGAAGAGCTGTATTAACTTTGACTGACAGCTTCTTGATGTGAGGAAAGCTACGCAATAGATCCATACCTCCAGTGAATGGACATGAAAGGTACCTCTCCAGCTCCCCTGCTTCTGGAGTTCCTGACCCCATGGACCCAAAGAAGTCATCTTCATCAGATAGGCTGCTGTTTGTGCTGGCCTCACCCAACTCTGTGTGCAGCTGCAATCAGCTCAGGGTCTTTCATTATTTCTCCAAAACGTTTCTGGATCCCATCCCGCAGCGCATCAACAAGAGGTCTACACATTTTGCAAGATGACTCCAGCCTCCTCAGCTTCTCCAGCAGCTGGTAAAGTGTTAGCAGCAAGAAGCACATGTGCACAGATGATTCCCTTTGGAGGATGTTAAGGGCCATGTCCAGTGTTGGGGGAGTAACGGAATACATGTACCGCCGTTACGTATTTAAAATACAAAATATGAGTATCTGTATTCCGTCACAGTTACTGTTTAAAAGGGTGATATTCAGAATACAGTTACTTTGTTGAAATAGATGTATTACACAACGGTCTTTTCCTGTTTCATATGTTAGGCTGTCCCCTCTCTATTTTTGGTAATTCCACGCAGGTGGAAACCCAAACAAAACACGCATTAAGAGGCTCAAATGCCTGTGTCTCAATCTCGCGGCCCATGTCACCTCTACGTGCGGCCCGCATATTGACGTGAAGAAATATTTTTAAAAAAAAATTATTCACAAAAATTATTTAATATGAAGGCAATAGGCAGAGTGTTACAGGCATAGCCCTAAAGAATGTGGCCTGATGGGCAGTGTAGTCCGTGCTACAGGGAGACTGGACTGCCATACCCGTTATGTGTCTGTGCGCGCGAGGGAGGGAGAAAAGGGAGAGTTGAGTACGAGTTGCCATCGACCAGAAACGAGAGATGGAAGCATGTAAATATAATAACCGCTGCAGCCAAAAAGAGTGCCTGACGAGCCCAGTTGTAAGCTATTAAGAGTCGACTGTACACTGTTGTGTTTTCCTCCGAAACAATAAGTTCCATTGGAGCAGCCTTTCAACGCCTCTCTCTCTTGCAGCAAAGTTGACCCAGACAATGAAGTAAAGCTAGTTTTCGGCTACGAGCCCGACACAGAACCCGACGTATTGGCCAGAGGTCCCTGTACTATGGTTTGGAGCCGTGGACCTGTTTTATATAATGCGCGGAATAGTTTTCTATACGAGATCGCTGCAAAAAGTCCACCCTACCCTACTCATTTTATATTAAGAGTTAAAAATCTAGTTAGTATGGGTATGGCAAATAACCTTCAGTAATAGTAAAAAAGAATATCACACAGCAACAGTACATTCATGTAGTTGTAAAAAGCATGATAATATATGAAGTAATCCAAAGTATTCAGAATACGTTACTCTCATTGAGTAACGTAATGGAATACATTACAAAATACATTTTGGGGCATGTGTTCTGTAATCTGTAGTGGAATAGATTTTAAAAGTAACCTTCCCAACACTGGCCATGGCAACGGGCTTTACCACAGCAGTGTACTCAACAAAAAATCCCATTTCAGCAGGATTGAACCTAAAAAAAGGTGTAAAAACATAGAAGAAACTGCAACTTGCACTCACGTTCCACTGTTTCATAAGCCATGATTGAGCTGCTGGTTTTATTCCACAGAGCATGACATTTTGCGAAAGCAGACTGAGCTGGTCTCTTGTATGTATCATTGGTACTTCTGTAGCAGTGGCATCAACTGTTGATAAAAGATTGAGTAGATGACATTAGGGCTGCCACGATTAGTCGACTAGTCACGATTACGTCGACTATCAAAATCGTCGACGACTGATTTAATAGTCGACGCATCGTTTGAAGCTTTGTAAGATCACAAAAGACGCAGGAATAAGTAGTAGGATTTAAGAGTGTAATAACGGACTGAAACAGAAGATGGCAGCACTGCATGTACAAGGATGCCAGCTGCCGTTAAACCCCGAAGAAGAAGAAGCAGCAGTGTCCCAGAATTCATAGCGCGGCCCTGCTCAGTTTTCAACAATGGCGGCAGCTAGTTAGTTTTAATATTACTCTTATTAATCTTTCTGGGTCACAAAATAAACGTTTAACATATTTTCAGGCGAGAATGTAGCTGTGTAAACCTCAAATATTTGCTCAGTTTATCAAGACACCACATATTTCAAAAGCGCCCGACGCTGGAGACGTCTGTTACCCACTAGCTCGATAGCTAGCCGGGGCAAGGCTCACTAGAGCCCGTGAGAACACCGGACTCCCGGCAAATCGTTTTCAAACCCACCACTGTCTTTCGCTACTCAGGTTAAACATATATAAGTCAGTTAGATAACTTAAAAAATGTTATTGTTTGGCCTTTTTTTTGAGTATTTTATTTGTTCCTGAGTAAATCGGTTTGGCTGAGATTAAAGTTATAGTTTATACACGACTGAATAAACGTCAAGCAGACAACTGATTATCAGAAGTGTGAGATGTTCGAGAATATACTCCGGTGTCCCGTTATATTTTAGATAGCAAGGAGTTTATTAAACTTTACCGAAACAATCTGTAAATCTCATTAAATTTAATAAACTATCATCTTGTCTTTATTTTTAGTTAGCACATACCCTAAACACTTAAAACTGTAAGCTAATGTTATATAAGAGCAGATGCTGCTGGTGCAATAAGCTGTACGTTTTACGTCCAATGGATGCATGATCCGATTAGTCGACTAATCGCAAAAATAATCGGTGACTAGTCGACTATCAAAATAATCGTTTGTGGCAGCCCTAGATGACATGCACACTCTTGGTGCCTTGGAAGCTGGTAATCCAGACGTGTGATGTCATCCAAAAGAGCCGGAAAATGGGAAATGACGCAGGTTGAGTCGTCTTGCGTTTCACGAACTGCAACGTCAGGTTTTTTTTGTTTTTTTTGGCTGTTTTAGTGTGGACGCGCAACTCTTTGAAAACAACTGAAGAGGCTAGTGTGGACGCAGAGCGTTTTCAGACAAACGCCTTTTTCAAATCTATCCGGGCTAGCGTGGACATAGCTTAAAACAAACAGGATGTAAGTAACTAAATACAATAAAATAATCAAAATGTGCTCATACACCTTAAGTCACAGGCTGAGAGGCTGCCAAGTGCTGCAAAGCAGCAGCACACTCAAAAATGAGTCTCCTCTCAGCATCCAGTGCTTTATTGGGGCTAAAGAAGCCTCTTTTTTTTTTTTTTTTTTTTTTTTTTTTTTTTAAACCTTGGATCCAGCAATGTTGCCAGTGACATGATGCTCATTGACTGCAACATGTAGAGCTTCTCCTTTAATTGTCTCCTCAGACACTCAACCATGGTGGACCTCTCTGGAGTTAGGACAACTCCCATTTCCTCTTAATTTAGTGCATGGTGCAACATGGTTAGAAGTGGAATTACTTTGGATTCAGACACTCTTTTCCTCTGACAGCTCAGTGGTGGCATCATTAAATGGGGAGAGCATTTTGAGACATTCTGCCATAAGGTCATACTGTTCAGAGGATAGTGGGCAAATATCAGTGTGCAGGCCAGCTAACGATGCTCCAATAGGTTCCCTGAGCTCATGAATACATTGAAGCATTTGGAATGTGCTGTTCCAACATGTATCCACCTCTTGAATTAACTTCAGTGGAGGCCGGCCCATTTGCTCTTGCACCTCTGTCAGCCTCTCCTAAGAAAACAGCCAACACAAATTGATTAATTCAAGCTGTGTTATTGCAGCAGCTCCTTAAAGCAATAATGAAATAATGGAACAAACCTTAGCAGTTGCACTGCTCTTGAAATATCCCACGGTCCTCCTACAGGTGGTCTGGATCTCAGACAGCGCGGTGTGTTGATCAAGAGCTTTTTTTGACCATTAGGTTCAATGTATGCGCCACACAATTACTGTGATGCAAACAAAGCTCCTTTGCACAAGCACCCATGTTTGCTGCTCCATCAGTCACATAACATGTAACTTTGTCTGTAATTCCCCACTCTGACATGAGCGCTGCTGTTACTTGGGACAAATTGATAGCAGTATGTGCTTTAGGGAAGTGCTGAACACCTAACACTACAGAATGCAATGCAGTGTTAGAATCAATGACATGGCAGGTGACAGCTAGGAAACCCTCTGTGTTAATGGAGGTCCACATATCAGATGTCAAACTAACTACAGAAGCCTTTGCCACAGTCAGTTTTTCTTTTTGTTTGGACTCTTTGTATCTTTGGTCCACCATAGCTTTCAAAGCCTAAACAAAAGAAAGTACCGCTATTAATATGGAAATATAGGCAAACTGGAAACATGCTTCATATTTTTAAGATACACACCTGCCTTGTGGGGAGAACAGTTAAGGTTCAAAGCTTTAACAAGCTTTCTAAACCCACTGTCCTCCACAATAGTGAAGGGCTGGGAATCTATCACCATGTTGACCAATGCCTCATCCATATCATTCCTCTCCCCTGATAAAACAAACAAAACATTAAGAAATTACATATAGCAGTAATTACAACCCAAATATAAATGAATGACATGGGGAATGTAAATGTATCAAATGACTGTATCCTTGCAACCTAAAAAAAACTTACCTGAGCTTGGTCCACCTTGGATAGTCTCCTTGTTTTCACACAGGGCTCTGTAATGCCTCAGCATAGTTGAGGTGTTGTTGCTGTATCCAAGTTCTTTGGAGCACAACAAACACTTCACCTTTCAATAAACCAAAAGACAGAAATCAGATTATAGGATCTGTGGTGTGGTTTATTTATATTATGGTACTTATCATTTGTGATATTTATTACTGTGTGCATACCTTATTAGGAGAGATGAGATCAGTGTTGCCAGACAGGGGAAATCTTCTCTTCCTTGCTGGTTCCATCGAAGAAGAAATGCTCGAGTAACTATGTAACATGTACGTAATCCAATTCCACAAAACAATGTGATGGGGGAATCAGCTGTGTTTTGTTACCCATTTTATTTGGAAACTGGCGAGCCAGTTCCTGAATCAGTCATGTGGTACGGGCTGCCCGCGAGGCCTCGAACGTCACTGCATACGTAATCAAAGCAAGCCTCTGTACACACTTCACAAAAACTCCCCCGAGATTACCCGACACGCTTTGAAGCTTCGACACACAGGACACATCACTACCCAGACGGTCCTGATCCCCAAAGACAACCAAACTGTAGTTGCAAAAACCATCAAGCGCTACAATGAAACTGGCTCACATGAGGCCCATCCCAGGAAAGGAAGGCCAAGAGTCACCTCTGCTTTGTGTGTCACCTGTGCAGTGACAACCATTTCAGGTGACTACTTTATGAAGCTTACTGAGAAGGCAAAGGGTGTGCAAAGCAAAGGGTGGCTATTTTGAAGACTAAGACACAAAACCTCTTTTTATTTTATACTTTTTTCTTTACTATATGATCAGGTTAGGGTTCCATATGGGTTCGTTCATAGTTTTGATGCCTTCAGTGAGAATCTACAATGCAAGTAGCCATGAAAACAGAACTTTGAATGGGAAGGTGTCCAAACTTTTAACTGGTAGTGTACATTATAAGTACAATGTCAATTCTGAACATTCTGGTTTACACAATAACAAAGAAATATGACTCTTTTTTTTTGTTGTTGTTTTTGTTGTTGTTGTTGAAAGAATCAATTATTTATGTCACGTGACACATGTGAGTTACAGCCTTGCTTGATGAAGGTATATTTTTTGAAAATGCATTAACAGAGTATTGAATTTTAAGTCTTTTGAATAATATACCTAAACCAACAGGGAAATTGTGTAAAATATCCTGTGCCATGATCTAAAGAGTAATGTAACAGAGTATCATAGGAATAAAGGGCTTTTTAAGCAAATCACAAAATTGTTATTTTCTTTTTCTTTTTTTACATTTCTCTGCAACAGCTTGAGTATATCTTTGAGGTGATGATGCTGGAGGTGGTGCAGGGGGTAGCTTGTAAGGCTGTTGCTGCTGTCACTGGTAGTACTGTTGCTTCTACAGTTTGTGCTGTAGATTACTTAGGAGTAGTTGATGCTGGTGGTGCTACAACCTGGGGAGTAGTTGCTGGTGGAGTTGTAGCTTTTGGATCGAGGTCTGCTGCTGTGGTCTGTGAGGCTGGGTCTGCTGCTGTTTGTGATTTGGCTTGTGGACCTGCAGCGCGTGCTGGTTCTGGTGGCGTTTTCTTCCTTTGCTGTAGCTTCTGACCCCTGGATCTGATACTATTGTTGCTTTTAAGGTGGTGATGTAGCATGCATTCAAACTGTTCTGCCTGTGCATCAAAAACTTACTAAGGTGCTTTGCGTAGGATTTTCCTGTAGTCTGTCACAGACAGAAAGACCATGTAATGTTCTGGGATTTCATATGGATAACGAGCCTCTCTGCCAAAAATCAGGTAATGGGGTGAGTATTTCAGTGGTCATTTGCTTTTTTGTTCTGAGACCAAACATCACAACATCCAGATAGTCATCCCATGTTTCTGGATGGTCACCAACAACCTTACAGAGGGCTCTGGCAATAAAAGCATATGCAAAACATTCATATGAAAGATCATTTTCCTTTTTTCTTTTTTTTTTTTAAATGTCATACCTTTAATGTTTTAGTGGAAGGGAACCCCATAAAACTAATGTTTTACGTGTTAAGCTGGATGTACCCAAAGTATCAGGCTTTGGTGTGGTCTATTACAGAATATAACAAAGAATTTACCTCTGGATGGTGCCATTCATTCTCTCTACTGAGCCATTTGTTTGTGGGTGATATGGGGAGCAGAGGTTTCTTCTGTGTAACATTCTGCATAACCTTTTGAGCTGCAACAGCAAGTCAAATATACTGACTAAGTACATTACAAGAAGATTTGAAATATACAGCAGTCATAAAAATATCAAACAGATTTATAAAAACCAGAAGTAGAAGCTTAAAGACGTATATAATTTTTTTTAAAGTGTTACATGCCAATAACAATTTTTGCCAAAGACTGAAGTACTTACTGAATTGACAAATTCTTTTCCTTGCTCACTAAGAACCCTGTTAGGTGCTTCAAACTGATGGACAAATTTGATCAGTTTGTCACTTCCTTTGCTGATTTAGACTTCAGTGGGGATCCGTGTTGGTATTTTGAAGTAGCCAATGAAAACACAAATGTACTGATGTCCCCTTTTGGTTTCTAAGTTTCCCAAGAAGGTCCATTCCAACCAATTGAAATGGCTGAGAAATCTTAACTAGAAAAACATACGTTAATAATAATGAAATTACACAGAACGCTAATCTCCTATTCTTATTTTTGAAGTACACAATCAGTAGGTAGGTTTCTAAACAATCAAAACATTCTGTGATTAAACGTGATTATTTTCTATGGTTGATGACTCCCTTTATGGGAATGTATTATTTTTGTTGTTTTTTGTTTTTAATTGTTGCAGCACTTGCTTGGCAAACTGCACACTGGGAACCCTGATCTAAAACAAAAGCAATTAAGAAACGCACCAGTTACAGTCAGTCCGACCTGTGGCCCTTTGCTGCATGTCTTCCTTCCATGTCTTCTATCCGCTTTCCTGTCTGTCTTCACTATCGCTACCCAATAAAGGCAAAATGCCAAAAAATATATTTTTTTTGTGTGTGTGTGTGTGTGTGTGTGTGTGTGTGTGTGTGTGTGTGTGTGTGTGTGTGTGTGTGTGTGTGTGTGTGTGTGTGTGTGTGTGTGTGTGTGTGTGTGTGTGTGTGTGTGTGTGTGTGTGTGTGTGTGTGTGTGTGTGTGTGTGTGTGTGTGTGTGTGTGTGTGTGTGTGTGTGTGTATAAAGATAACAGAGTTATTCTCAGAACTCAGAGCTGAGGTTCCCCTTTTCTAAGTCTGTATCTTCCAAACCAGAAAGAGGAAGCTGCAAGTTGTTTATCACAGAAGAGTTCATGTCAAAAGTTACTAGGTGAAAAGTCACATAGACATGTGCTTAATGATAAAATAAAAAGATACATTTCATATAGCTGATCACATTATACAATATTCTCTTTTGACATTCCCTCCTGTTGATCACGAAATGAAATGTACAATTCATCAGTGAGTAACTACTTGTCTTTCACATTCTCAGTTACTACATCATTAGTTACACTTCATCTTCATCTAACAAATAGGAAAAGAAGTCTTCATGATCTTCATCGGTTTTGGTACATCTGCGTATGCTGTGAGTGACAAACTTATCATCTGTGAAATTACGGCTTTAAACAAGGAATAACTCAAATAAAGAAAAATAAAATCAGGAAAAGTCCAACGACAATCAACAGTCTCTTTAAAACTTGTTAAAGTTGAGCGCTTCTTCCTGGATGAGGATGTTGATGTTGTTGTGCACTTTACAAAAGTCATTCTCAGGGTGTTTCCCATATATGGTTGTGCTAATACGCTCGGCATGTGCGAGCAAACATAACAGTCTTTCTCTGCAGTTCTGTTAAACGCGTATCTGTACCAGGCATAGTCCATCTCTTTTCTCGGCTCGTGTATTGTTGTCTTCCTTCTTCCTGGGTGGATAGTGTGATGAGCAGAGCCGTTGCCAGTAGTGAGACACCAGTTACCACCTGAGAACACTACATTTTACTTAAGGCATTTAGGTCATTTCTATTTTTTTCAAAGAACCCACACATCTTACATATTTCAAACTTTTAAGTTAGGAAAAAACTTTGCATTGCTCACAGCTCATAGCTCACAGCTCTAAAACCAGACATTAGTAAATCATATGCCTAATCATTATGTGTCATTGTGATCCACAAGTATGATCACAAATTTGTGATCAAAAAGTTTAAGCTGAAGTAATGAGTGCTGGATAGCAAATAAATAAGTGTGTGTGTGTGTGTATACGTGTGTATACGTGTGTATATATGAGATGGCATTGTTTAACGAGATTGGGGTCTCAACAGTTGAGTTGGCTGAGCATGGTGTAGCATCTCAGCATGTTCCCCTGTTGCCAGATCAAGCTATAGCACCATCTGTGTCTACGCCTGTTGCTCAGGAACTGCCTGAGGGCACTGCCGACGACACTGCCTCATTTTGAGCCACTCTCGATACAGTTCTTTTTGGGTTCAAAGCAGGATGCTAGGCTACGAGTTCATCTGGCTCATCTCCAGCTGGAGAGAGAAAAATGCGAAAGGGAGTTTCATCTGAAGGAGGAGTTGGAACTTAGGCGTTTAGGGGCAGAGCTGGCCAGAGCCAGGGAGATTGAGCTGAAAAACGTGAAAGCAGAGACAACTTTTAAGATGTAACATTTAGAACTCCAACAGGTTTCCCTTCTTACGACTGCCACCATTCCACAGCCACGGGCAGCGTTTGATGTAGGAGAAAGGTTGGCTAGTTGAAAAAAGTTGGTTGATGTGGCACATTGACTTCTGAAGAAATTTTAGATTGCACTCATCAGAAAAGTTGCCAACCCCTGCTATAGAGTTTAATTTGACTGTATGAGATTAACATTCAGTTTCTATGTTGTCAGCTATAATGGCTGGACAGCCTTTAAGAATCAAATCAGCTTCTAAATAATTTGCTGGTTTTTCCTCTTCTTGTTTTTTACTTTCTTTGAGGCTCTGGTGACTCTGTAGACTCTTGAGTCTAGAAAAGCAGCTGTTGGACAGAAAGATGTCAACTGAGTGGTAAGTATTTTGCTCTTCCAATATATTGTTAATCTTCAGTGTGGGAAACAAGATATTTAGTAAGTAGTAAGGAAATAAAATTTATTAATAACTTAATTTATAACTTAATATTTTGTTGCACAACCTTTTGAGGCAATCACTGCAATCAAACGATTCCTGTACATTATGCAGCATTATTCAACATTATGCACTCCATACTGTACATTAATGCCACTGTTTTGCACATACCAACCTCTGTATATTTTATATATCTTATTTTATTGTTTACTCTATTTCATTTGTAAAACATGTGTGTATATATATACACACACACACACACACACACACACACACACACACACACACACACACACACACACACACACACACACACACACACACACACACACACACACACACACGTAGAAAAACATATTTAGTATACACATTCAGTAATGTATATACCTTTATATATGGTACATATATTTATTACTTTTTAGATTAACCATTTTTATATTTTGCTTGTTGCACGTTATTGTATTTTGCACAACTCTGTTGCTTGTGAAGCTTGCACACAAGAATTTCACTCGCATGTACTGTACCAGTGTACCTGCACATGTGACGTGACAATAAAGGTGATTTGATTTGTAACTGTCAATGAGACTTCTGCACCGCTCAGCAGGTATTTTGGCCCACTCATGAGCAAACTGCTCCAGTGTTTTCCGGTTTGAAGGGCGCCTTTTCCAGACAGCATGTTTCAGCTCCTTCCAAAGATGCTCAATAGGATTGAGGTCAGGGCTCCAAGAAGGCGACTTTAAAATAGTCCAATGTTTTCCTCTTGGACATTCTTGGGTGTTTTTAGCTGTACGTTTTGAGTCATTGTCCTGTTGCAAAGACCCATGACCTCTGACTGAGACCAAGCTTTCTGACGCTGGCCAACACATTTCTCTAGAATCCCTTGATGGTCTTGACATTTCATTGTACCCTGCAGATTCAAGACACCCTGTGCCAGATGCAGCAAAGCAGCCCCAGAACATAACAGAGCCTCCTCCATGTTTCACAGTAAGGAAAGTGTTCTTTTCTTGATATGCTTCATTTTTCCTTCTGTGAACATAGAGCTGATGTGCCTTGGCAAATAGTCTCATCTGTCCATAGGACATTCTCCCAGAAGCTTTGTGGCTTGTCAACATGTAGTTTGGCATATTCCAGTCTTCTCGGTTATCTCCCATGTAGTCCACTTTGGCTCAAACAACAGATGGTGTGATCTGACACTGATGTGCTTTGACCATGAAGTTCACCTTGGATCTCTTTAGAAGTCTTTCTGGGCTCTTGTTACCATTCAGATTATCCATCTCTTTGATTTGTCATCAATTTTCCTCCTGCGGCCACATCCAGGGAGGTTTGCAACAGTCCCATTAATCTTAAATTTCTGAATAATATGTGCAACTGTAGTCACAGGAACATCTAGCTTCTTGGAAGATGGTCTTATAGCCTTTACCTTTAACATGCTTGTCTATGATTATCTTATCTCCTGAGACATCTTTCCTTTCGCTTCCTCTGGTCCATGTTTAGTGTGGTAATAATTCATTTCAAGATTTTAGACACCTGTGATGCTATTTGGTGGACACACATTGTATTAACATGTCCCCTTGGTCACATTATTTTCAGTCTTTTGTAAGGGTACCATCATTTTTGTCTAGGCCTGTTCCATGTGTTTATTTTTTAAATAATTCTGTTGAAGCATGGTTGAACAGAATTGCTCTTGACGAAGGCGGTCGCATTTTTCTCCTCTCCTCCTCCTCCTCCTCCTCTCCCTTAGCTTCCCTGCTTAGCCTCTTATGTCCTTGTCTAGTCTCGTGTTTTTTGTATTACTTTCCCTGGAACAATCTCTCACAGTCTGTTTTCTAAAACCTAAAAGAGGAATCATGGATTTGATCAACTGGTCTCTGAATGCAATTGACACGCCTTTCTCAACGAGAAGTCTGGGCTTGGGTGAGCCTGAGTGCTGAAGATTTCTACCTATTCGGAACCATGGTAACAGGGTTCTGGCTGATCGGAGCTGGCTTGGCCCTGGCTTATCGAAGAATTAAGAAAGCGGAACCGGCTGTTCAAACCTCCACAAGGCTGCCCGCTGGGATTGAAACGATGGGACGAGGCGTGAGTTTCTCAAAATGGGCTCATTGAGTGCAGCACGGATAAGATCTTGGAAAGGCTACGGCTGCTGTGAATACTCAGAATAAGATCTCTGAGTGTAGACTGGATTACATCTTGGAAGGGCTAGCTCGGAATAACATCTGTGAGCGCAAATTGGATGACATCTCGGGGAGGCACACTGTCGTGAGTTTTTCAGAATCGGCTCCTTGAGCACAAGAATGACAACATCACAGAACATAAGTATGGCGAAGCTCGCGCATGCTCTCCAACGGGAGATTGAGAGACCAGTGTTGGACTGTAGAACTGCTTTGAAATTCATATAAGCTGTTCGCACTAAAGTAAAAAGCACCATCACTTCATGCGGATACCTTCTCGGCGCCAGCTGCGGTCGCAAGGCTGGAGCTGTACAACAACACCCTGATTACAGACTGTGTTTAGTCTGTTCCTTCCCATTCCATGCAAGGCCACCTGGGTTGGCTGGAAGACTGTTTACTTAGCCTGGCAGGGCGAAGGACACTGTCTCAGCTGAACTCTGGACACGCACACACATACATATACACTGATATGCACACACTCATCCCCCCCTCCCTTTCCAAACGCCTTCGACGCTTATTCCCTTCCGATGCTGACGGTGGATCAAGGAGACCAGCGCATAGGCTGCAAGCCCGGATGTACTGTCTAAATCGGCTGTCTCTCACCCTTTACCCACCCCTGTTGCTTGTCATGTGTTTCTTTGGTGTATTAAGAGTTTTTTTCATGTGCTATGTGCAGAGGTGTTTTTTTTCTGTTCTCAAACTGATCTCCCTGTTGGAGCTCAGTCTGGGGGGAGTTATTTTTTTCTCCTTATCTTTCCTCGTGTGGTGCTTTTTCCATGTTATACCTCTCTGACCTGTCTTCCCCATGTGATGTTTTGTGTAATGTATGTATGGTCGGAGGGTAAGATGGCGCCGCCATTGCGTGCAATAGGTCGGCAGCCTTATGAAATTTCCCCCTTGTGGGACTAATAAAGGTATATCAATCAATCAATCAATCAATCAAAAGCAATGTCTGACTTTCATTGGTTAACATTCATAGAATTGTTGTTATTACTTTTGTCAGAATAGTGAGTTCAGTGACCATTGTGACTTTTTCTTTCATTGACCGAAGGGTGCCAGCAGTTTTGTCCACGTGTGTATGTCCCACTGGGAGGAGTTCCCCTGGATAAAGCTGGAGGTGGTGGCTGGGCAGAGAGAGTTCTGGGCTTCTCTGCTTGGGTCCCAGAGGCAGGATCCTGACTGCAGATAAATGGAACAGTGCAATGATTCAGCTTGATTGTCTATCTTGAGGTCTGTTCTGTAGCAAATGCAGGAAATAAAATGTTTTAAGAAGAGCAAATATAACCTGGTGTTCTAAAGAATATGATTGTTTCCTTGTAGGATACCAGGAGAGACGAGCCCTCCGTCACAGATGGTGTGTTCAGTGAAGAAAGTCACCTGCAGATTCAAGACCATTGCATCTCTATCCCACATTCACTGCCACTGTACATAAGGGAAGTTGAACTTTCTTCAACCACTGCATTTTCATCATCTTAATCCATGAGTCATTCAGGCAGTAATGCCTGGACTGAGCAGGACTGCTTAAACTTGGGTTCAAAATAATTCAATCTAAAACTTTGGTTTTGTTTTTTTTGTAAGGTTATTAAAGTTTTAAATTGTTTAACAAATAAATATGAAAATTTAATTTGATAATATTTGAAGTATAATTAAATAACACAAGCTACAATAGTGGGAATATACTTGTTTGTCATTACAGTGTCCAGTATGTTGGCTAATAAATAGTTTTTGCATTTGAAAATAAAAGTTGAGCTGATTTCAGCTGCATCACAAAATGTGTTTTATTATTTTTTTTAATCATACTTGCATACATTGTTTATTGATTAGGTGTTGTACTAGAAAGCTCTTGTTCAAGGATGACAAAATGTAATGTGATTTAGTTGCATTATGATTTGTATGCAAGTAAAATTAAATTGCAAGTTACCACAAATTGTTTTTAATGTAGTTAAACTTAATGTTTATTTCAGTGGATAAACATTTAATGTCTCATTCAGGAAATTTGGGGGGGGTGGCCAGTTTAGTGGCGACCCTGTCATCAAGATATATTCTGGCAAAATTGAGAGGAGCCTTTATGTTCCTTTTGCTTAGCGATGGTTTTCGTCTTGGAACTCTGCCATGCAGGCCATTTTTGCCCAGTCTTTCTTATATTGGAGTTATATTGCAAGTGAGGCCTGCAGTTCTTTGGAGGTTGTTCTGGGGTTTTTTTTGTGAACTCTTCAATGAGTAGTTGCTGTGCTCTTGGGAGTAATTTTGGAAGGGCGGTCACTCCTGGCAAGGTTAATCACTGTTCCAAGTTTTCTCATTTGTTCCTGAATTTCCTTGGATTGTGGCATGATGTCTGGCTTTTGAGGATCTTTTGGTCTACTCCACTTTGTCAGGCAAGTTATATTAAAGTGATTTAGCAACCACAATGCCTTAGAAATGGCAAATGGCAAACCACAGCCCTCACTGGTTTGCTGTGCTGCCTGTGGACACTCAAATTGCTCAGAAGACATGCATATTTTTCCCACTGATCACAAAAAGAGAAAGGAATAGTTGGCTCGAGTCAGTAGGAGTGACCTTAAACTGACAAAAGATTACAACAGAAAAGTATTTGAGGTAAAATCGTAACAATGCATTTGCACTTTTCACAAAGATCACACCACTGGGAAGATTGATTAAAAGGTAAATTAAAAACCATTTCAGGAAATGTTTACTTTATTGTTTTTACGTGGTTGGAAATCCTTTAACCACACAGGTGGAGTAGCAACTCTTGCACTTCTTTGAACCAATAGTCTTTTTTTTTCTGGCTTTGCTGTTCTGAGTGGGATGTCTGGCAGCATACATTAGTACTTCCTCCAATCTGCTTCTCAACAGTCAACAAACAGGTGGTATAAACTTTGAAGAGCATCTTTTCTGCTTGGCACAAAGACACAGCTCAGATTTGGACTCATTAGACCAAAGCACAGATTTCCACTGGTCTAATGTCCATTCCTTGTGTTTCTTGGCCCAAACAAATCTCCTCTGCTTGCTTTTCCTTTGTATTGGTTTCTTAGCAGCTATCTGACCATAAAGGTCTGATTTGCGCAGTCTTCTCTGAACAATTGATATAGAGATGTCTGGTACTGGAACTCTGTGTGGCATTTATCTGGGCGTTGAGGTGCTGTTAACTTGCGATTTGTGGGGCTAGTGACTCAGATGAATTTCTCGTCAGCAGCAGAGGTGACTCTTGGTCTTCCTTTTCTGGAGTGGTCCTCATTTGAGCCAGTTTCATCATAGTGCTTGATGGTTTTTGCAACTACGCATTCAAAGTTTTAGCAATTTTCAGGCCGACTGACCTTTAGTTCTTAAAATAATGATGGACTGTCATTTCTCTGTACTTTGCTGATTGGTTCTTGCCATAATATGAATTCTAACAGTTGTCACATAGGTTGGTACATAGCTGACAGCCCTGACTTCTGCACAACAAAACTGATTGTCCCAACCCCATTAAGAAGGCAAGAAATTCCCCAAATGAACCCTGACAAGACACACCTGTGAAGTGAAAACCATTTCATGTGACTACACCATGAAGCTTATTGAGAGAAGGCAAAGTTTGCAGCGCTGTCAACAAAGTAAAGGGTGCCAAAAATATATATCTATACAACATATCTATGTATACATGTATATGTGGGCAAGAGAATTAAAACACAGTTGTTAGGCTTCACTTCACAGTCAGTGTTTCAGTAGTTTTCCTCTTTTTCACCCAAAAATATTTGTGTTAAACTGTCAACCAATGTTCCCTCTAAGCTGCGCACGTGCGCAATTGCGCACTGCTGGCACGGTCTCTGCGCACAGAAAATCTGTGCTGCGCACAAAAAAAATCTAACCTGAATTGAAATTAAAATTAAAACTTTAACAATTCTGTTTTGCAGTGTTAGTCAGTAAGTGACTGCCTGCTCCTGTATGGGATTAGAACGATGCCACCTTATCCCATAGTCCCGCCAATAACGCGATTCACATTCGTATATACGCAGCCAATCAACGTCGTTGACAGGCTATGACAGCGTCCTTATGTGCCGACACCGGTGTTTTAGCTAGCAAAGCGGCGTGGCTGATGTGGAGTGAAGCCACATTAATGACAACGTGTACAACCATTGGAGATGTGAGCAGGACAGACGGAACAATTGACGGAAAAAGTGTGGACTTTATACCAGTTTTTAAATTGTGTTGATAGGCCACGTAAAACCAGAGTTATGATAAAAATATCTGCAATGTTTGGTTTTCTTCCTGAATACTATCGTTGTTTATATTTACTGCGGGAAGAAACTGTAAAAACGGCGTTTTATAAGAAAAAAAGGCTCGAAAGCACTCTCCGCCTGTGAGCAAAACCAAAACCAAAAAACCCCCACCCTTTCCTATTGGTCGAAAAAAGTACCGTGTCGACCAATCAAAAAATGATATGGCAACGTGGCATCTAGTTGTTAAGAAACGGGGGGAAGTTTTAGGAGTGACGGCGGTGTTCTGAGATGTGAGAGATTTGAGACGTTTAGCGCAAATATTGTGTAGTTAGTGTGTAGTGTACTCAATAGTTTTGTTGTGTGTGTCAGAACAATGAGGCGGCTGCTGAATGTTACAGGTGTTAGTCAAAGGAGTTTGCAAAGAAAAAAGCGTCTGGACAGACGCTTTTTTCTTTGCAAACTCCTTTGACTACGATGACCTGGATGACTGAGAATCTTCACAGACATGTTACAGGTTTTACAGCAGTGATACATCTCCTGTTGTCAGGCCTGCAGGTATCAGGCTGGTGTTCTCCTTTATCTCATAGTGGACAGAAATAATTTTTTGGAGTGGCACAAATAATTTGTGTGGCATCAGATTTGATGCAGAACAGCTGATTGTTCTGTAAATAGTTTGAAATGTTTATTTAAAAACGCCTTGGCTGCATTAAAAAAAAAATAGCTGCAAAAAACTTTGTTGTTTGCCAAACTGAGTTACTTTTTTTGAAGTAGTAACTATATAATTAATTGCCCAACATTGGTCATTATATACTGTATTTGGCAGACAGAGTTACAGGACTCTCTCCCAGACCACAGACTCATACTCATAATACAAGTCAGAACTTTATGAAAAAAAAAAAAAAGAAAGTTGTGTTTTCAAAATTGGAGTTCAAGTTATTTTTACTTCCAATAGTGTTAACATACTACACAGGTCATGAACAGGATTTTTTACATTTTCATTGTAAGTGGGCTAAAGCAGTTAATTAAAAGTAGTCGAACATAAATGTAAATGCTGTAATTTGATTATTTTAATAAACCGTGTAACTTGGATGGATTTGATGCTGGCGTGACCACAGTGCACACGTCTGATGTCGCTCACAGTGGTCCAAGGGATCGCTCAGGGAGTTTGTGTGTTCGCTCAGACACATGAAAAATTAGAGGGAACATTGCTGTCAACCCTGTACCAATGAATGACAATGACTGAAGTTAACATGCTACCATGAAGTAAAATATTTGTTACAGTATCATACTTAGTTGTATTTGAACCTCAATTTCTTCAATTTGAGGTTTTTTTTAAATATTTTTTTTCCCTGTTGAGCATTTTGAGTAATTGTTTTTTACAAGGAGCCAAGTTTTATTTTATTTTTTTGTCACTCTTTCTTTTCATTCTCTTATATACTTTGTCATGGTCTCTCTCTCCTCACTGGCAGAATCTCTCACTTTTTCTGTTTCTATGTTCTAAAGTAGCTGTTCTACATTTCTAGGCTCCACTCCACAGTCGGTGCTCCAAAGGAACAGTTACTTTCGAACTGTAAACATGTCTTCTTTGGTCTTATAGCTTACACGTTTGACATTTTTACAAAATAATGTTTTGATATATTATATATAGAGATTTTTTCTTTAATAAACAGTGGTGTCAAACTGTCAACAATGTTTTCATCATTGTAGCATGATGTACCAAGTTTAAGTATTAGCATGAAGTAAAATATATTTAAATTTGTAATGTCATACTTGATTGTATTAAAAGATTTAATTTTTACTTGTACTTTTTAATTTTATTCACTTTACGCTATTAATCAATTTCTTCTTTTGGACCTCATCTTCTTTTCCAGTGATGACACAGTTGCTTGGCTCTGCTCCACAGTCAGTGTTCCTCTGGAAAAATTACATTGGAACTGTGAACATTTCATCTTGCATCTTGAGCCTTACTGCATTTGATGTTTTTGCAGAAATGTTTTTCCGGTCTGGGCAGCACGGTGGCACGGTGGTTAGCACTGTTGCCGCACAGCAAGAAGGTCCTGAGTTCAATTCCACCATCAGGCCGGGGTCTTTCTGTGTGGAGTTTGCATGTTCTCCCCGTGTTTGCGTGGGTTCTCTCCGGGTACTCCGGCTTCCTCCCACCGTCCAAAGACATACAGTTTTAATTGGATAATCCAAATTGTCACTAGGTGTGAATGTGAGCGTGAATGGTTGTCTGTCCCTGTGTGTTGGCCCTGCGACAGACTGGCGACCTGTCCAGGGTGTACCCCGCCTCTCGCCCTATGACAGCTGGGATAGGCTCCAGCGCCCCCTGCGACCCTGGAAAGGATAAGCGGAAGCGGATGGATGGATGGATGGTTTTTCCGGTCTTCTGGGGCACATGTTTAAACAAGGAAGGTTTATTTCTTAAAATCATTTATTAATCAAAAGACATTCAATCATCTTTTTCACCCCCAAAAATACACGTTCAAAGCACCACAACGGCCCAATATCACACAGAACAGTCACATGATATTAAGCGTTATATGACAGTATGTTTGCACTAAGTACCGCAGCAATTTCCTAATGTTGTAAACCTGCTCAACATTTGGCAATAAAGTGTAGTGACACTGAATTATAGTTACTCTCTCACTGAGTCTGCGTTTCCCTGAATAATTAATGTTTAGTCTCACTCTGACTATCACCTTTTCACACTTGGAGTGACTTATTCACAATCACTGTGTTGTGTGTATTTCCTTAGTGTTACTCCATCCGTAACTAACAAACAGCAAAAGAGCATTCCACGTGAGGGATTCTGGTGGTTAGGGACAAATGCAATCGCATAGCAGGATGCTATACACGGGGCAAACTTCAGTGAGGAGAAAAACTGAGATTATTCATCCACAATACAAGGTTAGTTATTAATATACTGCAACAACATGGGAATAGAGCAGCTGCGAGAGAATTCAACATTAATGAATCAATGTTACGGAAGTGGAGGAAGCGCAGTTTTTTTTTTTGGCTTTCCCCATATTTCAAAAGTGCTTCATTTCTTTGCTATGACTGTCGCCCGGCATAATTTGCAGATGATAATGGTTGTAGCCGCTGCGATGCTTTCGACCAAAACAGGCGCAGCTTGATGACATCATCAACATGCGCTGTTGCGATAGAGCATTGACTGTTTTCTACAGTCAATGCGATAGAGCGGTATATTTTTTTTTTCCAAAACCTTTATTTAAACATCAGTACAATACAAAATGGAATTAAACAGTACCACAATAATGGTGTTGTACTTACAAAAGAATTGTATACCATAGACAAACAAATACAAGAACAGTATTCAGAACCAACAATATACATATGCTAGGGGGAAAGTAACTGATCAAGCCAAAGAATAAAGTGATTGAAAGATGTTGATTTTTTTCACAAACACCAATAGTTTTTATAGCTTTTGGGTTAGTGGAGTTCTTAATTGAATTAAGATACTGTACAAGTTCAAAGGAGAATACATAAAAAGAGGGATGTCTTCCTAAATATTTGGGCTTGTGAATATGAAATCTAGCCATTAAAATTAACAAGTTAATCATATATCTATTATCAAAGTTGAATTGTCTTTGGTTTTTGTGTAGACCAAATAAAACATATTTCCAAAACAGTACAAATCCTTTAAATACATTTTCTGAGATAAAAACACAAACTCCGCCAAAAATCTTGTACAAGGTTACAAAACCAAAAAAGATGTATAGTAGATTCCTTGGAAGTTTTACAAAAGCTTCAGCTTGTATCAATGTCTAAACTGAATTTGCTTTGAAGATAATCTTTAGAAGGATAAATTCTGTGTATTAATTTATAAGAAATATCTTTAATTTTGTTGGTAATTAAAAACTGATTAGGGAGTCTCCAAACTTCGTTCCACATAATACCATCTGACAGCCGGTTCCAGAAAAAAATTACATATGGTACTGTGGTTATACTACTCTGAAATAAAGCTCTGATCGATTTGTTGTTTTTAGATTGCTTAGAAAAGCAAATCTTGCCAACAAGAGTTTGTATGGGAGATGCCAACGGCCTGTGGAATGAGGTGATATTAGGTTGATTCTTAAACAGCATACAAACCCCTGATGGTATTGATCCAAATACTTTTGTATAATCATGACGATTTATAGCTAAATTGAAATGTAAACAAAATTCTTCATAGGAGAAAAGCGTACCATTCAAATCAAATAATTGGTTGACTAAAACAATGTTATTCCTAAACCAACTATCTAAGAAGAGAGATTTTCTTTTAAATAAAATATCCTTGTTATTCCAGATATAATAACTGTGTGGACTAAAGTTATGCTTGTAAATGAGAGTCCATGCTAAAAAAGCTTGACGATGAAAAGCGGAGATTTTTAAAGGGGTTTTATCAATATCAAAATTACAAGTAAGGAAAAATTCAGTGCCACCTAACTTAGAAAACATAAACACAGGTATAGTATTCCAAATGGAAGTAGGCTTAGTAATTAGATTCTTTAACCAATTTATTTTGAATGTGTTATTTAAAGTGTTAAAATCTAACACATTAAGTCCTCCATTGACATAGGGGTTCATAAGAACTGTTTTTTTAATGTAGTGTGTCCTATTTTTCCAGATAAAGTTGAAAAGTAACTTATCAACCTCTTTTATGAGTTTATTATCAAGGTGCAATGCCAATGCAGCGTATGCAAGACGAGAGATGCCTTCTGCTTTAGTTATTAATACTCTGCCTTTTAACGACAAATCTCTTAAGAGCCACTGATTAAATCTGTGTTTGAGTTTCTCTAGAATAGGATAGAAATTTTGAGTGATTCTTTCCTGGTTTTTGGTTATTATGATACCTAAATAACGAACTTCTTGTTTTATTGGAATGTTACACAAAGCTGTTTTCGAACATTCTTTTATTGCCATAAGTTCACATTTAGGAATATTCAAGTACAATCCAGAAGCTTTGGAAAACATGGAGATTGTTTCAATAGCAATAAAGATTTGATATTCATCTTTTAGGAATAATGTAGTGTCATCCGCTAACTGTGTTATGAGTAAATCTTTGCCAATTAGCGATATACCTTTTACATTGCTTGATTTTATATGGTTAGACAATAGATGGGCAATTAACAAAAACAGGTATGGAGAAATGGGACAGCCTTGTCTTATCCCTCTTTGTATGTTAAATCTGGGTGAAGTACCGTTTGTTAATTTAATACTGCTGTTACTGTTATGGTATAAAGTTTTAATCGCTGTAGAGAAGTAAGTGCCAAAACCATATTTATCTAGAGCTTGAAATATAAATTCATGCTCCACCGTATCGAAGGCTTTATAAAAGTCTAAAAATAATATGAAACCATTGCTATTTATTAGGTCAGAATAATCCAGAATATCTAAAACCAATCTGATATTGTTAGTTATGTGTCTTTTGGGCATAAAGCCAGATTGTGTTTCATCAATAACTGATTCAAGAACCATCTTAAGTCTGTTAGCTATAATTAAAGCAAATAATTTATAATCATTATTTAGCAAACTAATTGGTCTCCAATTATCAATCATTAATAGGTCCTTATTAGGCTTCGGAATCAACGTAGTCAAACCTTGATTCATCGTAGTGGGAAGTTGTTGGTTTCCTATGCTTTCTACAAATACCTCAAGAAGAAAGGGAGATAACTCTTCAGAAAAAGTTTTATATAATTCAGCAGTAAGACCATCCGTACCTGGAGATTTATTATTTTTTAGTAGCCCAATTGCATTTTTGACTTCTTCTAATGAAATGGGTTGATCACATAATATAGAATCTTCTTGGCTGATAGATTTAACATTCAGCGATTCTAAGAGATGATCTGCAGCTTCCTGAGAAAATGTAGAGCTATAAAGTTCCTTATAGAAATGACTACAATGTTTAGAGATTAATCTGTAATCCTCTGTTATAACCCCATTTATCATTAATTTGCTAATATTATTTATACTTGAGTGTTTCTTTTCTAAACTGAAGAAATAATGGGAATTACGCTCACCTTCTTCAAGCCATTTAGATCTTGATCTGATAAAGGCTCCTTTTGCTTTGTCTGAGTATAAACAATCTAATTTATCTTGTAATTTAGCAAGGTTCAATTTATCCTCTTCAGTTAAAGTGTAAATTTGTTTATTAGATAACTGTGTAATTTGAGAGATTATATTTTCTTCCTCTAATCTTTTGGATTTCGCATTAAGGCTGCCAACCTTCCTTAAATATTTGCCAATTTCAAATTTTAATAATTCCCAGTTATTTCCATACTTTAAATCTTCTTGAGCTATACACTGTAAAATCTAATTAGTTCCCAGAACTCAAAAAAATTATGGAAACTCGTTGCCTCAAAAAAATTGAGTAAAGCTTAACTAAAAATGACTAAGTTAGGACAACTTATTTATTTTGAGTACTCTGTACAAGCTCATTTGTTCCCAGAACTCAAAAAAATTGGATCAAGTTTACGTAAGATGACCAAGTTAGGGCAACTTACTCATTTTGAGTACACTGTACAGCCTTGTTAGTTTCCAGAACTCAAGAAAATTATGGAAACTCGTTGCCTCAAAAAAACTAAGTAAAGCTTACTTAAGATGACTGTTAGGACAACTTATACATTGCAAGTCTGCAGTATTAACAATAACTTGATATTTCTGACTGTACAATACTAATTGTTTACCTACTGACAAACATGTTAAGTTCAACTAAAGGAAAAAACAATTTGTGGCAACCTGAATATGATTAAAAATAATTAACAACAATTTTTGTAATGATGTTAAAATGAGTCCAACTTTTATTTTCAAACACAACAAAGTATAACAGCCAACATACTGGACACTGTTCTGCTGAACAACAAACAATTATATTGCCATCACTGTTATAATCTTACAATGAAACAAAGTCTCAGATGTAATTATTCTGAAAATAAGTTTAGGCCTACCACAGTTTGTTTTGTACTTACATTACTTATATAATCAAAATAAAATATTTGTTGTTCTGTCACAAGTGCAGTCTCTAATTTAAACAACACATTTGTTTTCCATTTCAACACATGAGCTGGAATGTTGTATTATTTTAAGGATGCTTGTTTCCAGTCCAGGCATTACTGCCTGAATGACTGTCATGGATCGAGGTGATCCAAATGTAGGTGCAGAAGAAAGTCTTTAACTTCCCTTAAGTACAGTGGCAGTGGATGTGGGTTGGAGATGCAATGAGCTTGAACCTGCAGGCGACCATCTTCACTGACCACACCATCTGTGACGGAGGACTCATCTCTCCTGTTGTCCTGCAAGCAAACAATCATGTTTTTGGAACATGAACTTAATTGCTTTCTTAAAACATTTTTTTCTGCATTTGGTATAGAACAGACTCCAATTTAGACAATCTCAGCCCCCCCCCCCCACCGGAGAGGTGACATTCAATGTCCCAATTGTCAGTCTGGATAGCCCTGACCACCACCCAACACACAATAATGTCATGAAAGCATCATTTTAAAAAAGGGCTATGCAAACATGGCCAATAACTTTCATTCTAATGATGTGCAAAATGATTTTGGGCACAAAACAGATTTTGCTGTTAGAAAACTTGCAGACTTCACTATATACAGTGTAGACCCTCTAAACTAAGTTTGGGGGATGTGATCTTTCAAGAAATGCAGACCAAACTGTTGTTGTTTGTTTACTTACACAGCTGTCTTGTAGAATTAACTGTGGTCACCAGCAACAGCATAGTGCAGTCATATCTCAAGTCTAATAACAGAAGACAGGACAAGATCAGTAAAGAAACAACTTCCCCAAACCAAAGCACAAATAAAACAATAAGTAAAACAGGCTGATCTAAAGTATGATTAAAGTTCAGCCTGATTAATATAAATGTCACTGACAGTTGCTATTGGAAAACCAAAATACTTACCACTGAGTTGATGTCTTTCTGTCCAACAGCAGGAGTGCTGGTCCCGAACCTCAAAGACAGTAAGAAGCCAGCAGAGGGAGAAAAAACAGAACATTTTTCAGAAACTGATTTGATCCTTAATGGCTGTGCAATCATTGTAACATAGAGTTTGCTTATGTTGTTAAATAAAGGCTAGATTTGACATTAATAGATGCCACAGATGTTCTAAAGCTGCCACAAAGCATGAAAAAAATGGACGTCTCCGAAAACGTTGGCGCATTTTTGCAAATATGTGATGTCTTGATAAATCGAGCAGATATTTGAAATTTACACAGCTACATTCTCGCCTGAAAATATCTTAAAAGTTTATTTTGTGACCCAGAAAAAGTAATAAGTTTTTCAGCGGCGCTCCTCCGCCATTGCCGCGCTTACAAGCACGCACAGGCTCCGACAACCGTGGCCGACAAATGCGATCCTCCTTTTCCCCAGACTACCCTTTCTGGGTCACAAAAACCTTTAAGATATTTTCAGGCGACAATGTAGCTATGTAATGCTCAAATATCTACTTAATTTATCAAAATATCACATATTTGCAAAAGTGCTTCCACGTTTTCGGAGAGCTCTGTTATCCACCCCCCACATCCCACACCTACCCCACCCCTAACGGCTGCACCTCCCGAAGAATTTTGTCTGGGCTCTTATCTCACTTATTTATTTCAAACAATCAACAGAAAATTTCACCACATAGTTTTATGTAAGGTTTTAAGGCTGTGGTGTTAATTTTTAAGTAACATGAGCCCAGCGGCAGCAGCAACGCTTAGGCTAACACTAACTAGCTAGCAAGATTTTAAACCTGGTGCTAAACTAAGAGAAGCCACAAAATCAGTTTGAATAAGAGTAAACATTTACTCACCAAGTCAGTGTGTCAGGTAAAGATCCACAGCAATGACAACAATAATATCTTGAGCTGACGCTTCTCCAGGTTTGCTCAACATATTCCATAAAAATGCACCGTGAACATGCGGACTGATCCGAGAGGGAGGAGGACGGTAGTCACGTGGCATTTTCAAAACACATCTTTCATCCTTCCGCACTGAGAAGCAAAACTTCCAGCTTACTTAGTTTTTCTAAGTTAAGACAACTCAAATAAATGGAGTTTATCAGCGTTTTTGCATAAAAAGTACTGGTAACTTATTTAAATTGAGTTCTAATAACAAATTGATAAAAATTGAGTTCAGCCTATTTAATATTTTTAATTAAACACAATATTACATTTTACAGTGTAGACCAAAATTTTGAGATCAGATCTTTAAGATCCTTTTTCACATCGTCGTTTTGTAATAATGAGCTGTTGAGTTTCCAGTATGTAAATTTAACAACAGAAGAATTAGATAGAGAAGTTAGATTTATTTTAATATATATGGCTTTATGATCTGTTGCTGGAGAAGGCCATGCACCTACATCTATGCTACTGCTGTCAAAACTCTCCGAAACTAACCAAAAGTCTATCCTTGAATGTCTCGAGTTAGAATTGTTGCACCAAGTAAACATTTTGGACTGAGGATATTTGAATCTCCAAATGTCTGTGAGTTTAAGGCGTACCATAACAGCCTTCAATGTAGTACTAATTCTGTTCGAATGTCCTGGAGGAAATTTATCTAATTCAGCATCCATAATACAGTTAAAGTCTCCACCTAGTAATAATTTTGCATTTGGAAATTTATTTAACCAGCTAGATATTTTTTTTTCCCAATCGTCAAAAATAAATGATCATTTTCTAGCTTCGTGTTAAACCCATATATGTTAGTTACAATTAAGACTAAATCATTATATTTTATGACTTGACATATGTAATGGCCTGCAGAATCACATTCTGTATGTAAAACATCTCCATTATATCTGTTTTTTAGGACTGATACCCCTGCTGATCGTTCAGTTCCATGAGATAACCATATAAAATTTCCCCACTGAGATCGCCAAAAACTAACATCGTTGATAGTAGAGTGAGATTCTTGTAAAAACACAAAGTCAGATTTAAGTTTAAGTGCTTTCTTCCATTTGCGCAACATCTCTAAAATTAGAAATATCCTGTCTCAGAGTGATGCTGAAAAACTAGTTCATGCATTTATTACTTCCAGGCTGGACTACTGTAATTCACTATTATCAGGAAGTCCTAAAAACTCGCTGAGAAGCCTTCAGCTAATCCAAAATGCTGCAGCAAGAGTCCTGACAGGGACTAGAAAGAGAGACATATTTCTCCTGTTTTGGCTTCCTTCATTGGCTTCCTGTTAAATCCAGAATTGAATTCAAAATCCTGCTCCTCACATACAAGGTCTTAAATAATCAGGCCCCATCTTATCTTAATGACCTTGTAGTACCATATCACCCTATTAGAGCACTTCGCTCTTGCACTGCAGGCCTACTTGTTGTTCCTAGAGTATTTAAAAGTAGAATGGGAGGCAGAGCCTTCAGTTTTCAGGCCCCTCTTCTGTGGAACCAACTTCCAGTTTGGATTCGGGAGACAGACACTATCTCTACTTTCAAGATTAGGCTTAAAACTTTCCTTTTGCTAAAGCATATAGTTAGGGCTGGACCAGGTGACCCTGAATCCTCCCTTAGTTATGCTGCAATAGACGTAGGCTGCGGGGATTCCCATGATGCATTGAGTTTTTCCCTTCCAGTCACCTTTCTCACTCACTATGTGCTAATAGACCTCTCTGCATCGAATCATATCTGTTATTAATCTCTGTCTCTCTTCCACAGCATGTCTTTCATCCTGTTTTCCTTCTTTCACCCCAACCGGTCGCAGCAGATGGCCGCCTCCCTGAGCCTGGTTCTGCCGGAGGTTTCTTCCTGTTAAAGGGAGTTTTTCCTTCCCACTGTCGCCAAAGTGCTTGCTCATAGGGGTCATATGATTGTTGGGTTTTCTCTGTATTTATTATTGTGCTATCTACTGTACAATATAAAGCGCCTTGAGGCGACTTTTGTTGTGATTTGGCGCTATATAAATAAAATTGAATTGAATTGAATTGAAGTTGCTTTGCATAAAGAAAAGTGGCTTTACGTTTTAAGTTGTTACGAAGACCCCTAGCATTAATAGAAACAAAAAACAAAGAACACAAATTGACAAAGAAAAGATATGTATTGAAATGTAAATTGAAGTTAAACTTTTTAACCTAACACTGAGATCAGCACTAGAATATGAAAACGTTCACAGAATACAGTATATATATAAATAAACTTTAGACGCCTAATAAAAGCGTAACAACAAAAAAGTGTTATATCTATTTAACAGTAAGTTTGTTTTTTGTTAACATCAAAGAGCAAATTAAACAACCAAACATGACACCTACAGATATCAGGCACATCAATATAAAGAACAACTTGTAAACAAACCTGAGAAGAACTGAGGGTCAGGGAATATTGAAGAGTTTATGTGTGAATTTCAGCACCATTTACAAAGCCTCGACCTCCAACAAAGTAAGCAGATTTCCCTTCTTCACGCGCCTTCTTTATAATGGGCCACAGCTTCAGTCTGTTTTCTTTGTCCTCTCTCGTCAGGTCTTCAGTGAACCGCAGATGATTATTTTGAAGGAAAGTATTGTTCTTGGCAGCTTTCCACACCGCATCACGAATTCTCCTTGAGATGAACCGGATGATGATCCCTCTGGGTCTCGGGTCATTTTGTTTTGGTTTCCCCACTCGGTGAGCGATGTCTAAGACCTCTGGAAGCTTTTCCTTTTCTGCAGGCAGAATCGTTTGGCACATCTCAATCGCCTTTGCGCGCACATCTTCTTTCTCCAACTCCGGTACCCCATAGTCTCAGGTTCCAACGGCGGTTGTAGCGTTCAACTTCAGAGATGCGTTCATCACATTTCTGTGTAAGCCTTTCGTTTTTCTCAACCCTCTTCTCAATGACCATAATCTTATCACTTATGTCCTTTAAATCCGTACGAACTGTTCCTACCATTTCTTCAATGGCGTCACTTCTGGTGTTGATCAGATTAATCAAAGTGTTGACCGCATCAGCTTTCAGGAAGTCGCCATCAGAGTGACTGGTAGACAGTGTTGGTTTTTTTAGCCACTGGAGGCTTGGAAGGCGTAACTGGTAGAGGTGGAAATTCTTCTTCAACCATCTGCTGACACTCCATTTCTTTCATGTAGCTATGGTCGCTAGCTAGCATGCTAGTTGCATGTGGTTTGCCGGAGTTACTCAGCCTTTTCTGAGCAGATTTCGACATGCTGTTGTTATTAAATTTGGTTTCAGATTTAGCAGGTTTAGTGCGCCGATCTTCAAAAAAGTCTTGAAAGCTAGAAAGACGTCAAATAGGTGCTATAAAACTGCTTTATATCTTTCTAGTGCTGAGAGCTCGAAAAAACACTCCTCTTCACGCCGCCATCTAGCTCTAAAAATGATATTGTTTGGCTTTTTTCAGTGTTTTATTTGTTCATGAATAAATCGGTTTGGCTGAGATTAAAGAGATTAGATTAGATAAAATAAAACTTTATTAATCCCCTGGGTAGTTTTCACACAGCTGAATAAACGTTAAACAGAAGTGTGAGACGGTTGAGAATTTACGCCAGTGTCCTGTTATATTTTAGATAGCAAGGAGCAGACGGCCGAGTTTATTAAACTCCACCGAGACAGCGGTGACGCAAATCAGAAGGCTAGACCGTCCCATTTCACAGCCTCGCACTTCCGGCCGTCTCGGTCTTTGAAGATCATTTCAATACGCATGATCTGAGCATGCGCGGAATGATACGGAGCGCTTCTTTGATCTTCTCAAAGGAGAGACTGTGACGTGATGCTCGATGTCACCGTCACAGTTTCGACGTGGCAGTGACGTCACCATCTCTGCCATATGAGTCCATAAATAGAGGTGCTATAACACAGTTTGGTACGTCTTCAGAAACAGCGAGTTGTCTTTGACAAAGATAATACTTTCATACAATTCATACAAAGTTTTTTTTCTTTCGACACTGTGCTTTTATACTATTAAAGAAATGTCGGAGGAAACATTAAATAATTCACCTAAGGACGGAGATAATACAGAGGAATTACATTTTATGCGACAGATGGCGTTTCTCACTGAGGAGCTGGCCAAGGTTACAAGTAAGTCGGGTGAATTACAGAAAGAGCACAGGACTCTCAGGGAAACTATACAGGATCTTGAGACTAGTCGCTTGGAGCAACTGCAGCAGTTGCAAAGAGAGAAAGAGAGATTAGTTCAGCATGTGGAGTTTCTCCGGCAGCAAAATAGAACGGATCTTACTAGGATCGACAACCTTAGAAGGGAGTTTAAAGAACGAAAGACTCCTGTCACAGAACCACCTACTGACGAGTCTCAGACTAGTGGTTGGTGGCGTGCTGGTGCCAAAGTCGCACTTACAGTAGGTCTTGTCACAGCAGCAGTTGTTGTTCCTGCAGCTTGCTGGGCCGTCGCAAATATTTTCCGATGAAGTGAATGTCCGTCCTCTGTGGGATTATCCTTATTATCCATTCCAGCCCTACTGTAGTTGTGGATGTGGACCGGGTGCCTTTTGAAAACAGTAATAATGTTTTCCAGCCACGGTCCACAATCTGTGCTCTCCTTTATGTTCAATTTTATTTTGCCCTCACCTCCCAACCAGTAATGACAGAAGACTGCCCCTCCCTGAGCCTGGTTCTGTCACAGGTTTCTTCCTGTTAAAAGGGAGTTTTTCCTGTCCACTGTTGCTCACAGGGGATCACTTGATTGTTGGGATTGAATTTTTGGATTGAATTTAATTGCCTTAAACTGAAATTCAAAAATTCAAGTGAGGGGTTGACCAGGGCTCGCAAAATCGCTAGCCCGACGTCCCGGGGCTAGCGATTTCTCCAGTCGGGCTACCAAAATCCATCTCAGCCCAGCCCATCGGCCCGTCGGGCAGGGCTGAGATACAATTTGGTGGGTTCTGATAGTAGAGAGCACAAAATTGGTTAGCTGGATTGTTTTTTTTTATTTGTAGTTTTTGTGGTGCTCCATACTTGAAAAACTACAAATATAAACAATGTGGTTGGTGGCTAATCAAAATAAAGAAAAATAATATTTAAAAAAAAACATCCACTACTGCTCTGTGTGTTTACTTCAATGAAGACTTGTATTTATTGTGATAGAAAAATATAAATTGTCTAAAATATTTGAGTGTTTTTAAATTAGCACTGCATGAGTTTAACTGTGGCACAGACGGCTGTCAATCCTGGTGAGTGAGAGTTCAACCTCCAAACTGAATCCAGTGTGTTACTCACAGAATCACAGATTTACTCACATTTACTGATTGTTCTGTAGGGTCTTTACAATTTTCAGCCCCTTCAGGTGACTGTTGTCTTCTGACTCCATCTTTAGGGTTTAGTTAGATTAAATATTTAACCAGTTAATTTAAGAATGAAAGACACATTTATCACAAAGGCACTCTTATAATGTAGATTAAATGTGTGTTGACATAACATCTAGATGTATGATTAGAAAGAGAGAAATGTTGTAATGACATGAACAAAGTGCAGTATTCCAAGATGGCATCAGAGTTTTAACACCTTTTATACTCATGTTTTTATAATTATGTTAAGTGTAAAAGCTCAAAGATAATGACATAGATGCATCTGTTTCTGTTATTATCACAATAATCACAACATAAAATGATTATTGTGACATTTTTTCTGTGCTGTATTAAGGTTACCAGAGTCAGCTGGGGATTCATGAACATCATCAGTGATGTTTTTCCACAGCGGGCTCATCAGTACCTGGTGACAGAAGGTCAATCCAGCTCGGACTTGAGGCTGTTCAAGAATCGGCTCCGCTTGATCTGGTTCCACCTCTATCACAGGCAGAGAAACACAGGGTGAGATCGCCTCCTGCCAGTCATCACGCTATAACTGTTTCTAGAATCGATTCGATTCAGATTCACAAGGTCCCGAATCGATCGATTTGATCAGGGAGAGGATGGACAGACTGATTTCACTTCTTGAAAGATCAGTTCCAAAATCAGTTATGCATTAAGAAATGTATTTATTTGAATATTTTGTGACATTGTTATGTGTTGCATTAGTTTAAAAGTGTTTTGTTATTAATAAATTGATTACAACAAACACTAACTGTCACTGAACTCATCTTATTTTCAGGTATTTTTAACATCTATGAACATAATGGTCACTTTGAACAATTCTACATGGATATTTATTTGATGGTAAATGGCCTGTATTTGTATAGCGCTTTACACATCCAGTCATCCAACCATTCACACACACTCACACACTGGTGATGGTAAGCTACATTGTAGTCACAGCCACCCTGGGGCGCACTGACAGAGACGAGGCTGCCGACACTGGTGGCACCGGGCCCTCTGACCACCACCAGTAGGCAACGGGTGAAGTGTTTTGCCCAAGGACACAACGACCGAGACTGTTCAAGCCGGGGCTCGAATCGGCAACCTTCCGATTACAAGGCAACCTCCCAACTCTTGAGCCACGATCGCCCCAATATGGCAATAAAGTAAATAACAACAACAATTCAGTGGGCTAGTTTAAGTCATTATGCAAATGTACTGTTTATGAGATTGGGGGAACCTGCAGTCAGCTGAGACCGAAGAAGTCACTTGGATGAGTGACGAAACGTTTCTCCCACAAAACGCTACATCCAGATGAACAGAATCAACTTTTTGGAGAACAACAATTAAACAAGAATATTTCTAATAAGCCAACAATATTTAAAGAAGGAAAAACAATATTTACAGTTGTTTATACAGGATTAACCTGAGTGACCTGTTCCTGGACCGTTTTTTTAACAACTGTAATAGATTACAGGAAGCCTCTGGCTGTGTTGCTGAATCTGCCGATGCAAGATCAGACATGGATGGATGAGGTGCTGCAACTGAGACCTGCCGTTTGTCTTTTCTGGTCGGCGAGTGGAGAATCACACAGGCTGGTCTGCAAAGAGAGCTTTAGGATGCTTCCTCCCACTGTCCACTGCATCGTTCATCCACAGGGTTTGCAGGGCTGGCTCAACCCATGGCTGCCACACCACTAAGATGTTTTCAGAAATATGCAAGCAGGAGATGGTGGATGCTATATTACTACTAGTACAATACTTTTAACTCTGTAGCAGACAACAGTTTGATAAAATGCTATGGGAAAAAAAAAAAGAAACCAAAAGATTAGATTCTATAAGTTTCAAAGAGATTTAATTTATATATTTTATATAATAAAGTAAATATACGAATGACCGGCAATAATTCAGTCACTGAAATTATCCATGAAATTAGCTAAGTAATTCCTAAAAGTCTGTAGATTAAAGAAAATGATTTTACCTGGATACGATTGTCTCTGATGAGCCTGAGGTACAAAGCATGCCGGCGATGACGATAAAGTTTTCAAACACTGTTTGAATAATCAAAGAGACATTTATAAAGCACAGTCTACAACAGACATACTTACTGTGTGAAAGGGAGCAGAGAAACACGCTGTATTGTTGCAATTCTCTTTTGCATAAGCCACACCAGAAACGCTCTGTGCAGATAGCAAAGTCACTGCAAAGGCACTGCAAAACTTGTAGGCCCTAGTTCGGCTCCCTACAAAGATGCTCCAGTTTTTCTTGCGTCCAACAAAATTAGTTCTGATATGTTTTATTTTTAATCTTACTCTGGGCTGTGTTGAACAAAGTGAGTTAGCACAATTTCAATTCAAAGAAAGTATTAGTCTCTTAAATGACTGGCATCTGACATAGCTAGACTGTCACCGGGGACTCTGTGAGTGGTAAGAGGTTTAAAAACAAACCATCTATACCAGCGGTCCCCAACCTTTTTTGCGCCACGGACCGGTTTATGCCCGACAATATTTTCACGGACCGGCCTTTAAGGTGTCGCGGATAAATACAACAAAATAAAACTAGTACCGGTACGGAAAAAAAGATTTATTCGTAACACACGTGAAAAGACCCAGGAAAACCGAGTTAACAATAAAAACGATAACAGAATAACGCTGAAAACCGATAAAAACCCTGAAAACCATACATTTCACACCTGAGCGAGGCCCGGGGGTTGGGGACCGCTGATCTATACTGTCAACAAACAACTCTTCATCTGCATTTTTTTCAGAACAAATTGTTTTCAATCTTGTGCACCTAAGTACACCGATTTAGCGATGAAACTCGAAAAGTGGGATAAATACACACAAATATACACACACACACACAAATTATTCTGACTCCTTCTTGACCCGTGGTGTGCGTAAAACAAGGCCGTTTCTCTTAATCTCGCGGTAACTTTCTTTTAGGGTTTCTGTTTTTCTGTCTATTGAGCATTTCTGCTAATGAGAAAACCTGTTTCCTTGTTGTAAAAGTCAATCTACAGACTTTTAGGAATTACTTAGCTAATTTCATGGATAATTTCAGTGACTGAATTATTGCCGGTCATTCGTACATTTACTTTATTATATAAAATATATAAATTAAATCTCTTTGAAACTTCTCATCTCCACCCAACGCGAGCTCAATAATGGCCACAGTAAGCGTGTGAGCAACTATTTGCCTGCGCTACTGTGCATGTATGAAGTGGACCGACTTGTGATCAGGCACACATGAGGCCGACCGGCTGAGAATACTGAAATCAAACTCTTCTGTCTGGTGAAATGTTATACTTACCAAATCATGCTCCCTGGCCTTATATCCTTTGCAGGTAGAACTGGACCCAGTTGTGAAAACCAATGATTTCCGTTTCTGATTTTGTCTGGCCAACAAAGAGTCCAGGCTGGTGATGATCAATTTAAGAACAGAAACACACACTTCTTACCAAAGAAATGAATATTATTTTACAGTGTTGCTGAATCACATGGATGAATTTAACACCTCAACACAGTTACAGCGTGATGACTGGCAGGAGGAGATCTCACCCTGTGTTTCTCTGCCTGTGGTAGAGGTGGAACCAGATTAAGTGGCGCTCATTCTTGAACAGCCTCAAGTCAGAGCTGCCTCCTCTCATCAGGTGAAACGGACTTCAGTGAGAACACCTGAGCAGCAGGAGCCCCACTTCATAGACTGCAGACTGTACCTGCGAGACACGATTCTTCAGGTCAACATCAGCTGCAGCACACTCACTGTGACGCTTACCCTTCCGCAGCTCTGATTTGGGACACGATCCCGGATTGAAGAACAGGCCGTGTGGTTTGGATGCTTCACCTCAGCACACTGAGCACAACTGGCACACACACAGGCACATGTTACACCTCAGTGCAGTCAGTCCATATTTTTTATCTAAACAGCTGATTGATTATCTGAGAAAACAGTTCCCGGTGAAGTGTGTGACTTTACAAAACCGTCCCTTTCACTCTCTCACAAATTCACCCCCCCTTACCCTCGTCTCCACCCAACACATCTCTGTCCTTGTCCTGCTCACTCGCTGTAGCGCGACAGCTCGAGTCGAGGGATGACGTTCACGGACTGCAGCTCCTGGTAGAGCAGCTTTCTGGCGTACGGGACACGGCGTACAGGTTCTCTGAGGGAAAAGCAGGGCTCAGGCAGTGTGTGGACATCAGGCTAACACATACACAGTTATAAAATTACATACGCATATAAAAGCTATCATTTTCTGTAATAAGATAGGGGATAAATAAAGGATGGGATGATTACAACAAAAATCAGCCTTCTTTTTGGACTGGTAGTCCACAAATCAAAATCAAGAAATATTAAAGATGAATCTGTACACATGATGTTTGCTGACAGCCGTCTGTGCCACAGTGAAACTCATGCCAAGCTAATTTAGTAACTCTCAAATATTTTGGACAATTTATATTCTTCTTTATATTTTTGTAGTAGGGAGCACTACAAAAACTATAAATAAACCAAAGATATCAGCACAGACCAAAATTACTTTGCTGATTGAGAAAATAATACATTTTGACACACTACTGTGTGGATCATCCCATTTTCTCTTTTCACACCGATTAAACCAAGTTGGCACTTGTTCCATAAACACAGTGGCACATCCATATGTTCACAACCTTCAGCTTTTGATCAGTTTCACTTATGGAAGAGTTTTCATTTTTTTAAATAATAAATGCTTACAATGCTAAACAATTCTTTAAGCTCCAGATCCCAAACGAAACTTTTTTTTATCATTACAATTTTTTCATATATGTTAGCGTATTTGCGGCTTACCAGGGCTAAGCAACTTTGAACGACTTTAGAAGCGGTCTTACTTTACTGTTTGTCTTAAAGGTTTAGGAGCTGTGTCTCTATTTCACTAAGGCCTACGATGCTCCAAATAAAGTACATTAATTAACTACAACTACATTTTTTAAACCACTGAAGAATGCAGAGAACTGACTAAAGCTCAATAATATTGAGCTCTTAGTGTGTTTTGTCTACTGAGTTTGGTGTCTGCTTCTTTACTTGGTCCACGATTATCTCTGCACCATCTGAGCATGCGCGGAATGATACGGAGCGCTTCTTTGATCTTCTCAAAGGAGAGACTGTGACGTCACCATCTCTGCCACATGAGTCCACAAATAGAGGTGCTATAACACAGTTTGGTACGTCTTCAGAAACAGCGAGTTGTCTTTGACAAAGACAATACTTTCATACAATTCATACAAAGTTTTTTTTCTTTTGACACTGTGCTTTTATACTATTAAAGAAATGTCGGAGGAAACATTAAATAATTCACCTAAGGACGGAGATAATACAGAGGAATTACATTTTATGCGACAGATGGCGTTTCTCACTGAGGAGCTGGCCAAGGTTACAAGTAAGTCGGGTGAATTACAGAAAGAGCACAGGACTCTCAGGGAAACTATACAGGATCTTGAGACTAGTCGCTTGGAGCAACTGCAGCAGTTGCAAAGAGAGAAAGAGAGATTAGTTCAGCATGTGGAGTTTCTCCGGCAGCAAAACAGAATGGATCTTACTAGGATCGACAACCTTAGAAGGGAGTTTAAAGAACGAAAGACTCCTGTCACAGAACCACCTACTGACGAGTCTCAGACTAGTGGTTGGTGGCGTGCTGGTGCCAAAGTCGCACTTACAGTAGGTCTTGTCACAGCAGCCGTTGTTGTTCCTGCAGCTTGCTGGGCCGTCGCAAATATTTTCCGATGAAGTGAATGTCCGTCCTCTGTGGGATTATCCTTATTATCCATTCCAGCCCTACTGTAGTTGTGGATGTGGACCGGGTGCCTTTTGAAAACAGTAATAATGTTTTCCAGCCACGGTCCACAATCTGTGCTCTCCTTTATGTTCAATTTTATTTTGCCCTCACCTCCCACCCAGTAATGACAGAAGACTGCCCCTCCCTGAGCCTGGTTCTGTCACAGGTTTCTTCCTGTTAAAAGGGAGTTTTTCCTGTCCACTGTTGCTCACAGGGGATCACTTGATTGTTGGGATTGAATTTTTGGATTGAATTTAATTGCCTTAAACTGAAATTCAAAAATTCAAGTGAGGGGTTGACCAGGGCTCGCAAAATCGCTAGCCCGACGTCCCGGGGCTAGCGATTTCTCCAGTCGGGCTACCAAAATCCATCTCAGCCCAGCCCATCGGCCCGTCGGGCAGGGCTGAGATACAATTTGGTGGGTTCTGATAGTAGAGAGCACAAAATTGGTTAGCTGGATTGTTTTTTTTATTTGTAGTTTTGTGGTGCTCCATACTTGAAAAACTACAAATATAAACAATGTGGTTGGTGGCTAATCAAAATAAAGAAAATAATATTTAAAAAAAACATCCACTACTGCTCTGTGTGTTTACTTCAATGAAGACTTGTATTTATTGTGATAGAAAAATATAAATTGTCTAAAATATTTGAGTGTTTTTAAATTAGCACTGCATGAGTTTAACTGTGGCACAGACGGCTGTCAATCCTGGTGAGTGAGAGTTCAACCTCCAAACTGAACCCAGTGTGTTACTCACAGAATCACAGATTTACTCACATTTACTGATTGTTCTGTAGGGTCTTTACAATTTTCAGCCCCTTCAGGTGACTGTTGTCTTCTGACTCCATCTTTAGGGTTTAGTTAGATTAAATATTTAACCAGTTAATTTAAGAATGAAAGACACATTTATCACAAAGGCACTCTTATAATGTAGATTAAATGTGTGTTGACATAACATCTAGATGTATGATTAGAAAGAGAGAAATGTTGTAATGACATGAACAAAGTGCAGTATTCCAAGATGGCATCAGAGTTTTAACACCTTTTATACTCATGTTTTTATAATTATGTTAAGTGTAAAAGCTCAAAGATAATGACATAGATGCATCTGTTTCTGTTATTATCACAATAATCACAACATAAAATGATTATTGTGACATTTTTTCTGTGCTGTATTAAGGTTACCAGAGTCAGCTGGGGATTCATGAACATCATCAGTGATGTTTTTCCACAGCGGGCTCATCAGTACCTGGTGACAGAAGGTCAATCCAGCTCTGACTTGAGGCTGTTCAAGAATCAGCTCCGCTTGATCTGGTTCCACCTCTACCACAGGCAGAGAAACACAGGGTGAGATCGCCTCCTGCCAGTCATCACGATATAACTGTTTCTAGAATCGATTCGATTCAGATTCACAAGGTCCCGAATCGATCGATTTGATCAGGGAGAGGATGGACAGACACATCTCTGTCCTTGTCCTGCTCACTCGCTGTAGCGCGACAGCTCGAGTCGAGGGATGATGTTCACGGACTGCAGCTCCTGGTAGAGCAGCTTTCTGGCGTACGGGACACGGCGTACAGGTTCTCTGAGGGAAAAGCAGGGCTCAGGCAGTGTGTGGACATCAGGCTAACACATACACAGTTATAAAATTACATACGCATATAAAAGCTATCATTTTCTGTAATAAGATAGGGGATAAATAAAGGATGGGATGATTACAACAAAAATCAGCCTTCTTTTTGGACTGGTAGTCCACAAATCAAAATCAAGAAATATTAAAGATGAATCTGTACACATGATGTTTGCTGACAGCCGTCTGTGCCACAGTGAAACTCATGCCAAGCTAATTTAGTAACTCTCAAATATTTTGGACAATTTATATTCTTCTTTATATTTTTGTAGTAGGGAGCACTACAAAAACTATAAATAAACCAAAGATATCGGCACAGACCAAAATTACTTTGCTGATTGAGAAAATAATACATTTTGACACACTACTGTGTGGATCATCCCATTTTCTCTTTTCACACCGATTAAACCAAGTTGGCACTTGTTCCATAAACACAGTGGCACATCCATATGTTCACAACCTTCAGCTTTTGATCAGTTTCACTTATGGAAGAGTTTTCATTTTTTTAAATAATAAATGCTTACAATGCTAAACAATTCTTTAAGCTCCAGATCCCAAACGAAACTTTTTTTTATCATTACAATTTTTTCATATATGTTAGCGTATTTGCGGCTTACCAGGGCTAAGCAACTTTGAACGACTTTAGAAGCGGTCTTACTTTACTGTTTGTCTTAAAGGTTTAGGAGCTGTGTCTCTATTTCACTAAGGCCTACAATGCTCCAAATAAAGTACATTAATTAACTACAACTACATTTTTTAAACCACTGAAGAATGCAGAGAACTGACTAAAGCTCAATAATATTGAGCTCTTAGTGTGTTTTGTCTACTGAGTTTGGTGTCTGCTTCTTTACTTGGTCCACGATTATCTCTGCACCATCTTTCTCCCGTTGTATCTCTCATCATGCCGCACCTTGATGTGTCCTGTCCTCGGATGTATTCTTCCGGCTGCCTCCTGGTTTCCACCTCGAGTTTTATTATCCAAATTTAATGGTCTTGATGGTCACTGTAGCGGCTATATTCATTTCTTGAAAGTTCTCTCTTTCGCTTATATTTAATATAACCACACGACCTGACAAGCGCCTATTTTTATGCGGTGTCAACAACGATGTAAAACCATCGCGTGTCCGCTTGTTTATTTTCCACATAAGCCTTTCAGAATAAAGCTCAAGATCCTGTTGAGACTTTTCAAAATAAGCCGAATCACGTGAAAGATTATGCAGCGTGTTTAGGGATGAGAAACAAAAAAGAGCAGTCAGGTGCTAAAAAAATAAACCTTAGACTCAAACGTTAGAACAGGCTTTCTTTGCTAATTAACAACATCACAAAAACCTGTTTTATTGTGAATACATATGTGTGATGGCTCTTAGACATCTATATCCACTTCCAGGTTTTGGTGGTTACTTGTATTAGCGAGTGGATTATTTAGAGCAAATTTAGAGCAATATTTGTCACCGTGCTCAGTTACTCACTGAGACTATATATGGACCTCAGCAACCTCAGGTTCTATCGTTCATTCTTCCAGGTCATTTGGGATTATTTGAATTTTATTTGCTTTACACACACATCCACACACACACACACATTACAGACAAACTGATGATATTTTTGACTTTGTTTTGAAATACAATTATTTTCTTCAGTGAGGTGTCCATATTTTGTCTTTGCCTTTCAGCCAGGGGTGTGAAATTAATGTTGGATGATGCATGTGATGACAGTCACACATAATTAAGGGCAAACACTGAACTTGAACGCGTGAAATCATCATGAAATTTAAATTTTGTGGCAATAAAGATATTTATTATTTGTATAGTAGTTTAAAATATGAACAGCTCCCTCATTTAATGTGATTAAAGGATGAAAATAAACAATGCGCTTGTTAAGACATTTACCAGTAAAGAAAGAGAGGGATTGGTTAATTCATAAAGTTACAGATTCAGGGGCCTTCACACAGGACTTGGCCAACAATTGAATGACTCTATAAAATATATTGAGTCTTTGGATGCGCTAGTGAAGCTCTGAGGTGTGCTGGATTTGTCAATAGAAACAAGTCATCTGACTGGCAGCGAGAATGTCAAGACCTCAGGAGGACATTTCATCCTCAAAATTTAATCTTATTCAGCTCGTTTTAGAACTGAAGAAGCTTCTCGGATGAGAGGTGAAATGTTTTCATGAAAAAAGCCCACTCGCTTTCTTTCCAAGCTCTTTGGAACAGACAGCTTATTATAAGTAGCTTCCAAACAGTTTTGCACTGATAAATGTTTCTGTAGATTAATGTAGAAATACATTAAAGCATCATAGTCAAGGGAACAGAGGAAAGAGCACAGCTGACTTCATGATGCTAATATATATTCATATAGTGACAATAGCTTTATTTTACAGTATAAAACAATAAAATTATCACTGTTTAAAACAATATTAACATTGTATTGAGCAGAATAAAATATAAGATGAAGAGAAGTCAGTGTAATAACTCCATATGAGGCTGTCAGTAAGCCAATATGCCTACTAGACATATTCATATACATGAATGCATTTAAGGACTTACATGAATAAAGAATCAACCATACAGTGAAACACTGATCTTCTTTAAAAATGTGTAATTTTAAACAGGATAAAACGATTACATTGAAAATGAAAAATAACAGCTGCTGGTTGTGAAGCAGAGGCTCCTCTGGTGGGTTTTTTGGAGGTGAGGAGGACCTCAGAAAGAAGCTGATCCTTCTAAACAGCCATTTGAGCTTCCGGTTGATTTTGTTATGTTTTGTTGTTCTGATTGTGCAAATTAAGAGAAATGACTTTAGGTTTGACAAGGAGTTACATTCAAGTTTCTTTTGAACTTGAATGTAATTCAAAATATATACTGACAATTCACAAAACAGTTATATTATTTAAAGTGTTAATACTTTAAATGCTTAAAGCGATTTCTGTGATAGTAGTATTTACTGTTTACTGTAAATACTACTATCTATCACTCATTTGCTTTCACTTTACTGTTGTAAATACTACTATCTGTTTAAGAATGCCTCATGACCTCCTAGATTTTTGGTGCTTTTTAATAAATCCGTTTTATTTTGCCATTACATCTCACATTGTTCCAGGTCTTGAAGAAGTTTGCTCTGGGATCCACTGCTGCACAGCCCTCATTGCTGATATTATTCGACTCCTTTCACTCATTTGCTTTGAGTTAGTCCACATTATTCTCCTTTTATTACTATTTTCATTTCTTATTCTGGAGGAGAATGCAATGTTAGTAAACGACCATTTCCTAAATACACCTCACCGTTGACTTATAAAAGTTTCACATGTGTAACATATTAAACTTTTACCCTTCAGTGACAAATGTTCCATCCCACCATCTCCAAGTCCCTTAATAATCTCTGCAACTATAGGCCAACAATGCCACGGTGATAATGAAGAATCAAGAAGAGCTAGGTAGAATAAATCCACATCTAACTTCTAACAGTAACATCTAACAGTATGAATTCACTTCCAGGGAAAAACTAAATGAAGATTAATGGACTTCTTGCCCATGGCCGTCCCTTTTATTTGTAAAAAGAAATTTGCCCCTGCATATGCCAACATACTCATGGCTGAATGGGAAACTGCAGCCCATTCAAAATGTGTCAAAAATCCATTACACTATTACAGGTTTCTTGATGATATCTGGGGTGTGTGGCAACATTCTCAACATGTTTCTGAGTACTCTGAATAACCATAATGTTTCAATCAAACTCAAATCTACAATTAACAAAACCACAATTGACTTTTTGGAAACAACCACCTTCAAAGGCCGAAATTTCTCACAAACCCATAAATTGGACATTAAAGTATTCTTTAAATCCACGGACACACATGCTCTGTTGTTTAAAATGAGCTTTCATCCAAAGCGCACGTTTGCTGGTCTAATTAAGTCCCAATTATTAGATTCCATAGAATCTGCACCCAGCAAACTGACTTCAGAGCAGCCACTGAAATTCTATTTTCAGCTCTTGCCACTAGAGGGTACTGTCACTCTTTTCTAAGAAAATGCCTTAAATCATCCTACAGACTAAACCCATTGATTTATCTGCTATTCTGCCGGTGGTGGTCACATATGCCCCATCAACATGCAAATTGGTCAGAGTGATTAAGAACCATTTTTAAAATCTTGTCCAGGAAACCCAAATGCTGGGGGGAATTGTAAGGTAATTGCTGCCTTTAGAAAGTTTCACCTCTCTCTGAGCCCGAACTGAGAGACCAGGGGCAATTTTTTTCAGCACCAAAAATGGTTGCGCAGCTTTTCAAATGCCAATGTGTTCCTCTCACAGTGTAAAGTTACTCTACGCTCTAATAATTGTGTTTATTTGATTACCTCCAGTAAATGTGGTATCCAGTATGTTGGTGAGACAAGTAAGTCTGTTTAGGTTCTCAGTTATCCAGGTCATCGTAGTCTAAGGAGCTTGGAAAGAAAAGCGTCTGGACTTCTTTAAGTTAAAGAAGTCTTAAAGAAGTCCAGACGCTTTTCTTTCCAAGCTCCTTAGACGTGAGACAAGTAACACACTTCTGACCAAATTCACCCAGCACAGATATAATGTGTATGTAAAATGTGTCAAGGAAAAAGAACACACACACATATCTGGTGAAACACTTCCTATCACATGGCTGGGAATCTGTCAGGGCCACAATGATATAGGCAAATCCCAGATGGACAGCTCAGCAGAGGAGAAAGGCTGAGAGAGTCTGGATTGCCAAATTAGACACAGTACACCCCAAAGGGTTAAATGAAAAGGGACCTAAAGTCCCTATATGTATATAATAGTCTCTTATTACTGTTTCTATTGTTGCTGTTGTTATCATCAATGTCACTGTCACTGATTGTGCATTTACTGATGTAGGATCCTGACCCTGAGGTTGATCCTAACCTTACCCAGTTTTAGCCCTATGCTGGACTTAACCTAATCCCTGAAGCCCAAAGCTGAGGTTAATCCTAAACCTAACCACTTTAACCCTACACTGTAAAATGTAATTCTAGATGTTTGTTATTTCAACATATTATTCTATATCAGTTTGACGATAGATGACTGAAGTTGTTGTTATAACATAGAATTACAAGTTAAAACGTCCCAATTACACCAAAAAAGCTAACTTGAAAACTCATGTCCAGCTAAATCAGAAACTTATGTGAACTTGACAATGTGGGTAAGTTGAGCACAGCAGGATTCAAAACTGCCTCACGTGACTGCTACCGAGGTGCATCATGGGGAATTGGCGGTTAACGACATGCTCACTTTACTTGGACGTTTTCTAATCGTCTTCTTTGGAATATGCTTTCAAGGTGAGTAACATTGGTTATAACTATAAGGAAAGAGAGCTACAAAAGTTGGAACATGTTTTGAATCTATGGCATGATGTGTGTTTTTCTCTTTTACCGAAATGTTTGCTTTAGCTAATGTAGCTTTAGCGGACAAGGTCCAGCTTGTATGTCATGACCAAACTTGACCTAATAAACTGACATATGGCCTTTTTTATGGGTTTAATGTGGCACTGACCAAATCACAAGTATTGTGCCGCTAGCTTTAAGATTGTGCACTCAACCACTGTTGCGATATTAGCAAGCTAACTCAGCTAATTAATAAAGCTTATTTCATATTGTCTCTGTACTTGTAAATTTCTTTCAAGTTCACAGGCTGTTGTATTTTGGTGGAAGTTCATTTTGGCAATATTTCCAATAACTGACTGGGTTCAAAAGAACTTTTGGCAGGACTCCGATGCTTGTTGTCATCTGTTTACCCCTATGTAATCACTTAAGTTGTTATTAACTGCTGCATGCTAAGCTGCAAGAGTGCACTGAGGACTGAGACAAAATATGGTCTACAAACCAGCATTATATTAGTTTTATCAGATAGTCCTCCAGTGTGTTTATTTTTTTGCTTTAATTCTATTGTGCAGTTATTTGTTACCCTGAAATGCTTTATGCTTAACAACAGCTCACTATTTTGACTTATTTTTGAACTCTTGTGATCAGTATGACTAGTTTGTGTGAGTTTCCATACTAAAAGAGCTGTAGTGATAAAATAATTGGCATCAGAGACACTGATTTTTGGCATGGTATACTGCAGAAGTTTTTTTTTTTTTGCATAATTTACCTTTTAATTAAACTGCATTCTCTGTATTGTAACAAAACTAACATTGTTTATATGTCAGAAAATTAGCAACATGAATAAATGGCGAAAACAATATAATTATAACATATATTTTTATTTTACTTATTTTAGGTCTGTGAAGCCAAACTTGATGCTGGGGATTTATTTTTGTCAGTGGAGTCAAATGGTAAGTTACAATTTGTGCATTTTGTCATACTGGAAACACCACAGATTATATTGTAACTTAATAGCTCTGTAGAACAAATGATATAAAGATTGTAGTGTCAGGGTACTTTAAGAAGTAATATGGCACTATTGATGATCACATGCAGGTGGCATAAACTAAATATTCAGACCTGTTACCAACAAGTGATTCATTAACAAAAGCAATGGAGCAGACTGTTTAGGTTCTTGTGGTTGTAATAACATCCATAACTGCAAGTTTGTCATTAATTTATTTTCACAGGTCTAGATGATCACATCTGTCTTTGTCATTTAAATGAGGTGGACTTGCAAACTTTGCACTCTTTGGGGTAAATTGCTGTCCACTACATATACACAGAATCTGCACAGTATTTCAGATCTAAAAGGGAGTATGTAATGGACTTGCTGGCTTTAATGTAAAAAGCCTGTTGTGTAACTTTAATGAGGCAGTTGGACTAAAACAGTATTGCTCATCAAGGTAAACATCTGAGGAATAAGGAAATTGTTACTTGTCCTTTTACTCAGTGTTCTTTTAATCGCACGTTTACTAAAGTTTTACATCACATAAGTCATTTTCACAATCATTCTACTTTAAAAGATTTCAAGACAGAGCTTATTGTTCTCTGAACTTCCTTGTTCGCTGAACAGCAGGTAAAGTGCATCTTTTGTTTGTTTGCTTTTGTGTGTTTGTGTGTTTTCTCTAATGGGCCTCAGATGACTGTTTGCTTAAATTTGGGTCTCAAAGAATCTTTTTTTATTCTGCCTGTACTCTCCACCCTCTTCTTCTATTGCTCAGGTTGAAGCAGAATTTGCCCGTCTTACATCTGTTGACCTGAAAGGGTTCCTTTTGCTGTGCTTGACCATTATGGAGAGGTTCGTGGAGCTGTACAAAATCAAGAGCGGCATAGGAGGGCTAACTAGGCTCATAAAATGCTTCGGAGATGATGTAAGTGTTCAACTGCGAAATGTTCTCCTTTGTTTAAGTTTTAGGTTATCCAGTTCAACTGATGAACTCATTGAAAGAAAGCTGATAAGTAAAGTCTGTCATCATATTTCACAACTGGACATTTAGTGTGGTAACTTTTACAGAATCTATGTATATTGGTGGTAGGTTGGATATCATATTCTACTTGAATGTCCTGATAAGCCTGATTCAAAATCTCCAATGATAATCATATATTGATGGAATTATGTATCAAAAGCTGTGAATTTGGAGCTGTCTACATGCTTCATAAACACTGTTTAAAAAATGTTTTGGTTTTGTTTTTGACTTCTTTGACCAGAGCCCTACACAAAGGAAGAGGACAGAGGACCTCATTTTCTAAAGGAAGATCCCTCACACACTTTCAAGACTGTGAAGGTTAGCATTGTTTCTTTTAGTAAATTTAATAATGACAGCACCACAGTGGATTTTAATGAAACATGTGGCATCTATGAAACAATAGATGCCACATGATAACATGTGTACTTTTTCCTCACCAAATGTATTATTACAAGATCTTTGACACTGGATTTGGTCTGGGTTTCAGAGAAACTAACTGGCAAGCTAGCATTGATATTATTAGTGTCTTGTGTTTATTCATGTCTTCACCAGGGTCTTTGACATTTCGCTGCTGTACTGTTCACTTCAGCTTTACGTTTGATTTCTCACATTGTATATTGTAATGGCAGAGATATTAGGATATTTAAGGGGCTGCAGTGGCTGCTACAGCTGTGGGGGCAATACTTTGGTGAAATGTCCTGGACCCTGGAAAAGAGACTGTGTAGACTGGGTAAGCAATTAAAGGTTACTGGCCGAGAGTCATTGGGCAGCTGGGTAAAGGTGGATGTTGATATTCAGTGCCAATTATGCAACCTGTTCAGCCACGTCTATATGCTCTTTTTCATGCTGTTAATATAGGGGAAAAATAAACTTTAATCAATAAACTGATTAAAGAAGCATTGTCTATGGAGCCATAATCTGATCCTGTAGTGTAGCTGCAGTTTGCACATTTCATGTATTCTCAGCCAGATTTGGTTTAGAGCACAGCCAATATTTAGCATAACTAGATTTAAATTCACACACTGGTGATGGCAAGCTACATTGTAGCCACAGCCGCCCTGGGGCGCACTGACAGAGGCGAGGCTGCCGGACACTGGCACCACCGGGCCCTCTGGCCACCACCAGTAGGCAACAGGTGAAGTGTCTTGCCCAAGGACACAACGACTGAAACTGTCGGAGCCGAGGCTCGAACCGGCAACCTTCCAATTATAAGACGAACTGTCAACTCTTGAGTCACGATTCAGTCATCCACCCATGTGTGTGAATGACTGAATGTGTAAAGCGCTTTGGAGTCCTAGGGGACTAGTAAAGCGCTATACAAATACAGAGCCATTTACCATTTAAATTGAAAATTTTGTTTGAATTCTGCAATTGAAGACATGCTCAGTTATTTATGAACATGGTCTTTGTTTAAAGCAAGAAATGGATTTGTAACATGGGGTGCATATCTCATTCTGAAAAAACTTTAACAACTAATAAGTGTTACCCAAAGCCAATCACCATCATCCAAAGCATCAGTATGGCTCTTCTTTGGAAAGACATGAATTCTTAAGCACAAGGGATATTGTGTAATTGTAATTGTGTAATTTTTTTTTTTTTTTTTTGTCTTTGAACCCTTTTATAGCCGACAGGTATTGAAGACACGTTTTCTAAGAGGATGAAAGTTGGCATTGCGATGGTGAAAGAAGAAGACATCATCGATGTGTTGGTTGTCCTTGAGGCGGCAGTAATCCTGTCTAATCTGAGGGATGTCTCAAGTGCCATTTCCATGCTGATGGGCCTTCTTTTGCCCTCAACATAGACTATCCAAAGGAACTTAAGGACATCTTTGAAGTCATTCAGAACATCCTAATGAACATTGGTGGAAGGCAGTGCATCTCACTAGTGCATGGTCTAAGAAACAGACTCTTGCAGAAAGCCATGCAGAACTGTAATTGTATGTTCCTTAGTGTTAAGGACAGTTTTTATTTTACTGTTTGTTTTTTTATTCTTGCAAGTTCTCATTCTCACTTTTGTATGTCACTAAATGACTACACTTTACATTCCAGATTAGACAATTACTCATTTGTTCATGGTTTAAGAAACTTATGTGAACAACAATATAATGCTGGACTTTGCAGATGCTTATCTCATGCAAGTCAGTAGTTTTTCCTTTGTTTTGCAATTGAGCAGACTCAAACTGATGTTTCTGAAATATCCATATTATCAAATGTTTCAGAAGCATGCACTCATTTTCAGAGATATTGGTTCTGTGGAATTTGTTGCAATTGTAAACGAAGACAAATACAAGAGTTACTTGTCTTACTTGTTATAAACTGATCTTTACTGTCACTTATCAAAGGTTTTGTACTATTTTAATATTTCAAGTTTTATGCTAACAGGTGTGACTGAGCACAATGAAGTTTAAAAATTTTGTAAATGTAAAGAATAACTTTTCTAAAATAGCAAGTGTCCCGTTGATACATTACATTAATGCAGACTTTATGTTGTTACTTCACAAGAATCACTACTGCTCCTAGAGTATTGGTCAGAATTTAATCTTCACCCAAACTGGGCTCAAGACCAAGTTCAAATTTATTGTTTCACAGGGAGCAGCCTTTGAGTTTTGATGGATTGTGAGCCTGATGAGCTACGTCACTGATTTTTCTGTTTCTCAGATGACTAAGATGGCACAATAAATGGTGAATGTTGGGTGCTCATGAGTAATTGTCTTGTCATGTTCTTAAAACAAACTTTCTGTATGAAATGATCAGATAGACTTTAATGGAATCTGTGGGGTTTTTTTTTTTTCTGTAAACAACAGAAAATTAATTTAAAGGAATGTAGGTATTTAAACCTGAGCTCTAAGATGAACCTAACAGGTAGTTTTGCTGAAATGGATGTTAGAAAGCTAAAAAAACAAAACAAAACTTAAGATGTTTAATACACATTTTTCTTTACATCCAGTCAATCAACTCTGATAATTAAAATGAAACTGATTTACAAGTTCACTCAGCTACCTGAAGGAGCTCAGTTAATTAATAAACTTAAATCAACTTAGCTAACAGGTTATGTTAGTTAAGCTAAAATAGATTCCTAAGTTAAAAGAACTACTAAAGTATTTGAATTAACTAAAAACCCAAGTCAACTGAACTAGGACAAGAGTTTAAACAATAGATTATTTTAATTTAGCTGAAAGGGTTTTCCCAAGTAAAGATGACAATTAAAGGAGTTGAACTGACTAACAAATCTCAGTCAACTAAACTAAGATGAAAGTTTAGACAACATGTGATTTTTCATTAAGATAACAATTGGTTGTGTTATAAGAACAAACTCTATTTCTTGACTTAACTTAAAATTTTAAGGCAGCCCTTTACCTCATATTTTTAAGTTGAAACAACAAGTTATATTTTACAGTGTATGCTGGGAGGACCCTAGACTCCAAACTCAAACTCTCTCTCTCTCTCTCTCTCTCCTCCTGCTAAAAAACAAACTTATTATTAGTTCTAATTTGTGTTGAAATATCTGTGTTTTATAAACTAATAAGTGTTGCTTATATGACTGTTCAAGGATAATAAAAAAAAATCTTTAGAGGTCACTGGAACCATGGCAACGTTAGCTGGCTAGCAGCTAACCTTGTTGTTAGCTGCTAGCGATCTGGAGAATAACAGCATGTAAACACACTGTATTTTAAAAGGCACAACACAGAAATGAACCTTCATAAGATGCAAATACATTTTATTTACGCTTTCCAACAAATAATGCCTGACTGTAGCTTGTTGAAGTTTTGACTTTAATGCCAGAGTGATCAAGAGCAGCTAGTGTCCAAAATCATTTTCTTTCATATTTTGGAGTCACACTTGTTTGTTTGCTTTTTCTATTTCTTATTTGTGCTCCAACTTTCTCTAACTCTTACCATAGTAAGCTGGATTGTCTTTTTTTGTCATACTGTATTATATTATTGAGCTCCTGAGTCACTTTACTGTGTTTTGATGTTTTTGCTGCTGGACCCCAGAAATACATTTCACAGAGAAATTGTTAGAATAAAGATGTCCTGTGTCTCTGATCAGACCTGAAAGAGATTTAGCAGTTTGAACTACCAAATTCACACCTTCATTAACCAAAGCTGACATGTATTTATCTATTTATTGGAGCTGCCAAGCAGGAGGAAAAGTGTTGGAGTCTAATTGGCATCGTTTTAAAATTCAACCGAAGGAGTGATGCAGCTGTTAATAATTTGCTGTTTTGTTATGGTATTTTAATGTACTCTAGTCTGTGCCTGGTTGCATTTTGTTGTGTTTGATTTTTGTATTATAATGTGTGTACATATGATGTAGATTGTGTGTGTCATTGTTGTTAATTTTGTGTAATTAGCTTTATTGGAAGACTAAACCTCTAAGGATCTTCTACTTTAAACCCCTGATTAGAGATTAGAGCTCATGTGTTTTTGATGGAAGAGTTAAGGTCCCTTCTCAGATATTAGCAATTTTTAGAGATTTGAAGAAATAACCTGGGTAGAGAAATAACACAAAAGGATGGAGAGCAGTTTAAATTTATAAGGTAGGCTTTATATCAATATTATAACATTTAGTTTTTCTTCACTATATTGCATTACACATTGTAAATATAAACTTGCAAATGCTGTTATAAAGCTGTAGGTGATGGGAAGCCTGTGGCTTTATTGCACAAGAAAGTTAAGATGGAGAATTAGGACCAAAATGCAAAAAACTGGCATTTTAAGAATAGAAACAAAATTTCAAGAGTAAAACTGGAATAGTATTTTGAAGGAAAAAAATCAAACTTGGAAGTGGCTGCATTTGTGCGAGAAGAAATAGTGGCAATGGACAGATGCAAGGCTATTGATGGGGGAGTTGTATGAGAAGATCAGGCTGCAATTGAGGGTGTGAGAAATTTAAACAATGACCATTTTATGTAAAGGTTTATTCTGTCCTTCTGAAACCCCTCGTCCTTTCTTATTCAGTTTTTAGCTGTTTATGTTGTGCACTTTTAGTCTTTTTGAGTTTCTTGATTACTTCCTGATGTGTTCTTTTAGCTCATGCCATCGGCATCTGTCTTGATGTAAATCCACAAGGATCTGTTAGGGACATATCTTTTCTTTTCTCAAGCTAAACTGGTTCTTTTGAAAGATTTAGTATTTCAGCCAGTCATTTATAGAATTAATAGCAACTTGGTGATCGCTGGCACTGCACCGAAAAGTATCCATTTACAGTGAGCTGATTAACACGCAACAAAGACATAACTACTGGACAAGCAAATGCATGACTTATTAATTAGTCAGTCTTATTTACAGTGTGTGCTCCATGTTTCCAGAATTCTCCATGGTTAACCGTAGATAAAAAACTCAAAGACATTTTGAAGGTTACTCCAGGAGCATATCTATAGTATGTCATCATTGAAGGTAATCAGTCTTTTTTTTTGTTTTTGATGAGGACTAGAAAATTTATTTATTTATTTTTTTAATCTGAAAACTTGTATACCAGCCTGCCTCTCGTTCCCTGTTACTGTATGTGTGCTCATATACATTTTAGGTGCCGTAAAACCAGCTAGAAGGCCTCTCATTAGTTGGTACAACAAAGACAATGTTGGCATGCTGCACAAATTCATGGTGAAAGAACCCAGGCTGTTGTGGAACGGACTTTTACGTACATGGTGAGAACATCATTAGAGCAAGCTGAAATTCCAGTACATCTAACATTTTCTCCTTGTTATCACATGTGCAAACTGTTCCTCACGTTACCTTTGCAGGACAGTGGTGATGTGTCGCGAACGAAACAGCTCTTACAGCCGGCTCTTTGAAGTTACACGGTAGTTACAGTCGCAGTAGCACAGGAACAGAGCAGGAGGGAGAGAGAGAGAGAGAGCCAGGGGCAAGAACAAGAGACAACCTCATCACATCAGAAAGGTATAGTAATCATCCACGACTATTTTCATTTACGGATGATAAAGGATTCAGAAAGTTTATTCATGCAGTGAATCCTATGTATGCAATTCCAAGCAGGAAAACACTCTCCACAAAAATCCCAGGTCGATATGACAGACAATGTGCATCTTCTTTTTGTTTTGCATGTTTTAATTTATATTTTATTGTGTTGTGGTCTGCAGTGTTTTGTGTTGTTTCACTTTAACTTTGTTTAAAAGGAAAAGCTGAAAATTTAAATAGTTAAAAGTTGAAGTGTAAATAGTTGGTTTTTGTACTTTATAATTTATTTATTACATTTTATGTAGAGTGAATAAATAAAAGTATATTTACGGTGACCCTTAGAGACAAAACACAGCCGATTGAGCCAGTTCTCTATAAAGAGCCGGAATTCCCATCACTACAGGACAGATAATAAACGACTCTTGCATGAGAAACTAGAGGCGGTGCCCTTTTTATTAGAGGGACTGGATAATACCGAAATCAGAGTCCTGTCGCCTTTACCGGCCGCTGGTCTGGACAAGGAGGTCACATATGAGAAGTTTCACCAGGTCAGTCACAGTTTGGGTGACCTCGTTGGACAGTACTTTACTGGGGAGAAGCCAAAAGATCAACTGGAGATCGAGGGAATTCTCAAAATAAGTCATTATATTCAAACTTGAATGAATTAGTGTTCACTTCATGAAGCCTAATTTACTGCCAATATTAATAATTTATTCTTTTTGATAAGTGACACACCTTTGTTCCAGGTGGGGACAAATATTACAGGTGTAGGCGAGTTGAATCTGGACACAGATGGCACTCTGAGTCTTCGACCCCCTTCTAACGGTTCACAGTACTTCCTGACCCCAGTGGACTTCGACGCCACATAAGGAGAGAATGAGAACTTTTTGGTGGAAAGTGTAGGTCATTATTTCTGCTTTGGCAGGGGCAGCAATCAATTTCTGGGCCGGGTTACGCTACTACCGCCATTGCGCCACAGTGGGCAGACGTTTCCTCAGCTTCCAGCTTTTTCCTTTCCTTTTTTTTTCTTGTGTTTTAAGCTTTTTTCCCCAACACTCTTGGTCGTGTTTTATTTGAAGTGCAACTGGACATGAACCCACAAATTTTCATGAGAGTAGTAGCATGTCTTTTACTCTTTTTTGGAACTTTTCACCACCACTTCTGGAGAACCTGTAAGCCACTGTGATTGCTGTGATTTTAACTGGGACAGCAGCCTTAATCCCTCTGAAGACTGATGACCCAAGCTTTGAAGAAACAGTTGGTGCTACCAGCCAGCTTACACAGACAAATGCACATCTGACTACAGCTCCTGGAATTGATTGCCTGTACAAATATATCAATACAGTGGTCGGAAAGATAGAAAACACTTCAACAAGTGCTGGGAGCATGGAAAACTGTTCTAGCTGTTCAAAAAACAAGGATACGTGGATGCTCAAATCTTCACAATGTACAAACAAAAAAGACTGTGCACTGTGCAGACTGTGGAAACCATTGTGAAATTTACCTTCTTGCTGTTGCTGCTAAATTGCTACTGTAGCCAAAATCCTCAGTCACCTTCAGAAATATCTATTAGAAGAGATTTTTCCTGAAAGCCAGTGTGGCTAGTTGTAAATTCAAGCTACTCTACATATTTTTGGCCACCAGATGTCACCAAAGAGGACTTGGTTGAAAAGCTTTGAGTAATGAATGAATGGGTCACAGCGCAAAACAAGCACACTCATTCATAGAAATTCTCATTCAATAATGGTTTCCAGAGAACCAGCTTCTAGGCTGTGGTGGACAAGTGCTTCAACAAGAGAGAGGAACATAGGGTAATCCATGGAGGGAAGTGCACACAGGCGGACTACATCTTATGCAGAACCCCCAAAAGAGGATTCTGTTCATCTGGACGCAGCGTTTGCAGTGGGAGAAGCGTTTCGTCACTTATCCAAGTGACTTCTTCAGTCTCAGCTGATCGCAGGTTACCCCAATCTTATAAACAGTACTTTTGCATAATAACTAAAACTAGCACCATTGAAGGAACAATGGGCTGGGAGGTCAGTTCCTTGATCATTAACATACAAATTCTCATGACCATTAATCAACAACCACTGATCACAGCCCATTGATCAAAGACCACTGATCAATAGCCATGAATACCATTCAAGTATCAAGAAGAAGTGATAACGGCAGCAGCATCCTTGCTGGAGACGCAAGGATGAGATGGTTTGGACATATGCAGTGGATAGTGGACATACTCTTTATCTTTACTGGACAATGGATGTTGACTATGGAGCTGGAGAAGCTTAAATTACCTAAGCATAAAAATACGTATCAAACAGTGTTGATAATACTGGAAACTACAAAGACTCCCATAGAGTAAAGTTAAAAACCCAGTCAGGAAAAAACTAAACAATTTATCATTTCATCAGGTTAGATGGTATTGAGGTCAAATTAAAACTCCAAACAGCAAACTTCCAAGCAGATTGTTGATGTATATTCAATGTGGTATTGCACAGCTAAAAATACATTTCTTCGAAATAACTACTTATTGAATGAAATAATGACTTTAGTATTCAGAAACTTTTATTTTGAAAAAAGTATTAAAATCATCCATCATGGTTTGTTTTGATGACATGCTTTTCGCCATTAAAAAGCTCACAGAGCCATTATAATAAAATGTTTTGACACAAAATAAAATGGTACAAAGTCACTCAGCAGTTACAATGTAAACACACTGACGGCTGTTTGTGTCCCAGTGACTGATGAGAGTTATTTTATTGGTACTGACTGTGTGTAAGAAAGTCCCCACTGGGATTATGAAGGGTGCGCTTGAGCTTTTTTGGCTTGTTTTTCTTGATGCTGTGTGGAGAGGGCAGCACAGAAGTCTTTGACTGCGTGGTGAAACTGCAATCAGCTGTTCTCTTTCGCTCTTTCATGTCAGTTTTACGCCCTGCTTTGGATGTGATTAAACGCTCATAAGATTGTTCTTTACTCCATAGTGAAACATTATGAGCAGATTTCCCTTTTTTCTTCTTTTTGCTGTCTTTTCCAGGTGTATCTAAAGATGGCGAAGCATGTTCAAACAGACTTTCTGATTCAGTTTCTTCACTTGCAGCTGCTGGTGTTTCTTGGATATTTTTTTCCCTCTTCTTTTTTAACACCACAGCCTCATCAGAGCATCTTGCATCAGCATTTTCTGATCCTTTCACGGGGGTTGCCGACTTGGTTTCGTTCCTCTTACGTTTCTTTTTCTTCTTCTTCAGCCCTGTGTCAGACAGGGCCTCCTCAAGTTCCTCAAAATCTGGTTCCAGATCTTTTTCCACACTCTCTTGTTCATCTGACATTTTCCTCTTCTTCTTCTTTTTCCTGACTCTGTCATTAGATTTGTCCAAACTTACAGCGATTTCTGCTGATTCAGCAGAACTGCCGGTGCTGACGCCTGGCTTTTCAGCAGTCACAGATCGCGAAGGACAATGTTTTTCTTCCTCTGAATGAGCAGCTTTTCCCTCTACATCAGCACAGAGGAAGACAGATTTCCTCTTCTTTTTTTTCTGCTGCACAGACAACAGATCAGAGCTTTGTGCCACACTGTCATTGGAGCCCTCCATGCTTGACATTTCTTTCATTTTCTTCTTCTTCTTCTTGGTCATCAGTAAACCAGCATCATGGTCTTCAATCTCATCTGTTTTCTGTGGATTTTCTTCATCTTCGGGAGTGTTAGATTCGTCTCTCTGAGATGACTTTTTGTGCTTTTTTCTTTTCACAGAACTGGATTCCAAAGTTTTCTCAAGGTTTTCCTGAAAAGCTTCAGTATTTCTGAAACCGTCACCTTCACCACAATCTTCAAACTCTTTCTTTTTCTCTGTTCCTTTTTTCTTTTTCTTCTTCTTTGTTGGTATCTCCACATCATCGTGAAGAGATTCAGCAGCGGTGTTGCACTTTAACCGCTCGACATCTTCCTCCTCACCATCGTTGCTTTCTGACGTTTTCTTTTTCATCTTCTCCTTTTCATGTTCTTCAGGTGACTTCTTTCTTTTCTTCTTTTTCTTCTTCTTCTGTTGTGAATGAGGAATGTCACTCTCCTCCTCCTCAATGATTTCCTCATTCGCAGATGCTGCAGTACCCTGAACCTCCAGCTCATCCTGATTCTGGCTCTGTTCTTCTTCTGCATTTTTGTTTTCTTTGTTGTCCTCTTTCACCTTCTTCTTTTTCTTTTTCTTCTTTTTCTGTTGTGTATCAGTCATGTCACTGTCCTCCATCACAGTTTTTCCGGTAACATCAAGCACGCTGGTGACCTGCGACAAATAGGGAGTCTCCTCCTCCACCTCATTGATTTCGTCATTCAGAGATGCTGCATCGTGCTGATCCTCCGGCTCGTCCTGACTCTGGCTCTTGTCTTCTTCTGCATTTTTGATTTCTTTGTTGTCCTCTTTCACCTTCTTCTGTTGTGAATCAGGAACATCACTGTCCTCCAGCCCAGCTTTTGCATTAATTTCCAGCTCATTAACAGTCTGTGATAGATGTTGAGTCTCTTCCACTTCAGTGATTTCCTCATTCAAAGATGATGCAGTGTGCTGATCCTCCAGCTCGTCCTGGCTCTTTTCTTCTTCTGTATTTTCGTTTTCTTGGTCGTCCTTTTTCTTCTTCCTCTGTTCTGAATCAGAGATGTCACTCTCCTCCATCCTATTATTTTCATTAAGCTCCAGCTCGCTGATGGTCTGTGACAGATGAGGACTTTCCTCCACCTCAGTGATTTCCTCATTCATAGACGGTGCAGCATACTGAACCTCCACCTCCTGACTTTCATTATCAGCTTCTTCTGCACTTTCATTATGTTCTCTGTGATTTCGCTTCTTCTTCACATTGGTTTCACTGCATGTAGCAGCGTTATTGGTGTCACTCTGGAAGAAACTTTGGTCTGCAGGCTCACTGTCTCCCCGCCCTTCCTGGGATAGCTTCTCTTTGGTTGAAACTCTGCACTTTTGTATGCATTCCTTTGGACTTTGTGGAGGACTGCTGTCACTCAGCTCATCCTCCATTTCTTTTTCCTCAGAGCGGTCTCTCTTTTTCCTATTTGTCTTTAGCGTTTCGGTTTGAGCGCGGACGCTTTGGTGTGTCAGTCGTTTATTACTCGTCCCCTTCTCTCTCCGAATTCTACAAGAAGGATCTTCATCGTCAGAGCTCTCCAAATCTGAAGACAGTGCAGTTCTCAATGAGGGTTTCTTAGCTGGTATTTTATGTAACACAACTCCCCATCCTCCTGGTGGCATTTCATCACCAGTAAGTCCTTCCCTCCACTGTTTTCCTTTACTATTTCTCTTCTTCTCGCTGTACCAGGACTGTGAGTGTCTCCTTTTTGATGGTATCACAAAATGCTTCTTTGCCTGTCAAATGACACACAACTTAGGGCCTGTACACGCTCATAAAGTGCTCATTATAGTATCAAGAGCCTGCTTACCACCACTTTCATGTCCTCGTCTCCTAAATCTTCTTCTTCTCCCCTGAGATAGAAGAAAGGAAGTGGTTGAATTACCAAACATTTCAGCTGTATTCCTTAATGTCTTTAATATGCATTTGCGTATTTCAAAGTACTTTACATGCAGCTGATAAACTAGTAAAACGTGTCAGTAATATGTTCAACAAAGGTTTCTTTTTTGAAAATGAAGAAATGCCACTCAAAGGATGTAAACAAAGCAAAACATGGCAGATTCCACATTCCATTAGCCACTTTACACTCTGAAAGTCCAGTTCCCACTGCTCTAGTGTCCACTTCTCGTGTCTTAGTCCACACAGCTCTCTTCTTACTATTGGCTAATTCACACACAACTCTTTTGCTTCAGTTCTGCCTTTGTGCCTTTACAAATCAACTCACATTTTGACAGATTTGAGACCTGAGCTTTACATGGTTGTGCCAGCAGATGTTAGGCAAATTTATGTGGGAAGAAAATCATGGCGGACAAAGGTTGTGTCTTATAGCCCCTCACATGTTGGTGAATTTTTCCTGGTAGCACTTCCCATATCTGCTGACATCAGTACTTTGTCCAACTTTGGGCTCTGTAGTTTTGCAGTAAGGACCCTTCAGTTCTACACCCAACATTGGCCTTGCTTAGGTAGAAAAGCGATTGAAGCCTCCTTCAAAAGTGAGATATGTCTGCAGCTCTAATCTGAGGTGATGTTAATAGTTTGTTTCATCAGGCTGGTACCTTCTGCGAACACCTCCTCTGCAGTAAAGGGAACTTTCATTAACACTTTTCTGGAGTAGACCTCGTGTCGTCTGACAGTTTCATCACATGGAGTGAGTTTTGAGGACTCAACTTACTTTCAAGTTCTTGACAAAGACAAGCATCAGTCCCTGAAGGCCAATTAGGATGGAGAATGTCAAGAACTTCACCTTCATGGGCTAATGATTCATTTTTCCTGTCTCTAATGGTCTCAAATACATAAAGGAGGAAAACATCCCACCACTCATCTTTTGACAAAACTCTGGAGTTGCTTTTGAGGCATCTGAAACACAGCTTGCTTTGTTTGCCATTTTTGTTCAATACATTATTCAGCGGTTTCCGATATAATACTGTTCTACAATGTAGTGAGAATTGCAAACAAAAATAATTCAAATGCATAAGACGAAGTGAAATGCAGTGTAACAATATAAGAACTGTAAACCTTTTGGAGTTACCACTAAAAGATGCTTTAAAGGCAACTAAGGAAATCAGTAAAAAAACAAAATTTCAACTAGCATTAAAGACTTACTCTGATATTGGAGATATGCACTCTCCATTCATGTCAATTGCTGGTAAATTTGACTCCAGATCCTCTACGGTTTGATAGCTCTGTTGCAGCTTTCTTATACAATCAAAGAAGGCCCCCATTGAAGAATACTGGAACAAATAAAAGACTTTAGTTCTAACATTTGCTGGCATTTGCTGTAACAAGTGTGTGCTGTGCTGCTGTTGCTTATGCTTACATGTAGCCTCGTGTTTTGCACTTCACTTAAAAAAATGCCCTTGGCTTTCGGCATCTTGTCTTTGAGGAATGGGAAACTGTACTTTGGCATTCTGAGTTTTGTCTCTTTTTTTCTCCTTTTTTTACTTCTGGTGTCTTGAAAGGAGGCCGAAGGTGAACTGTCATCTTCACTTTCCTCTCGCTCTCTGGGAGACGTGAGACCTGATCGTAGGCTGCGGCGCTTCCGTCTTCCTGACCTCACAGCCTCAGGTACAGGCTTCTGAGTGATGAACAGGCTGTCTCCTGAGTCACTGCGCAGACACAATTACATGGTCAGTGTGTCAAGCTCAAGAGTTTTTGCAGTTTTCAAAACATTTTCATGACCTGGAGGTAACAGACAAAAAGATATATTTTAAACAAATTCAAGCGTGAGCCAATTTTTCTAGAATTTGGTCATAAGCACATCTTCAGATTTGGGGGTCTAAAATCACCAGCTACTCTGTTAAGTATACATTGATTTTGAGATCTGCTGGCCACGGAGGCAATTTGAGTGCAAAGAACTCATTGTCGTGCTCAAGAAACCAGTTTGAAATGATATGGGCTTTGTGACGTGGCCCGTTATCCTGCCGGAAGCAGACATCAGAAGATGGCTTTGACTTTGGCGATAGAGACATAGTCAGCAACAATCCTCAGACAGGCTGTGGCGTCAAATTTGGGGTTGGTTGGCATCAAGAGGATTAAAGTGTGCCAAGAAAATATCCCCCACACCATTACATCACTTCAGTCGTCTTCGATGCTGATACAAAGCAGGAAGGAATAATGCAGACAGATACTCTTCTGCATATCTTGGTTGCAAAAAGTAATTGAGTAACTGTTAGCATCAATAATGTTCACAGGATATTTTCTCTTTTTTTGGATCATTCTCTGTAAACCAGAGCAATGGTTCTGGGGGAAAATCCTAGTAGATCAGCAGTTTGTGAAATACCAGGACATTCAGCACCAACAACTATGCCACTTTCAAAGTCACTTAAATCACATTTACTCCTCATTCTGATGCTCGCACAGTAGTTCAACTGCACCACAGGAAAGTGAGTGTATTTAACTTTTAAAAAGGTATTGTTGAGGTTTTTCTCAATCACCGATATCCGTTTCATCCCCTCCACCTGTAGGCCTGTGGGGCAGGGGCTTACTTATTTTTATACTCTATTTAATACGTGATATATTAGTTTGGAGAAATGAGCTCAGACCCTAGCGATCAAACTTTATTTTTATTCTGTAAAACTGGAGGTGTCCCACTGAAAAGTAGGCACTGGAAAATATGTTTACTGAACTTGAGTGCAGTATCGTGTACAGGATAATGAGTGAAACTGGAGGAGGAGGTGTACATAAGCAGGAACACCCTGACCATGAAGAGGAAGAATGTGTGGTGTTGTGGCAAGGAGAAAGGTGCAGAAGAGTGCAGAGGATGGAAGGATGGATGGATGGATGGATGGATGGATGGAGGATACCTGACCGTTCTTCCTTTATGACATTACAATATAGGGCATTTATGTGGGAGACTGATGACAATCTTATGACACAGTACACTGTTTACCTTGTTGTAACGTGTTATGGGATCATTGCAAGGAAGAATATCAGTTTTTCTTCACATTACCTACAAATCCAAGTGCTCTTTTATGAAATACAATGTTAATATTGCGTTCGTGAAATTTGGGGTTACCTTTAGTGGGTGGTTTTCTGCATGTGTGTGCTGTTTGTGGAAAATAAAGACATTTAGATACATTTGTCAGAGTATCTGAGTCGGAGTGACCTCCACTCCTCACCTGTCTGCTTCAGCGGCCTCTCCTTCAGTTGCACCATCCTCTCTGTTCTGACTCGAACAGAGAACAGAAGAAGACTCGATAAACCGCGAAATTCTCTCCACATATTCAGGAGGGAACGTTTCCAGCACAAAATCCGATGGATCCGCTGTAGCAACTTCGGCAACAGCGTCGGATTCAGTCCACTCATTGGACTGACCCACTTTCGCCATCGTAGGACTCACTGAGGGATCCGTGAAAAATCTTAGACATGAAACACGTAAATACAAGAATCTTCATCAAAACACGCAAAACACTCCACATGCGATTTGACCTGGAAGTGTTTAGACGTCACCGAAGTGACGATGGTCATCTGACCAATCGCCAAAGAGGAGGCAGGCGATACTAAACGAATCAAGAGGTTACAGTATTTCCACTTCCGGTTTTGTCTCCAGCTGAGCTCTATATAAGATATTTATTTTTCTTGTTGGTTGATGGCTCCTACGTCAACTCGACATAATAATGAGCCTCACACAGAGATATAATTTAGATTAATATTGTAATTAGCAGTAATAATGATATTAGTTCCGTTCAGACAGCGAAGCACGAGCAGCTGGTTTTCTGTATGAGACTGCAGCAAACCAGCTTACACACTACATATATCCACAGCCTGTCCAGCAACTTGTGACAAATGTAAAGTGTCTCCTGATGTGTGAATCACATTCATCGTCCGTGTCGTAGTCTGCATTATTTAATGAGCTCTATCTTCAGATATTAGCTTTAAATGTAACCAATTATATGAACTGGTGTGCAGTTCATAGAGTTGGGAGATTTCCCGAGCCCAAAGACCCCACTTCTAGAGCCAAGCCAATAATAATGCTTTCCTTTTTATCTAGAGAAAATTATTCATTATTAAGGCGAATATGGGCAATTTTTGTTCGATTTTTTAAGTGAAAGAAATAACCAACGTCTTTAAATTGGATGCGGAAACACTTCCGGGGAGGCTTATCATCTTGTTCATATTTACTCTTTGTTTGAAGTTTAACCCAGGTCCTGTCCGCTTTTCTTATCCACTTTCCCTGGACCTCTAAACTGTATCCCAGCGCGCTCACTCTCAGGTGGATCTATGGCAGACACCAGCAAAACCGAGAAGGTTCAGCTGCACGCCCCAGATCTAGAAGAGCTTCGTGGCGGTAAGCTCTGATATATAAGCGCAAAGTTGTGCATGTGTGTTCATGTGACTGGGCGCTAATGAAGGTGTTGTTGCTGATTGGTTGCAGTATTACAAGCAGGACTGGAAACCAACTTTGCTGAAGTTCAAGTGAGTATTGTGGAGTGTCCGGATCTCACCAAAGAACCCTTCCAGTTTCCTGTCAAAGGTAGGAGCCTATCAAAAACACAAGTGTGATTAAAAACTAATCCTTCTTGTATGTTCCACTACGTGCATAAGCATTTTGGTCAATTTAAAACACTTCATAAAACATGCATATGAGTGGGGATGAGCTTCATTTGCAGACTGTGTATCAGAAACACCCTGAAAGATTCTTAATTTCGCCTGTATCCTGCAGGCTTGTGTGGAAGCCCTCGCATCACTGATGTTGGTGGTGTGCCATATCTGGTGCCTCTGGTCCGAAAGGAAAAGGTAGTTTTTAAAATAAAAGAATTGTATTGAGAAACTTTAGTGAAAGGTTTTGCTAAAGCATATTCAGCATCTTCTTCTTCTTTTACTGTCAGGAATACAACATGAACACTGTATCAAAGGAACTGGAACTTCCGGGCGCTTTCATCCTCGGTGCAGCAGCTGCGCCCAATAGAATAGTTGGAATGAACGCAGAGGTGAATTGCCTTCCTTCTAATCCAAAGCGCTTCACTCAGCAAATGACCTCAGTATAAACTAGCTGTCATTCTAATCTTGAAAGGGCAGTTTGGTAAGTCAGCAGTCAGTGGAATGAATGTTCTTGTCCACAGCTGATGCCTCTGGTTCTGACCGAGGCGGAGGGAAGGCCCGCAGTGAACAGCAGCTACTTCTCCTCAATCAATCCAGCTGACGGCCAGTGTCTGCTAGAAAAATACAGCGACAAGTTCACAGACTGCAACTTTGGGCTGCTGGGAAATCTGTATGCTTGTGAAGGGAAACCTGGAAAGGTAGTCAGTCGTAGCCTTTTAAAAAATGCACTCTCATCCTGATTTGGCTTTTGGAAAATAATGAACTAGTTATACTTAAACATAATTACCTGTAAGTTAATAACATTGCTGATGTTGTTTTGCGTGAACTTTAGCCCCATGTAATGAGAGAATAAACATTAACAAGAGATCAGTGACTAAACATGCTGAGTTGGTAGTCTTCACCCGTGCGCCTCTGCAGGTCATAGAGATTCGGGCAAAGACGAGAACAGGAAGCCACAGTCTGGTGACGGCCTTGCGGACGACCCTTGAAGGTCATTACCCTGATAAAAGTCTGGCCCTGGGAGGCACCTTCATCATCCAGAAAGGGAAGGCTAAAATCCACATCATGGTAAATAGTGGACATGACACAGAGCATGTTACAGACTGCTGCTGACACAGCCACGTGATTTGATTTGTTTCCTTGCCTGTCAACAGCCAAGAGAGTTTTCAGTCTGCCCCCTCAACACCAACGATGATGTCAACAACTGGCTCAAGCACTTTGAGGTCAGCGCTCCACTCATCTGCCAGTCGGTGCTCGTATCCAGAGACCCTGTAAGTTAAAGCCGATAGACTCACACCTCAGTGTGATGCAGAAATATAAAAAGATCTGATTATAGTTTTATTACCTGATTACAGTGTTTTTGTTCAGTAGGCTTCTTTGTAATGTCCGCCTGGTTGCTTTGCAGGGCCTGGACCTGCGTGTGGAACACACCCACTGCTTCAGTCACCACGGAGAAGGTGGCCACTACTACATAGACACTACACCTGACAGTGTGGAGTATCTGGGCTACTTCATGCCTGCAGAGTTTGTCTTCCGCATTGACAGGCCGAAGGAGACCCACGGAGTCGGACGAGATTGAAAAACTGCATAAAACATGTTGGCAGCAGAGAATCTTCTGATAATCTAAACTGAGGCGACTCATTTATTCATTTAAAGCATGTTACATTTCATACATTAAAAAAAAATATCACTGCACATGAATCAATAAAATAAAAGAATCCCAATGAAGTGATCTGAATTGTGTGAAGAAAAAAAAGGTGGACAGTGACATCACAACGCTGACGTACTTTGGACCTTGGCCTACATTAATGCTTGCCAACTCCAGTGCAATCAAAAAAAATTGTGCAACGTGTTGCAGGCTAGACTGTTGCAGTAGGTAAAGCTGCTTAGAGAAAGCTAGCTTTTTAAAACTCTCCATGGCCAACCTGCCCACATCCTGGATTCACTTATTTGTATGATTAGGCCTCTTGTGGGTGTGTGCACAATGTGCTTGATTAATATCCACCTCACATCGCTTTCTTATACTTCTACTTGCTGAAATAGGGTAGAATAGCAGTGTTGGTGCTTAGAAAGACAAGTGGTGTAAGCGTATAACTGTGTACACCTAACCAGTGATACGGTTTTAAAGTAATACAGGTTTTAGTGTTTTAAATCTGTCTTGTGTCATTTCAAATAAATCTTTCCTCAGCAGAAAACTGTCACAGCAAAATTGATGGAAAGATGTGTTACTTGTAAAGAACTGTTACTTGTAAAGAACTTCGTTTTTTAAATAATAAACTAAGACAATGATTTTCTTCTGAGTGACTTTTTGTTTGTGTTGTAAAATAACTATATATTGTGTTTGGTAAGGTTCAAATAAGCTGTGGGAAAGGCTGAAATGATTTTTTTGTTGGTACCAAGGGGTCAAAGTGTGCCAAGAAAATATCCCTCACACCATGACACCAGCCTCAACCATTGAGACAAATAAGGATGCATGTTTTTATGTTGTCTACATGAAATTTTGACCCTTCTATTCGAACGTTGCATCGCTAAACATTCATCACCAGGCCACGTTTTTCTAATCTTCTATTGCCTAGTTTTGATTAGGGCCTGTTTGCTTTTTTTAACAGACAAAAGTGGTACTTGGTGTGGTTGTCTACTGCTTAGCCCATCTGCTTCAAGGTTCAAAATGTGTGTTCAAAGATGCTCTGCATACCTCGATTGTAACAAGACAGTTAAATCACCTTTCTTCCCTATTCTGATGTTCTGTTGGAACTTCAGCAACCTCTCTTCGTGTCCGAATGAATTACATTGCTGCCATGTGGTTGGGTGATAGTAGAACTTTGAGGCTTTCTAAATGTTTCCCCCTAGTATTTGGGGAAACCTTTTGGAAGGAACGTTTAAGAAATTCTCCCTAAAGGCTGTTTAAAGGTTCTTGTACAGCTACATGTACAGCCAACAGGCATACAGGCTTTTAATATTATGTTTCTTTACTAATACCTGTCTCACTGTGGGCATACCATGTTTCCAATATAATAATTAAATTAATTTAATGTTTTGTTTTTATTTTATTTAAAAATTTTGAATACCTCTATAAAAATGTAAAAACCAAATCATTTATCAAAGGTGACTCTTATAGCTTTAATATTCTTCACGTGCAAAGAGCGCCCTCTGCTGACCAACGCAGGCGGTACACCATTTCCCACAATGCTGCTGCCGCACCAGCCCGGAAGTGAGACGTTTATTGACAATATGGCTGCCGAACTGGGTTTCGGATTTGCAGAAATGTTTTAATTGACAGCGCTAGCCGTGGCTGCGACAATAACCCGTTTCCAGGTCAGGAGTGTACGCGACAGTTGCATTTGAATGAAGACAACCGCGAATCCACGGGATGGTGTCAGTGAGCTGAGGAAACGTCCAGAGTGTGAATCCCGTCATGTCGTTTTTCAAGAGGAAAGGTGAGGAAAAAGCTCCCGCTGAAGGCTGCAACGTCGACGGTAGTTAGCGCCGCGGAGAGGGGTGCCCGATAATATGTGACTGATGAGGTTGTCGGTACATAAGTTAGCCGTGTAAACTGAGACGTTTGAGGGAATGCGTTTCCTCCTTTGCTGCTGCTCCTTACTGCTTTTACATGATTAGCTTAGCGCTGGCCTCCCTGCCCCCCCACCCCCCTTCCTGATTTATCTAACTTCATGTTAGCCGGGGTGGCATTAAATCCACCACAGAAACCTGCCACAAGTCTACATCAACGCCTTCCTGTATGCAGACATAATTCAGGGCTTCCAGAGCATCAAAGGAACACTGTTATCTGCTCTAAAGCAACGCTTGTGTCGAAATGTTCAGTAGCAGCTAGCTAGCTCTGTTGAGGTATTTTCATACATACTTAACAAGCAAGATATGTCAGAAATATTGCCGGTGGCAGGTTGTGTCTCAGTCAGAGCTGTTAATTATCAAAAGGACACACGTTTCCTGTAACACATTTGGCTGTAGAGAACCTGGAGTTGGCTAGTGCTAATTTCCAGTCACTATTGTGTAGAACCTAGATGGGCTGGGCCTGCTTTTTTCTGTATTTTCTTGAACACAACGTGACAATGAATTTCAGTTCAAAGCCCCACAGTTTAACCTCTTTTGTGGTCATTGTGAAGGCTGGAGTCACACTGACAGGCGTCTTTTGTGTCTGGTCTACATCTTTTTTTAAAGTGGGTGGGCAAAATGTCAGATTCGCCACCACCTACAAATGAGCCCTTCTCTGAAACCCTGTCAATCAAACTGAAAATTATAACGTTAAGGGGGATAGAGTAGGTTTAGCAAATACATTTGGAAAAGAAAGAAAGGACTTTATTTTTCTGCTGCACCATCCTACAACAGGTGACAACAGGTTTGTCTGATGCTTTTGATAGAAATCACACAATAAGAAAAAATATATAAAGGCCAGAGTCAAATGGAGTCAATAGAGCTCCTGTCCCATTTCCTTAGGAAGCCACCATAATAACTTCACTGCTGAAACTGGCCTGCAGTTTGGTATCCCCTAAAGATTAGTGGGTTTTCCTGGTGGCAGTGACAGTGACTAAAACAGCTGACACAGCAGATCACCAAAATGAGGAAATATAGACTTCACTTATCCATACCCAGAATGCTGCTCAGGATCGACAGGAAGTGAATTTGTTCCTGTTAGAAGGAAGAATTTCAATGCCAAAAAAAGAAGGAAGTGAAAGTTTTACTATTAAATTTGAATGCAATTTTCCACTAAGTCCCAGGCACTCTGTTCATACATTATTGTAAATTATCTTTGTAGTTATTAAAGGTTTATTATTTTATGTTACTATTTTTTTCTTAACATTAGCATCCATTTCACTAACCTGTCATGGTCCTGTAATAACATTAACATTGCATAAAAGCATTACTTCACTGTAGTTATTTGCATCGTTGTGTTTTAGTCCAGTTGTTTAAAAATGACTGGGGTCCAGAGTTTTTAAAAGCCATGTCGCTTCTCTGTGGCAGACAGCCTGTTGGTCTCAGCCAACATTGACTCTTGGTTGATATGCACACACGCACACACACACACACACACACACACACACACACACACACACACACACACACACACACACTCACTCACTCACTCAGATATGGCTCCATCCCAAATGTCTCACATAAAGAGCATCTTCAGCTCCATTTGTTCAGGCCTCCCGGTCCATTTTGTGATGTCACTGCTTGAAACGGTCGCTTGGCCTGACCAAACTGCTTCATCCGGAGATATGACTGGAGGGTCACTCTGATGAATGGTTGCCACCATGTCTGCCAGCATGCACTCATTCCCCTGCAGGGTGCACACATCATTCTTTTTGGTTAATCTGACAGCTGCAGAGCTTTGGAATGGCTTCACATATCTGCTGTATTATGCACTGTGTATTTTTTCGGGACAATCAGTAAATCTTGGTGACCTTCAGGTGTAAATTAGCTTACAGTCATGTGAAGGAAAACCAGAACTGATAGACCAAGGGCACAAATTGTAGGACTCATGATGCAGACGTCTAGTATAAAAGCCCTGACTGTCTGCACGCTGTAAAACAGCGATTCTCAAACTGCGGTGTATAGAGGCCGTGGACGACCATGGAGTAATCTGAAGTTGAATGAGCATAATTCATGTGGGGAAAGTAAGCAAAAAGATTGCTGATGATGTTGTTTGGAGCTTTTTAAAAAAATAATTAATAATTGATTTAGAACTGTGGGGTCCGTCCTACAAACTTTCTTTATCTTTGGAAGTGGAGGATGCTGGGAAAACTTTGAGAATAACTGTGGTATATAAAGCAGGATGGACATTGTTTTCACATTTTAGAACCCAGTTTCGAGATTTAACCCACATCTGTCAGCAGCAGTGTGGCCAGGTGGAGGAAAGCATATGTAAGGGCTAATTAACTATTAACACAGACTAACAGCACACAGTGTGAAATGACATTGCCACGATAACGACTAACAATGTCTTTTTTTTTTTTTTTTGCCTTTTCAGTAGTTTTCAGTTCTGCAGATATTATTAAGCAGCCTTTCTTAGAAGTCTGTATTACAGTTCAACAAGTGTTACAGAATCGTTGTTGTGGGAAACACATCCCCACCACACGACATCAACCCCTCGGTGAAATCTCATGTGTTGATTCTTCACCCTCCCTGTATTATGATTCAAAACACTGCTTGCTTCTCCATTTCCAACCACTGCTCTCCTCTTTCTCCCCACAGCCAAAAGCAAAGAACCTGAGAAAGGGACAGACACTAAAGTCAATAGAGGTGAGTTCTCTTTACTCTTGTGAGGTTATGGAAGGTTTGGTAGTTGTTGAAATGACACCGCTGTGTTTGGTGGCAATATAAGCACAAATATCCAGTGGTGTTGTTTTTTTTAAAAATGTTTTTTGTTTTTTGATGCGCTTGTGTACCCTCGCCCACTTTGAGCTGACTTGGAAAAAAGTGCATCTCTGATTGCTCCGCCAGCAACATTACAGGATAGTCTTGAAATGTATAACAGGATTACGTTTCCTCAAAGAAGGGCTTAGACTGTATTTAAAAGTTTGAAATGAATTCACCGATCCAAAGCAACAGCAGCAGTCGGGAAGCTTGAGCTTAATTAAACGTGAAAAGCAAATCATTTACTTTGGCTTCATCCACTTACACAAGCCACTTAAATTTTGTAATTACATTTCTAGAAATTATTATAACCTCTAGATGGCAAGTAGAGACAAACATGTGATATGAATGCAAATAAATGCTTGCATTTATTATGTAATTGTAAGCCTTTTTCCTTCCTCTGGCTTTCCCTTATTCTTGAGGTATGGCTGTGGAAAAACTGTTCTTATGTGGTGTTAAAAAGGTCTTAAATGATCACAGCTGAAAGAATCATAACTCTTTCCTTTGGTTTTCTCTAAGTATCTTTAATCAGTGCTGGTTAAACTGTCTCGCGGACAAAAGCTATAGCCTCTAGCTGCTAACAAAGCTCACAGCTCACAGCGCACAGTGAAGCAAACACTGAGCAGTCTGTCTTCTCAAGCATCTGCCACAGCCCGAGGCTTTGTGTGCACTATGAGCTTGTTCAGAAACTCTCACTAAAAGGACCCTTTCTTACAAATCACACTGTTGTCACACATTCAGGCCACTCAGAACATCAATGCTATTATATTTCTTTTCTTCCTTCACCTAAATTCTGTTTTCTCTCCTTCATCCTCTGCTCACAGCTCCAACCAGCCCTCAATCTCCAGGAGTGAGGAACCACCATGCCATCCAGGAAGCTGCTGGGCCGAGCCACGTGGCCATCAACGCCATCTCGGCCAACATGGACTCCTTTGCCCGTGGTCGCACCGCCATCCTCAAGAAGCAGCCGAGCCACATGGAAGCGGCGCACTTTGGAGATCTCGGTACAGAAGCTGCACTCATGAGCTTTTGCGTTGTTTTCAATGATTGCAGATAAACACCCATAATAATATTTAGCTATAAAACATTGTAGATTCACAATCACAGAGACAGAATTTGTTTTGGGTTTCTTTGAGTTTGATCCAGATGCAGGTTTGTTGTCCCTCTTTGGTTACAGTTATTAATAAGTCTATATATAAGGATTCATTTATTTAGTCTGTGACCTTTGAGACAGTTTGAGTTATAACATGCTGCACACTTTGAAGGACCTCTCTGCTGTTCTGTACTTATTTGAATGCGATTTGGTTAAACTAAAATGAGCTTTCCTCAGAAATTAATGCAGAAGGATAGGAAAGAAGCATTAAGACTGTGACTTTGTTAACTTGCTCAGAGGTTGTTTCCTTATCCCGGAGTTCAAAGTGAAGTCTCCTGGTTATATCGAGTTTCATACATAAAGAAACTTTTCTTAGTCCTATATTAGAAATAAAAGCAGACACGATGCTGAAACTGGTGCTGAAACTGGAGATATGAAACCTTTGTCTTTGAAAAGTCATTTATACATTATTAAAGATAATTAATGTGTTGTTATTTGATAGATTAATTAACTGGTTCACAAAAGCTTCATGTTAGATGTACTGAAACCAATACAGGAAAGCTCTGCCAATCAAGAAAAACACTGCACAGAAAATAAATACAGTGAATTTTGACAACCTATAAAAAAAAAAGGGAATTACAGCTGTCACTAAGGTTGGACCGTAAGCTCCCGTTTCTGGTGTTACAGCGATAGTACGCCTCTTGCGTCACTACAAGAGCAGAAATATCCTATTGTCTTATGCAAGTGGCAGTATTCCATCATTAATCCTGTGAGCCACTCACTGGGCTACATGTATCAGGTATCGTGAGCACCCAAACATTCCTGTCAGGGTAAGGTTGGCCTTATCTTCTCAGGCAGTCACGTGAGGACGAAAAATACTCTATAATTAGATTCTGTGTACGCTCCCCGGATGTCATGATATGGAGCGGTGAGCATTCACTTTAGTGACAGGAACTGTACGAGCAGGTGGGGCGTGCCGGACGGAGGTGGAGGAACCTGTGCTGCGGCTTAGATGACAACGTCTCAATGAGACTCGCTGGGCAGTGGTGATTTCTGGTCTGTGGTTTCAACAGACTGGAGAAGAAAAGGAAGGAAGCATTAATGAGGGTGCGTCTGGGAGGCAGAGAGACATAGTTTCACGGTTGGATTGAGGGTTTGTGGCTTCTGAAAGCACAAGCCATGAGGTTTTTTTTGTTTTCTTTGCTAGTGTTTAAAATATAAAACAGGTACCACTATGACAGAAATTCAAAGTCATTCTAACAGACATTGAATTACTGTGAAAAGGTTTGCAAATGAAACAGGAGCCTTTGATTATCCCGGCGTAGATGCCGGACTAGTTGCTGTGATTTCTAACAGCTTTCAGTGTTAAGGTGGCCGTGACTGTGTGATCTTTAAGAATCTCAAGAGGCTGACTAAAAGCACCACACACTGCGTGACACATCTTGAAGCACCATCTTGTTTTCAAAGAGCAAACATAACACTGCCAAACTTCAGCCCACACTTCAGACTAACTACAGCTGATGTGATGTGATTCAAAATCACGCAAGACAGTCGGGTGTCTAGTCAGGATGGATAATAGAGCACTCCGTTTGCTTAAACACAGTCTCCCTTTGAAGCATTATTTAGCCAGATTACATTGACAGTCACTTCAGTTGCACATTAATGCAAATAACTAATCAGCTGGTCACATGGGGTCCATTTAGGCATATAGACAACTGGCTGAAGTTCAAACTGAGCACCACAATGGGGAAGAAAGTTGAATTGAAGACTTGAATGTGGATTGTGATGTTTGGCGGTCTGATATGAAGATTTTTAGAAACTGCTGATCTGCTGGGATTTTTCCAAACAACCATCTCATAGGGTCAAAAAAGAGATGATGTCCAGTGAGCAGCAGTTCTCTGGGTAAAATGCCTTGTTTATGTCAGAGGACAGTGGAGAATGGCCTGACTGCTTTGAGATGACAGTAACTCAAATAGCCACTTGTTACAACTGAGGTATGCAGAAGAGTGTCTCTGAGCAGACAAGCTAGAGTATCTGAAGATCACGCTGGGTGCTACTTTTATCAGCTAAGAACAGGAAACTGAGGCTATGATTCACAGAGGCTCACCAAAGTTGGACAAAGGAAGATTGGAAAAACATAGCCTGGCCTGATTAGTCTCAGTTTCTGCTGAAGCATTCAGTTTGTAGGGTCACAGTATGGTGTAAACAGCATTAAAGCGTGGATCTGTCCTTTTATCACTGGGGCCAGCTGGTGGTAGTGTAATTGTGTGGGAGATATTTGTTTCATGGTGCACTTTGGAGGACCTTTGAGATGTGGTGGAATGGAAAATTCACATCAAGGATGTGTAGTTGGCAGCAGCTGGCAGCATCTGTGTGATTCTATCATGTTGATATGGACCAAAATCTCTGAGTAGTGTTTCCAGAATACCTGTAGACTAAGATTGGAGTTTGGAGCATGGTGGGATTGTACTGTCAAAGATTGCTGTGGATGCCCCTGTAGTTGCTGACCACTTAATCCATGCATGACTGAAAGAATGGACAGGACATACAGATGTGTGCCCGTGACGCACGGTCGTGAAAATTTTGTCTGTGTTAAATCATCTGTGAAATTGCATAGTCTAAGACCAACTCCAGACAGAGAATGAGCTGGAAATTCACAAACCTTCAAAACAAATATCCAGGAGTTAAAATTCCCATCACGGCACCCTTCAGCCAGGACCAAATGTTCAGAGAGAGCTGAACACAGAAAATCCTCTTTTTATCTTTCATTTCATGTTGCAGCTCCCATCAATATAGTGTGCACGTTACCTTTGAAGGTTGATGCTGTAAATAAGAATGTAGCCCACAGCCTGTTATTAAACTTGAGCACTTGAGTAAGTAATGTGTGTCCAAAGCAGTGTTGGTCAAGTTACTTGAAAAAAGTAATCAGTTACTAATTACTGATTACTTCCCCCAAAAAGTAATCCCGTTACTTTACTGATTACTTATTTTCAAAAGTAATTAATTACTTAGTTACTTAGTTACTTTTTAAAAACACGATTTACAACCTGAATAGGTGTTAAAGTGATAGATCTTTCAGCCCAATTCTACTTTTTCTGCATAATCCATCATACAAAATGTAATCAAATGGAAATGTCTCTTTTTAAAACTTTAAATCTTTTAACTTTATGGATCAAGCAAAAACTTAATTATATGCAACATTCTCTGACTGGAAGAAATTTGTTTAACATTTAAACCTATTTTTTGCACATTCCAGCATATAAATTAAAATATTTTTTTGTGTTTACACTCAGTCTTTCAAATAGATGAAAGTGAAACACAGCAGAAAATAAATAAAATCAAAGACTAGCGGTCCTGTTGCTCTATTTTCACCTGTAAAGCAGGAGTAGGTTAGGCGGAGGTTTACCCTGGTGCAGGTGTTATAAAGGTCAGTTGAAGAATCATGAGTTTCTCTGTGAATTTCACATTAATGAAGCGCACTCGGTGCTTGCTTGGAAGTTTAGGGTTTTTTGCTGTAAAAGAAGTTTTCTTCCCACGCACAACGGACACTAATGTTTTTGTCACTTTTATGGAATCAAACTCAAAGTAAGGTCAGTACTTCCACGCTTTAAACGCTGCATGCTACACTCTCTCCCTTTTCGATATATTATGATCTGCAGACAGCGTTGTTGTCACGAACGTCGCGACTCGCCACGTCACTGTCATGAGACGTTCTCGCAAAAAATCACGGTTTTAGTAAGCAGTAACGCAGCCCTGGCGTTCCTACGTGAAAGTAACGGTAATCTAATTACCGTTTTTGCAATAGTAATCCCTTACATTACTCGTTACTTGAAAAAAGTAATCAGATTACAGTAACGCGTTACAAGTAACGCGTTACTGCCCATCTCTGGTCCAAAGACAGCATAAATCTCATTGTCATTTAAACGGAAGTCTTTAACAATGGATGGAGTTTCTGCTGTTGTGAGTCTTTAAAAGCAGGCATTAAAGTCTATGCTGTGTAAATAGCATAAAGTAAATATCAGTGATTACGGTTTAACTTGTATTATAAAGATGGTGTAAGTTTTATCATTAATGAATGCACCTAAGTTGCCTGTTAATAAATGTGTTGTTGCTAAAATTTTACAGTTGAATTGGTGAATTATGCTCTGATGTTCCAGGTCACTCCAGTGTGAACTATCAGCCCCAGGAGACGCGCTCTCGCATGTCCAAGACGGTTGAGCAGGCCCTTCAGGACAATGTCGCGATACCGCACTTCATGCATTTCATGGAACTACGAGGTGCAGACCACCTGGTTCGGTTCTGGCTGGAGGCTGAGAGGTTCCGCTCCACCAGCTGGTCACGTGTTAGAGCGCATAGTCTAAACTCTGTCAAACACAGCTCCTTGGCCGAGCCGGTCCCTGCGTCTCCAGACGGCTCAGAGCTCTCAGAACTCACCCAGAAAACGCCCAATGTCCTTGCACGGCACAGTAACAGCGAAGGCTCTACAGTTCAGACTCAGCAGCGGGACTCATCCAGCACAGAAGCAGCAGCGAGACCCGGTGCGCCTCGAACAGCAACACCCAGCAGGCAGACATCCTCCAGGACGGGGACCCCCCTTAAGGTGCAGTCAAACAGCACCCTGCGAGACCTCTCTGACACACTCATGAAAAGTGAGTCGCCTTTAAACACCTTTTTATCTTGACATTTGTTGTCTTGTTTAAAGGTTTTTAACTTTCTTTGTGGATTCTATATTTTGACAGGGGAAATTATTTAGTATTTTGATGGCCAATCACTTTTCAGTAACTGAGAAATCTTCATAAATGGCAGCTTTCCTATTTGTCTAAGATTGAAGACCTTAATGTAGATTTGTCAGATCTGTCCAGTACATTTCCTGATGCTGCCCCTCCCTGAGTCTGGTTCTGCTGGAGGTTTCTTCCTGTTAAAGGGAGGCTTTTCCTTTCCACTGTCACCAAGTCCTTGCTCAGAGGAGGTCATTTAATTATTGGGGTTTTCTTTGTATTATTGTAGAATTTTTTCCTTACAATGTAAAACGCCTTGAGGCAACTGCTGTTGTGATTTGACACTATATAAATAAAATTGAATTGAAGCCTTCGCTGCTGTGGCAAAATTGGTACATCAGTAAACTGAAAATGTTACAGTGACCTGCAATGGAAGTGGATTCAGTGTCAAATCTTGATTTGAGCCATTTCCATGCATGAACACCGGACTGTGTCAGGAGAATGGGGTTGGCACATAGTGCAAACTTGTCCTTTCTCACATGTAGATTATGGCAGGAGAAAATTCAGAAACTTCAGAGACATTCTCAGTTCTGTGAATACTCACTTTGGTTTAGGCTAGGGTGCTGCACACAGGACATCCACTCACTTTCCATGATGTCAACAGGACGTTATCTGCTCTGATCTCACACGCACCGTCTCAGACATCACACAGACTTTGTAGAAGGAGCTGACAGCTTTAAGACTGTTTATTGTCCTGTTGTGTTCATGCGTGCCATTCTTTGATTAATGTCAAAGATAGTACAGGGCTGCAGTGGATGAAAATGGCTTTACATTAGAGCACTGATTTCCAAGGTGTTGGCTGGGACCCCCTAGTGGGTCCTGACGTTATTGCAGGTGAGCCATCATAGATACTTTACAATTGAAAACTCATCTTTAATTTTAAATTTGTATTTTAGTTTAAAATGACCATAAATATTTAGGTTGCTTTATTTAAAACTAATGAGTCTTGAAATTAACACAATTTCACAAAGAAGAAAACATGTTATCTTGGCTTAAGTTTGTAAATGGTGCCATTAGGCATTTTTCTGAAGAGCTCAGGATGAAACAGCAGGTCTGTGTGAGGTCACATTAAAGGTTTGAGTGGCATTCTTAAGCATGTCATCTCTTTCCGTCCTCTCCGTCTGCACTGGTTTAATGACATTGTGTGAGCATGATTAGTGCCCTCAGCTGTTTATTTTCATGACCCAGCTTGTGAAAACTTCATAAAAGCAGTGGGTGGAATTGTATACTTGGTTTTTACCGTGACAGAACGACTCCAGCAGCCTGAAACAATTTCACTGTGCGCACAGGCAAAGACATGTGGGCATTAGAGTGATGCATTAATTGGTAATTCAGACTGACCACCTGGAGGAAGAGCTTTACTTGAGCATCAGTTGAGAGATAATTTGTGTGTTTCGCAGGTATAGAGAAAGATGCTGTTACTATCTTCACCAAGTACATCTCTCCAGATGCTGTGAGGCCCATCCCCATCACAGAACAGATCAGAAATGACATAGTTGGTAAGACCACAGATGTTGTCTCACTATTTTTAATACAGCACATTATGGTCCATCTGTTCAAAAAGTGTGTGTGTGTGTGTGTGTGTGTCTGTGTGTGCGTGTGCACGCAAGTGTCCTCACAAACAGCTTCTTCCCCTGGGCCATTCGGACTGCATGTTCTGTCCACTGTGCCCCCACACCCCACCCCTGCCCATCCACTTCACTAATCTGAGCCATGGTCTGAGTAACCCCCATCACTCAGGCCACTCACATACAGACTCGACTCAGACCAAGTCTTTTCTTTGCACTACTTCCAAGCACTTTGCAACTTGTTCTCCAGTGTGTGCCTTTCTCTTGATTTGTATCTGTCTCCCTTTATGGTACATATTTCTCCTATTTGCTATTTATTCATGCTGTCTACCATTTACTCCTGCACCGTTGGTGTGGAGCACCCACAATTTCGTTGTACGTGTACAATGACAATAAAGGGCTATTCTATTCTGCAGTAAGTCTTCTATTTTAAATGTGATCCTGGTGTGTGAAAATATCCGCTCTCTTCTGTTTTGTGTAGCTAAGATTTGTGGAGAAGATGGCATGGTGGACCCAAACTGCTTTGTCATTGCACAGGCGGTAGCCTTCGCTATCTTGGAGCAACAGTGAGTTTCTGTCCATTCATTTCCAAGAGCAGTTAATATTCGCAGCACGTTTTGACATTAAGATTAAAGCCCGTCCCGTGCCCCGTGTCGTTTCGCCATCCTGTCTTCCACACTGCTGCACTATTCACCTCCCACCTGCTTTCTGATTTCCAGGCACTTTAGCGAATTCCTGCGGAGCCATCATTTCTGTAAATACCAGATTGAAGTGTTGACTAGTGGCTCTGTGTTCTTGGCTGACATCTTGTTCTGTGAGTCAGCTCTTTTCTACTTCTCTGAGGTAAGTGGGCCTACTGGTTCCTCAAACATGATTTATTTGTACCTGATCATTACACATTTTCACACTGTTTCAGTTAGAAGAATTACAGTTTTCTAGCTATAACACACAGAGTCTGTGCCTCCTCTCGGCTCTGTTGCTATACACCTTTCCATACACACAGGAAACTCAAGACAGTAAACATAAGAAACCCGTAGATGCTCCTGTTACAGTGTCACTGATATGACATAAAACTCCATCCACAAAGAAAGAGTAAACATTTAGCAAAAGATTTCCTGTCAGCATATACACAGTGACGTTCACTGGAATTTTCTCTCTTCTTTGTTTGCCTTCTCATAGTACATGGAAAAGGAAGAAGCAATGAATGTACTGCAGTTCTGGTTGGCGGCAGACAACTTCCAGAACCAGCTAGCAGCTAAAAAGGGCCAATATGATGGCCAGGAGGCTCAAAATGATGCCATGATTCTCTACGACAAGTAGGTCCTCTGTCTGTGGTTGTAAGATGTTATTGTGTCTGATTCAACCAGTTACTTTTGCTAAAAGTGTGGAGATTGACTTTATTGTTGGAAGTTGCTGTTATGTTGAGGTCATTCATTCTTTTGAGTTTGAGAATATATTTGTAGTAGAAAAGTAATGTGAGACTCTTTCAATGTTTTCTTTTGTTAAAAGGTTGCTCCTCTTTGTTTCCCTCGTCATTCATTTTCAGTCCAGATTTCACTTAAATCCATCAAGTTATCACTTAGGTTATTCATCAAATATGAGTTTTAAGAGTAGTGTGCGTTCAGTAACGGTGTTTTATTGAAGACCTTCGTTCCTGGTGTGATTAAATTGGTGTGTTTTTATCTTTGGGTACATTATTTGGTAATCAGTGACAGTGAATCAGCAGCAGTGAGTGTCTGCACACGGTCAGGTTGAAGGAGGGTTAAACTGTACTTGTGTCTTTGACTGACTAGTGTGGAGTACACTCTGCCTGCTAGCCTTGTAAGCCTAAAATGATAAAACTAGTATTTGAAGCTTATTAAATTATTTCTGTTTTGTTATCTTAAAATGAAGTCTTTGGACCATTTTCCATTTACACATGAGAGAGGAAGCTTTACATCTAGTGGAGCTGCTGCTGACAGTAGGTGGGGCAAGTTGTGGGAGCATGCAAATGCCATTACAAAACAAATTTTAGTAGTCAAACAAACGTTTAACTTATTTTGAGACCGAACATATTCAAATTTTCCAATTTGGGTATGTTTGTACTGAGACGCTGAGCATTAAAATTGAAAGTTGACAGAAAAGTTTGCTGATGGTAGTTAAACTGTGATATGCAAACTGCAGCAATGTTTACACGCAATGTTTCAGACACGGTTGATGTCACGTTAATTTGGAACTGACTCAATGTAAAAGTTCAGTAAATGAGAATGTTATATAGGCTAGCAACTAATCTTTTCCACTCGTTGCCAAAAAAAGGCCACAGTGATGACAAACAGCACTTTGATTTCAATATTTCACGAATGGGATCGGCTGTATTGTCCAATTCAGCAACTTGCTAGCACACACATTCTCTTGGACATGTAGTGGTTTCAGAGTTCACCAGTGCCGTATTTTATTTAGCAGAACAAAATCTCGGAAGCTCATATTTACCTTTGACCTCATTTCAGGCATTTTCACAAAAACAAACCACATATAAATAGTCCTAAATTCAAAAATCCTAACACATTTCCAGGTATTACGATTTGTTCCTGCAGCACTGTTGCAGGAACAAATCTAACACAGGCAGACAACAGCATATTGACCTAAGATTACAGACCTAAACTTTGGTTTAATGGGAATTTTGGGGCATAAGGAAGAGGCTGACATCATCTGTTGAATACGAAAAAATGAATTATTGAAGATCTTTGTCTTTCTTAGACTTTATGTACTACACTCTGCTTGGCATTTATGAAGATTAGTCTGTCAGCCACGGAGAATTGAGATGTTTTAATGTGTTGGTTGATATTCAGTGGAGGCTTTCCACCAGGCTCACAGTAAGTTAAACTGTGCAGATAGTTTGTTTCACTTTGTTAAAGATGAGAAGGTAAAAGGTCAGTAATTCATCTATAGTGAGATGACAGTAGTGGAATCTTGCACTTTCCTCCTCTTAGCTTCAACTTTGTTATATTTGCTGGGAGCTATTTTGCTTGAATTGTAATTATTTTTCTTCATAAATGTCACCTTTTTGCGCACTAAATAGTTTACAGTGTCACGCTAAATCATCTGCGCTTTATAGAGTAAGATTTAAAAGTCTTGAGGTTTTGTCTGAATTGTTCAGTTTTGATTAATATCTTAAAAATCCCTTCAGGTATTTCTCACTCCAGGCTACCAACCCACTGGGCTTCGGTGACTCTGTGCGGATGGAGATAGAGTCAAATATCTGCAGAGAGGGAGGGCCACTCCCTGACTGTTTCACCACTCCACTCAGACAGGCTTGGACAACCATGGAGAAGGTCAGATCATCTGATAGAAAAACACGCCAAGGTCTCAGTATTTAATAGAGGTTTTCTCCTAAGGATAAAGGGATGATGAAAATGAAACACTAGAAGAGAAGCATGTGAAGGCCTTATTTAATTAGGTTTGTGAATTGAATAGGATCCTCCATAAAGGTTTTTTTGTTGCAAGTCACTGACAAATCGTCCCATTACACCACTGATAAATGCTTCTGGCTTTGGTTAATGAAAGGAAAGCTGAAAACTGTTGTTAGGACATAAAGGTCAGAAGGGAATCTCTGTAACTTGTGCCCAGAAATATATCAGAAAGCTCATTAATTTCTCCCAGAGTTCACCCTGCTTTGCATTCGTTCAGGTCTACATGCCAGGTTTCCTGTCCAGCAACCTTTACTACAAATACCTGAGTGACCTCATCAATTCAGTGCGGGCCGATGAGTTTGTGAATGTCAGCACTCCAGGTCAGGGCGGACCGATGGACAACGACCGCTCGAGTTCAAATGTCAGCGAGAGCTCTCACACTCAGGTGACCCACACCTTCAGCCCCTGCAGGAATGTCTGCTGACATTTAGACCTGTCCCGCCTCATTACACTGATAATAAAGATGTTTTTGTTAATGTCAAATGTTCATGACCATTCGTGTCATTTAGTTGTCTTACACAACAAAACAATGTAGGGATGGAGATATAATGATGCCAAGTAACATTTTATAAAAGTGCTATCTGTAATGCTGCTAAAAATGCTGTTCCTGGTCTCTTTGCTGCAGCAAAGTGCCAGAAAGGCAGCAATCAAAATCCTCAAAAACTTTGACGAGGCGATAACGGTGGATGTTGCAAACCTGGACCCTGAGGCCTTGTACCAGCGGCCGTACGCTGGGTGAGTGTTTGTGCCTCTATCCAGTGACAGAAAATGTTCATCTTTTCATAGATTAACTGTTGCTTGATTCATGGTTTTGTGTTTCCTTGCTGTTACCTTCGCTTTTCTCTCCTTTTATGTTCCTTTGATTGCTGTTTGGATTTAGTGCTTGTACGTGTTTTGTTATTATTGACTCCGTTGTAGGGTTTTATGAGCGTGCTTTGAAAAATCATGTGCAAAAATAAATCAAGAGAATGATCTTATTGAAAGACAGAAGTTTAGTCTGGGAGATTTGCTTTTATCTCCTTGCTGAAATTACAGTTGTTGAAGGGATACGCACACACTCACACCAGTGCTGGAATGGTGTGCGTTTGTGTGTGGATGTGCCTGAGGCTCAGTTTTGTCCTGTTTGTCTTCTCAGAAAGATGACATTTGGGAAAGTGAATGAGCTGGGCCAGTTTATCAGGGAGGCAGAGCCAGAGCCGGATGTGAAGAAATCCAAAGGTATGATACGGTCACACTTCTCTCACCCTACACTCTGTCATATTTTTATCTGATTTCTCCTTGCCATGAAAGTCATCATCTATGTCCGCCATGAATATAAATCTCATCTTCTTCCTATAGCTCATAGTCCTCTGAAATATTTAGCAACTTTTCCCTTATTATAGATTATAAAAAAACAAAACAAAAACAACTTCACTACTTTCCGGGTCCACCGAGATTTAAATCTTCGCTTATTAGAGTGCCGTCTATAGGACTAGAACAGGGTATGACAAACTGACTTCTTACTGATTAAATATTATTCATATGTTAATGAAGGCACTGGAGAGGAATTACTTAATGACTTAATTTTGAGAATCCTTCTAAAATGCTAAGATTAGCCTTCAGTTTTTAGCCATGTTAATGATTTCTGAAGTCATCTTGTCTTCTCGCTCCTCTCACTTAGGTTCCATATTTTCACAAGCCATGAAGAAATGGGTCCAAGGCACCTCGGATGAGGTGAGATTGCACTATGCTGAGTTATCATAAATGATTAAATAGCTCGAAGCCCATAGCGGTGCTCTCTCAGTGGTGTGTATGAAACTTCACATTATACCAGTCCATTAAAGAATATAAATAGAATGCATTGTGTGCACTGTGACCAAAGGCCCAGGAGGAGATGGCGTGGCAGATTGCCAAGATGATTGTCAACGACGTTGTCCACCAGTCAAACCACGACAGCCCCGGCAAGGCCACCAAGGTACGCAACCACACTCAGCAGTCTCATTCCTGCGTGCATGTGGGATAACCGCAGGTTCTCTTAAATGTCTTCTTCTGTCTGTCTGCAGTTATGACCCCACTGAGGAGCCAAAGGACTGTCACTCCCTACAGATTCTGGCCAAGCCAGTGATAAACAGTACACAGAGTTCACACTGCAATGAACTGCATTAATCTGAGAAAGAACAAGGCATTATTTCACTTCCCCAACCACCAGGTGTGCATGTGTGCGTGTATGTGTGTTCGTGTAGCTGAGAGTTTGGATGAGTGATTGTTCACGCTTGGGCTAATAGAAAACTTGAAGTACATCATTGTTCCACTCTTCCTACTCCATAACACTATAAAGGTACACGTGTTGTAGCCGAGAGTAAAGCAAAGTGCATCAGACTGGAGGAAGGAAACTTTTGGCATGATACCAGGAGAAGCTGCAGCATGTCAGTCAACACTCCCACTTTTGTCTTATCTCGGACCTGCGGAGGATGCAACAATAGCAACGTTTTGTTCACTACTTGATGACACACCTCCCCACGCTTTTTATAACCATTCCTTGTTTTTACATGAACTTCTGTCTTTTGGTCAGCCGCTTAAAGGTTTGTTGGTTTGGAGCGTTGTACAGTTTTTGCATACGCTTCCACGAGGCTGCCCAGAGAGGCATTGCCAGCTGTGTTAGCTGCCGTAGCTTTACTTGTTTGGTACTGTACAACATCTGGAAATGTTACAGTGAAGAAGAGTGGATTCAGTTCTTGGACTTGTGGACCTTCTGTATAAATATCCTGGCACCTTTACAGAGCATAGAAGAAAATACTCCCAGTTGTGTTGGAAAACTCCAAAACTCCTCGTCCTAAATATTCTATGTATAAATATCTATTTAGATTTCTGGTTTACCCCAAATATTAATGTTAATTTTTTTATGGTGATTGCTGGTTTTTTTTTTTTTTTTTTTTTTTTTTTTTTTTTTTTTTTATTATTATGTCACTGAAACAGACTTCAGTGATGAGCGGACTGTTTAACTGGAAGGTGAAATAAATGATTTTTTTTTTTTAAAGGTCTTTTGAGCCTTACCAAGATGTGGATAAGAACCAGAACAGACTCTTGGTACTATGTACCACTAATGACATCTATGTGTACTTAATCTATAATATATTTAAATTGTGTTTGATTTAAATACATATATTATGAAACTTTGTCTGTCTGTCAATTATTTTTTCCTCCATTGACATAGTTTTACTACATTAATGTTAAAAGGATTGGGAAAAGCCAATCCTTGTGCCAACACCCATAGCAATAGGGTGGACACTTATCACCTCTGACCAGGTGGGGGCAATGTTGAATATGCTGTTATGTTTAGGGTAAAAATTGGAAACGAGCTTGTGTATTTTTTTCTTCCTCTATTAGGAGGCATTCTGATTTTTATTATAACATGTCCAGGAAAATGCAACAATTAAAAACTATAAACTACAGCTGAAGGGGCTCAAAAATAGCCTGTTAGTGCAGCATTTCATATCTTTAATTCATTTTAGTAGTGGATCTTACTGGTGGTTAATCACATAGAGTTAAGTCGAAGATAAAAATGAGCGTAAAACAGGCTCTCATGTTGTCTGGGGAAATAAACTTCACAGCTGCTTCCTGGCCAGTCCACGGCACGGTCTGCAGGCGGTTTAAGAAGATCTTGTGGAATGAACACTTGCACGTGCAGAGGCAACGCCCACCTGAAATACACAAAACCCCGTCCCCTCCTCAGCTCTGACCGGCAGGGGGGTTGTTATGGTAACTGAGGGACACAGTCCTGTTACCTTCCGTCAAGAAAGAAGCAACTACAATAATCACCTTTACCGTATAGACTATATGAATGCTCAGGGTCAGTTTGTCTGGCAGGAAATAAAATGTACCCGAGACCGCAAATATTTAATAATTTTATTCACTGTTTTATTACAATTTTGTGTGGTGCACAGAAAATAAAGTACAAGGCGCATTTTATTCAGGTACCTGCAGACAGACTGCTTTTAGGAAAGTTAAGGAGACAAAAGCATCGGAAATGAAGCGCTCTCCCTTCAAAATAAAATCCGTATTACGCTATCAGTCTGAAACTTGGCATCATCTAGCGTCGTGTTCCTAAAATTAGCACAAGGATATGTACATTTTATACCAATTTAGGTCGTGCTATTTTCTGTCAAAACTTCATCATTTCATAAAAGCTCTGGAAAATGCGTCCATTTGTATATGACACATAGTAATTTCGTCCCCTATGATGCACTCTAAAATATACATGCAGACTAATGAGATAATTATATGGTGTTTGATGTACGATGTTTTGTACCCTTCTATAAAGTTTGGATATTTATAAAATACACATAAATGAATAAATAAATAATGAACCCACACATTTTCACATGTAATCCCTGCTTAATGTCCAAAAACATTACGTTTTCCAACTAATATAGTATACCTTGAGATACCATCCTTCGGGCTACGTTTTTTCAACAGGCTCTGTGTAAGTCCTTCACCATAGTGAATAAACGGACATTTATGTTTAAATATTGTGTAGCGCTCTTTTAGTTTAAACTGTTTAAAATAATTTATCGCTTTACAATAAATGCAATTATTAATTCATTACAGAAATAAAATCTGCACGACCCCCTCAAACTTTGTCACCTCTTTTCTAAGCGGAACTTTACTTTGAAAGTCTTAAACGGAAGTCTCCCTATTAACCTGCGGTAGCTCGACGCTGTCCACGCGCACTCGTCCTGAAAAGCAAAGTCCGGAGCTTCCCGTGTTGAGGCGCTGGGAGTATCGGAGGAGAGCGGCGGCTGCAGCACATGTCTGGTCTCTGAGTTGGTGAAGTCCTCCACCTGCACTGCTATGACAGCTGCGCATCCAGTGTTGGGTGTGCCAAACATCTCCAGAGTCACATTTGCGCTTTGTACCAGCATAAGTGTGGGCGCGGATGATTTGACTTTATTGTATAACCATCACTCACCACAATTTTCTTAGTGTTGTTTTTTTTCTTTTCTTTTTCTTTTTTTTCCCCCCAGACCAGATGTTCTGGGGAGTCTCACAGCTGCTGTTGCGGATGCCCAGTGACTGTAAATGTTTTTCAGTTTTAGTTTTTGCTGATGTAGTGCTGGTCAGGAGGCTGAGGCTGAAGTTGAAGTGCCGCTCTTGAAGGCGTGAGCTCCAAATGCATTCGCTCCTGGGCCGGGAGAAGAAAGAAGAAGAAGCAGGGTTTGGGATTGATCTGACTCTGTCTCCGGGCTTTCTGCCCCAAGCTGCTACCATGTTCAGCTGTGTGGGCTGCTTCTGGGTGCTCCTGTCCTCCGTTCTGGTCGCCGTCTGCAGTTTCAGCTTCATATCCCCTGCTTGGATTGTTAAGGATCAGCTAAGGAGCAACCAGCATCACCACCAGCACAACAACAAGGACTCCGTGAGCTTCGGCTTGCTGTGGCACTGCTCGGAGTCTCTGGATCACATGTACCGGTGCTACACCTTCGGGGGACTGGGCAAATTTGCAGAGATCCCTTCCAGCTCCTGGCAGGTAGTTACCTATACACACCCATGACCGTCACATGTGGATGGATGAGAGCATGTGGGGCATCAAGTGGGTAGGGCAAGATATGGCACTGAATGGAAGAAGCAGCCAAAAATAAATGCAAACATCCAGACCTATTACCAAGCTGCAAAGCAAAAGGATTACATCTGATTATCTAAGATTCAGGAAAAGTGCTTCAGAATTTAGACAACAGGATTTGAATCAAAAATTGGTCTTACAGAAACTAGTTTTTGTTTTGAACATACTGGTTTACATTCCTTGTTGTAACATATCATTTCCTGCTTTCAAAAAAAAAAAGAGTCACTTCATATTTTAGCAATTTTTTCAGATGACCAAAGGTGTAGTGACTCCAAAAGGCACCTGTGTCACCGTAAACTGAACAATACTATAAGACTAAGATGGTCCTGACTCAGTCCTCACAAAAAAAACAAAAAAAGCCCACATTTGGGATGATGCTGTGCTTTTCAGTCAGGAGGACGATGCATCATACAGAGCAGCATCTGCAGCACAGCATGCCAGACACACATCAAAGCTGTGAAAGTGGCACCAGGTTGGCAGACTGCTCACTCATCAGGGCTCCCCACTAGCAGGAATTTCAATTTTGTCTCACTTCATGAAATTGAACCTGGTATAGCAACTGTGAAAGTGGACCACATGTATGATGCTAAAGCTGTGCAACTACATACACCATCAATAACAACCCTGCAGACTAAACAACCCCACTTTGCGATACTTTGCAATATGCACCCCTCCTACATGACTGGTTTCATTACTGGACACACCCATTTTATTACACACATCGACTTTACTGCACAACACACTCTGTTACCAGACACATAGCCAGTGTACCAAAAGAAATCCACTTTACTGCATGTCACACCCACTTTACTACACACGCTCACTACAGCTGTTTTACTGCAGTGACATACCAACTGTACTATATAACACTTCCACTTTACTAAACACACATCCAATTTAATAAACGAGCAATCACTTTACTGCACAACGGATCAACTTTACTACGCACACTGACTTTACTAGACACACAGCTATTTCACTGGAAGAAATCCACTTTACTGTGTGTGTGTGCATGAGACACCCTCTCTACTATATGACACACATACTTTACTAAACACAAATCCAATTTAATAAACAAACATCCACTTCGCCACTGCATGGCACCCACTTTACTGTATAACGTATCCATTTTACTACACATATATCCAATTTAATACAAAAAAATCTGCTTTACTGTATGACACACCCACTTTACCATATGACAAATGTACCTTTCCACACACATATCTACTTTACTTCACATACACCCACTTTACTGCATGGCTCCCAGGTTACTCCGCAATATATCCACTTTACTATACACAACCAATTAAATACACAAAATCCACTTTTCCGCATGACACACCCACTTTACCGTACAACATATCCTGAACACACATCCATTTTAATGCAAGACACACCCACTCTAGACATATCCCCATTTTACTGCAAGAAATCCACTTTACTGCATGACGCACCAACTCAACTGTATTGCACACCTACATCACCACACACACACACATCCAATTTAATACACAAACATCTACTTTACTGCATGACACATCCACTCTACCTTATGACAGATACTCTTTGCATCCACTTTACTGCACACACATTCACTTTACAACACAGCTCTTTCCTTCGGCATTGTTCCAACAAAATAACTGGTTATTATTGTTCTGTTTTTGGCTGGATTGCAACAGTATGACTGACTGAGTGATACATCATCGAGGGGGCTGAGTGTTAACCCTTGTCCATAAATCCATTTGGTTGTTGCACATCACTTCAACTGTTGGTCACTAGTGGATATCCAGTTGTCAAGTACCCCTCTAACATATTTAGTCCGCCTTTATATGGCAGTCAGTGTTTTTCCCTACTTCCACTCCAGTCACTTCATTAACTTTACTAAAAAATTAGATTGGTTTAAAATCTGTACCCTACCATGTTGCAAAGCCAATGGTTACTTTCCCTGTCTTGTCTACAGGTCGATTAATTTTATTGACATGCCATGTTGCCCTCTAGTTGCCACATTGCAGTCAGTGAGACTCTTCCTTTTCTTTGTAGATTCCCCTGTAGAGTTTCCCCACTGGCCATTGCTCTTTTACAATACATCAGAGCAAACAGTGGATTTGATTTTAGCAGACCTCTGTCAATGGTGCACATGTGAAGCATTTATATCTATAAATTGTAGCTTGATGAAGTTCTGCATGTGAAAGTCTTGCACATGCTTCACCATCCACCAACACAAGAATATACTCAGCCTGTACTGGGACAATGAGGAAGGTTAAAGAAAATATATGTGCTCGCTATAGCAAAAACAATTGGCCTGTAATAGTCTTGTATCTGGGATGCAAGTTGTGGTATAATATCATTACTTTCTGCAGGGATCCTGTTTGTACCCTCTCCCCTCCTCTCTTAGCCCTGCACCTTCCTACTAAAATCTACAGTATACCAGCCACCTCTGGAGTTATGATTTATTTATGAAGGGGAATTAGCATTTGAAAGGGAGATATTAATAAGTGCTGCCTGTGTGATTCTAGCTCATCTGCAAAGGAGAGTAGAGTCTAATGTCTTGTTTTTTTTTCATGGGGAAGCATAGGTGTGTAAACGGCAGAGACTGGAATCACTCATTGGGATCTCTGTATGTATGTTTCATTACGTTTATACTGAGATGTGTCCCTAGATGAATTAAAGTGCGGTAAACTGCATTTAAGGCTCATTTGGCTAAAATCAGCAGCAATTTAGCCAGTTAGCCAGTTGCCACTGCGTTAATTAGTGTCCTCCCGGTTATGAGCTCTTCCTCAAGTGCGTTAGTGAGTGTGAGGCTGATGGAGCTCATTCCCTGCGCAGAAATACACGTGTTAGTCCAGTGGTGAACCTGAGCGCATGATATGCTCCCATGGCCATTAATAAAGGTGAAGGGGCCATTAAGTTTTCATCAGAGCCACTTTATTACTCCAGCACTCCTCACTGATGAGTGCATCATTTCTCTGATGCCTTTTATTTTCAGCTTGTCAACAACAAAACATGCAGAATGTGCTTAGGGTGCCAACACTGTACACAGGTGAGACAGGCCACTCACCCACATGCTACTAGCTCCCCTCTTTCTTTGTTTACATAGAAGCAGGCAAGTATCACCGTACACTGAGCTCTGTTACATCCATCAGGGTGGAAGACAGTGCTCTCGGTTTGCTCTGAAAAGTCACTCTGAGCCCCGCGGATGCTGTGAGAGTGAACCAGAGTATGAGGACAGGACAGGACAGGGGAAGAGGTGGGGGAGGAGGAGGCTCCTTGAATGGCTGGCCTACTTGTGCTGTAGTTTCTGTGGGCTTTTCTGTTGTCACTCTATGTTGTCAAAAGCTTTTCGCTTTGCTTGGCGCTGCTGAGCTCCAGTGCTGCTGGCGCTCACAAAAAAAAGGAGCTGGAGGCCAGGCTGGCAGGGCCTCTGGCTTCATTCAGGCACACAGAGAGAGGGAGAGAGAGAAACTCCTATGAGATGTAAAATTGGGTGGCAAATAAACACAACCTTATGCTGCACTGAATTCATGTGGCATAAATGGTGAAAAAGGGGAAAACTGATGTATATGTAATATGAAAAAACCCTCAACACTTGGACGTGTGAGAGGTGATGGAATCGAATTCAAATTCAAATTCAAATTGTATTTGTCACACACACACAACCATACACAGTATGACATGGGGTGAAATGCTTGTAGCTGTGCAATGCCCGACCATTAAATGACAGTGGTTTTACAGTATTTACAATTTACAGGTTTACAATTTACAGGTTACTACAAAAAATTACAAATTAACTTAGAAATTTACAGTAAAAAATGTGCAAATAGCAGAAAGAGATTATAAAGATTATAAATTATAGGAATTGTGCATAAAGAAAACCAGAGTGCGTGTGGTGATGTGATGTGTGTGAGAGTCCAGTCTTATAGTGATGTGTGTGGGAGAGTCCAGTCCTACACCTGGTTCAGGGCCCGAATAGCCTGGGGGAAGAAGCTCCTCCTCATTCTCTCTGTTTTGGCCTTAAGGGAGCAGAAGCGCTTCCCAGACCTCAACAGTGAGAAGAGTCCCTTGTTGGGATGGGAGAGGTCCATCATAATCTTCCTAGCTTTGGTCTTGCACCGCTTGGTGTAGATGGACAGCAGGTCAGGGAGCTCTGATTGAATGATGTGTTCGGCCGAGCGCACCACTCTGTCCTGCTTTTACTCTAATAGCAGGACAGACGAGATGTCTGTCCTGCTTGGTGCTGTTCCCAAACCAGGTGCAGATGTTTGCCGTCAGGACGCTCTCGATGGTGCAGGAGTAAAAGTTCTTGAGCGCCCTCAGTGGCAGATGGAAGAATCTGTGTGGATGCTGATGGTGGCATCTTTTCTCTGCTTTAATAACCAAACTAAATATAATGAACAAATGAACAATCTTCATTGAGAAAACTTCACAGTATCCATATTTGTTTGAATTTTTTTGTTTTTTGTTTTTGGTCACCATCTACAGGCACAGTACGAAGTCAAGCTACGGCTAGAGATACTGCTAGTCTACAGGAAGCCTTTTCTCTTGCTATTTATACCATTGAACTGAAATTGGATGCAATTGCCAGGAGAGCTTTCAGGAGACAGTTTTCAGCTAATAGCAGTGAATGGAGCTAAACAGCTTAGTTATTGACATTTGCTTTGAGACAAAAAAGCATAACTCTTAAACGTTCTTTTTTGCAAACATAGTCTGCAATTACATATATATGTGTGTGTACATATATATATATACATATATATATATATATGTATATATATATATATATCTATATCTATCTATCTATCTATCTATCTATCTATCTATCTATCTATCTATCTATCTATCTATCTATCTATCTATCTATCTATCTATCTATATATATATGTATATAAACTGAGGTGAAACATTACTTCAGTCTTTTATTTTTCATTCAGACATGACATCATTCTGCTAACGCGTGCTGATTGCTCAGCTGAGGATGACTGATTGCAGCAAGACGTCCTCCCTCGATTGTGCCTACTTCACAGTGAAAGCCACAACAGACATGAGGAGAACGGTTAAGCAAAAACTTCTCCATGCTCAGGTTCCAGCTGACTGTGGTGGTCGATCATGACTACTGTGAGAAAATTATCTGCTGCCTCTCATTTGACGTGTGAAACTAAAATGGCAATTACTGTAAGTGTCTTGTTGTACGTGATGTTATTAGTACTTACAGGAAGGTATTTAAGTTTAAAAGGTGCAAATAATCTAAATATTTAACCACATCTACTTGTTCTTCTTCTACTGAAAGCATCATGAAAATGGCTAGGAAAAAAAAAATCTAATCTCCGAAGGCCTGGCTTTCTGTGAAACCTAAGTTCAGAGAGTGGGAGTTCTCCTTGTTTAAAATTATCCACAGAGGCATTCAACGTCAAACTCTGGTCAACCTTTTGCAAAGAGCCTGCCAATCAGAGGAAATTGGGCTTTTAGGAAGGCTGTACTCAATGAAACAGGAGCTAAAAAGGCTTATTTCAGAGAGAGTGATGAACTGAAGGGCAACATAAAGGACATGTATACAATAAGTTAAGATTTATTTATTTATTTATTTTTAACTGTGAATCATGCAAAGCTACTCTAGTAGAGTTCTAGAATAGAATATAGGGCTGGAAACACGCACAGCTTTTATTGCAACATCTGGCGGTTTTCCACATAAATTATTCCATATCTTACTGCTGCTGTTTTCCGCCGGGTTGTGTGATATCCCGTCAGACCAGATGCAGTGCAGCGGCCGCGTGCGTGCTTATCTGCGTACGCTTGAGTATATATGTCGCTTTGAAGAAGCCGGTGGAAGTGTGAAAGCGTGTGTGCAGCCGTGGTGGTTGCCAGGTTGGACATGTCAGAGGAGGAGGTGTACTGTGAGCTGCTGCTAGGTAAAGTGTGAAGGAGGAGGAGGGCGCCTGCCAGCAAACATTTTCACCTTAACTTGTTAACAGCTTATGCGCTTCCAGCTGCTTCGCAGGAACTGAACACTGCCGCTGGATTAGCCGGGCCTCGGTATTGGCGAGCCAACAGTCTGACACAGACACACACACACATACACACAACTGCACGTGTGTGTGTCTGGGCAAGGAGGTGGTGCGTTTGGGTGCTCTTGGATTGTACCGCATGTGTTTTGCCGTCTCTGTGGTGGCGTGTGTGTTCGGGCCTCTCTTACAGTACATGCCCACTGAGTGTCAAGGTCGTCTCGTAGCCTAAATGAGCGGTGGCCAAGCTCCAGGAATGCCTGATTGGAAAATGTCTGAGTCGGTCCTCGTCTTTTGTTTTTCTGTGCAGAAAATGGCAACATGACAAAGCAGAGATTCTGGGCCGTGGAAAAACAAATGCGATTGGCTTCCATTGAAATCCTCTGACAAATGAGACAAAACAATCGGCCCATGTTGTCTTCCCCACATGCCATGAAGATGAATTGTGGCGATGTTTTACCATGCCTAATTACCAGCTACCTATGAAGTACGTCTAGTGGTGCATAAAACCATGCTAGATGCTCATTTTATCACTCACTGAGCCGGAGCTAGTTTTAAGTAGATAGATAACTCATTTAATGAAATTCACTCATGAATCCTGTGTCTGGCTGCTAGACAGTTTTTGTCTTTGGCCTCTGTCATTAATTTCCATATCTGCAGTGGATTACACCGCGCAAAATTGTCAACAGGAAAAATAGAGGTTTCTGCCACAATTTCAGTGTACTGTTGGTGAGTGAGGGTTGGTTTATAGATACAGACAGAAATACCAGAGTCTGCTGTCCAAACTGTGTTTGTCTGCAGAGAGGGGAACATAATGAGTCAAAGCAAATTAAGGCTTTGATTAGAAGCAAAGGGTAGTATAGAAAATTCTAAATACACCAAAGAAAGATGAAGAATGCGCAATCATCCAGGTAAGGAAATCTAAAAAAGTTGATTCTGTTTATCTGGAGGTAGCATCAGTCACACAATCTGATACTGAAGAAGTCACTTGGATGAGTGACAAAATGTTTGTCCCACTGAAAATGCTATGTCCAGATACTTTCCGGGTCTGCGGACACTGTAGGGTCCGCTTGGGTCCCCTTGTTATACATTTCATCATCAGATGGTGAGGGTGGACGTCTGCATGCATGCCTGTCTTTTGTGGCCACACAGACTAGTCTGCAGAGAATTTACATTACAGTGCACCAACTACCCATGCACACAGGCAGAGGAATGCAAGTGGACTTCAAGGAATTATACCAGGAACGAGTGCTTGGGTGTCGAGTCTCCGGCTGTCTGCAGCCGGCTTTAAGAGCATGGTCACTGAGTACTGAGATGGATAATGTGCAAAAGTCACCAAAACTCTGCTGACTCAATAACTGCAGAGTTCCAGACCTTCTCTGGCTTTTACATCTGCACAGAAACTGTGTGCTGACAGTTTTCATGACTGAGCAGCTCCTGTAGGTGTACTGTGGCCCAGTATGTTTTCACCATATAGTTTGCATGGCCTCTCAAAAAAGTAACATAGTGCTTGATTTCTGTGTTTATTTTCTGTATGTAAATTCAGTAAAGATAGAAACACGTGAATAAATGAAAGACCAAGACTGTTTTTGGGTTCAGTCCGAGTCCTTTAAAATAGTCTTGTTTAATGCCTTTTTAAAAAAATCATCATTTAAATGATTTAAATCAAGAACACAGCGTGTGACTTCTAATTAACTTAATGACAGTTACTCTGAGGATAGCTTCTGAATAGATTAATAAACAGCCCAGTTTTTTCAGTCAAAATAAATTAAATTCACATCCTATTTAGTAACTTTTATTTCTCTAAACTGATCATTTTAAACTATAAAAGTCAAGAACAATCTTCTGAATTATTTTACTGAATGTGTCCTTTGCAGCACAGTGTGATGGTATGCTCTTGGTAGACAGCAGGTTGAGGCAGGGACTCAGTGGTTCATGTGCTGCTTAATAACAGAATGATGGACAAGGTCTGCCCTTTATCTCTCTGAACAACATTAGAGAGAAATGAAAGGTCTGTGCTCTTGACTTGGCCTCCTCACACAGGGGTCTTAAGGTCCAGTGGCACACACACACACGCGCGCACACACACACACATTCCCGAGGGACAAACACGTGAGCTCCACAGAGGCTGTGAAATCTCTGCTCAACAGAAAGCTGTCATTTGGTGCCTGACGCGGGCTCGAGTTGCTCCTTAGATTTACTGTAGCAGTAAAGCTTCTCACTCTCCTCTCTGCCTCTTATAGGCTCTCCGCTTTAATGCTAATGGGGAACCTCTGTGGTGAAAGCCATTTGTGTGGAAGTGTGTCTGCCTGTTATAAATGATGTTATGGGGTCTAATGCACATGTTGTATCCCCCCCCTCCCTCCCATGGGGAGTCCACTGCTCTGCTTGCACGAGAGACAAAAGGCGGACTTGTCTGGCTGCTTTTTCCTCACGACCTCATTCTGTTTAGAGCTTCATGCGCAGCAGCGCTTTCTACAGAGGCAACACACACAAGTATGATTAGACAACTCAAAGTGATGTGCTGTAGCCGCACACACACACACACATATGCACACATACAGTGCTTTCCACATGCACAGAGAGAGATGAAAAGAGGCAGCTGCAAAAGAAATTCTCTCAGAGTGTGATCAAAAGAGACATTGATGTGATGTACAGTGGTTGTCCATGTCAGCACTGATGCAGTAATTAGGGGTTAAGGGAGGGATGGCTGAGGGACATTAGGCAGCAGAGTGAAACAGAAGAGAGCCAGGGAGTTACATGAATAAAAATCCCTCTGTTGTTCCTTTGCGGAAAAACGAGCTCTAACCTGGTAAAACAAGTAGGTACCCACTCAAACGCCGGCACTCCAGTAACCTCCACAAAGGAGCTAACATCCATTTTTCCCTACTCGCGCTTATAAACTGAACTCCCTTTCCTTTCAGCTGGCATCATAAAAGGAACTTGACCTGTAATACTGTGGCCACCGGGCCTCTGCCCGTTTCCCCACTCTGCTCCCCTCTGACCTTCAGCTCAGTCTCTTCCTCACCAGCTCGTTTACCATCCGCAAGATAGAAAGGGAAATAAGTACAGAGTGCAAGCAGAGGTGGTAGTGCGAGCCGGAGATGTTAAGAGTCGTGTTTTACTACCATCTCATCTGCCGAGGTGTTTTTCAGGGCGTTAAATTCAGAGCAGAGTTGCACATCATCTCTGTGGTGGTGGTGGTAATGGCAGCATGCTGCCTGAAAAAACAGACAGCATACCGCTTTACGAGCCAAACATAGCCTTGGCCACGGGCTCGGCCCAAATATAAATTAGTGGCTTTTTGTATTTTGCTGCTTGTTCGCGTTGAGTTATTCCAGGTATGTAAATAGAATTATTTAAAAATGGAAAAAGAGTGTAGAGCAGGAGAAGAAGCTGGAACTGGAACGAGAGATAGATGTTTGGTCTTTTGACAGCAAGTCTTGCGTGAAATGTGGTGTGCCGACTTATTATCATACAGCACATGTTTACTTCAAGGCCACCATTTGCCTGGTGACAAAATTAATGGTAGGGAGTGTGTATACACAGGAGCATTTTACGATGATAGATTTGGGGATGAATGGGCCATTTGGAAGGCATCCCGATTCTCATTTTTACTCCCCTTAAAGGCCACAGTGGGCCTTTTTTTGCATTGTTTGATCTAAAAATTATTCCAAACTCCTGCTATGTTTATGGTTACATAATGCAATTTGACAACAACATCTGCTGGATGAGATAATGGGTTAGAGGTATATAATGGCGTGATGATATGTCAGCCTGTTATTTATCTTTTATATCAAACTGAGCCAGACACTGTTGTCTGCTTCTGATACGAGCTGTTTGTGGAATGTGTCAGTGGTCTGACGGTTATCTATAGATGGTTATCTATAGAAGGCACTTAAAGGGGTTTGACATTGTCAGGGGTTTCACATTCCTCGTTCAATTAACACAAAAGTTTTTAAGGGAATTTTCATGCTGATTGTCTACGTGTACAGCTGGTTTTGTGTTGTGGTTATCAAATGAACAGATTTTGATGTCTTCATAAAAATATGCAAAATCTGTTTGCAAGGGAAAAAATTTATGGAAGCTTTCTGGTTTCTGTCCTGTAGTCTGAGTTCTGTTAACCAGTCACATTTGAGCAGGCTTAAGATGCCAGCAAGTAAACAGCACGGAGACGAAAAGAGGGAAGGCATTCGCCTCAGTCCAGTCTCAGAATCCTCGGCTGGTGAGCTTTTTATTAGTGTTTTAAAATGTATTTATGGTTGGGAAGTTCGGCTCAGATATCAGTTATTGGCTATTTGACATGTTCTACATTGGAAATGCTGAAATACTCGCCATTCCCCCCACAGAGGCTCACATAGCAGATAAATAAGCAGAGCAGTCCCTATTATTATTAAATTCTTTCTAGGTGGGCACATTGAGATCTCATTTTCAAATGTATGAAATATAATATATGTATATATGTCATAAATATCTTTATTTATACATACTTTTTATTACATTATATGCATATATAATGTATATAAGTATTAAGTGTCCTTATGTAGGCATACAGGCACTTTATATACTGCACTTGCAGATACATAATACATCATACATTTCAAAATGTTGATATAAAAACAAATCATTTTCTTTCCAGATTAGCATTTTAGCACTATTTTAGAAATAATCTATGGACCACCTGTTATAGAAATGAGAAAACACTTTTAGAATATTTCAAAAACTTGTTTAAAACTAGAACTTACTGAATTCATAATTTTATACCCAAATTTGAACCAACACACTAGACTTCTCTGAGAAGTCAGAAATTAATCAAGCCTAACGTTTAACAACAAACACAATTTTCTTTGGTCATGAAGGCAAGTAAACAACTGTAACTTGGCAGTTTTGCAACTTTTATTTTTATTCTACCAACTTTAATTTTTGTGTTTTCTTTTTCTTTTTCAGCAGATTTATACATAACAACAACAATTATAATTAAGCATCAATGCTAGTAATCGATGCTAGTGGATTAACCATTACAGAAACATGAAAAATGATGTGGTAATTAGCAGTACTGTTGATTTAGGGTAGCTGTCACATAAACCTTACTTTGGCTGCTGGTCTAATACATTTTCTCTTTCACTGTAGTTGAGGTGCTGTTATGGATTAAAACCCTTATAAAAGAGTAACAAGATGAATGGTATAAGATGGACTTTGTCAATTCTGATGGTTTGAAAAAGGCTTCTAATTAGCAGCTGACTCAAAGCCTGAAATGTCAGAGTACCCTTAAAGGCAACAGCATAAAGAGCTTTAAGGCAGCGTCTGCTTGCTAAAGTAGCGCCACAAAACAACAATATTTAATCACGGTAGTTCGTATAAAAATATAGAAACACACAGTGAGAGCAATAATGATCTGATCCCCCCGGCAAACCTGAATTCATAAGCAGGAGAAAATGGATTTATAAGGAAACATATTTTTGGAGCTGTAAATTCTATTTTATGTGCAATACTTAGTTTTTGCTAAGTTTACTCTGAGTGTCTGGTGTTTTTGAATCTTGTAATAAAATGAAGACTTGGAAAGGCTGCTGATCCTGATTTTGTGTTTGAACTCCAGCAAAGTTCACAGACACTCCACTGTAAACAGTCCAGTTTGCTACTGATTAGTCATGCCTGGATCACTTAATCTTTTCCCAGGAAGATTACCAAAAATGTCAACCTAACCACCAGTTAGTTCTACATTTTTACAATGCTACCTCTACCTACATGCACAGGAGGCATTTTCAGCGTATCCAGAGCAATCAGGTGTCCCATTTCATCCAGGACTGCAAGACACTGTCATGCCTTGTTCCCATATTGAGACTGTATCCCACATTTGGATTGGATTGTTTACAAAAGTCAACATGGGTCTCACGATGAACATGTGGCTGAAAGACAGATGTATTGATCGATGGATGCATCTCAACTGAAACCCAAACACCATTAGTAGACAGAACAGCAGCTGAAATAACAGTTAACAGTTTGACAGTCAATACAATAAAAAAAGGGAATGCCCAGGTGCACAAAAACTGTCATGCACAGCCATTTATGCCTGTAAGAAGTTGGTGAAAGTACATTCTTCTTATTACTTATATTCTTTATGATTGATGCCAAATGTTTGCATGTTTTTGCATGCGAATTTTGCATTTTAGAGTGTTCTTAAAAACATTAACAAAGAGGTTTGTCCATATCAGGAAAGTTCCAGCTCTCTGCAAGTTAATTGTCACTCTTTTCTCTGAAGCCTATAAACCGGTGGCTTGCTCAGAGGTAGGAAATCAATGTGAAAGCTTTTAAATATGTTTGACAGTAATGCTAAAAATACTGGATTCATGCTCCATTCAACTGAGTTCACTTTAATGACCACACAGCTCTCCTGGTGGAATCTGTTAATGGTGCAGTTAGTAACAGCAGGTATCTGTGGTTCAAAACATAGCAACTCCATTGACAGTCAGTCATTAATACTTGCAGCATGCTCTTTAATCTCAGTATTATTCATGTGTTATTGTTTCTGTTGATTGCGATACAGAAAAGTGTGCCTGATTTTTCCCCCTTTGTTTCGTCCCCACATGAATACATATTAGGAGCATTATGGTGCGTGGGTTTGGCCCAACATGTCCCTGCTATGCCAAATATTTCCACTTGTTTCAGGGAAAACCTCCATAGCTTAGGTGTGTTTTTGCCTGTACAAAGCAACCCAGTCTAATCTGTGGATTTTGTTACAAACTCCTGGGTGCAACATTTTAAACAGTATCTGCGGCCTAGCTTTAGAGGGAGCGCGTCGCCAGGCGGTCCGGGGCAAAAGGTCGGCGCGTCACAGGGGAAAGGAATTGAAAGTGCAGAGGAACAGCTGTCTAGATGATGGATAGAACAGGTGGCTTAGGGACAGATGAGGAGGAGAGAGACGAGCATGTTCATCTGCATTTTATGCCCATCTCGGTGAAATGGAGAGGAAATCAGTCTGGCTGGGAAGAAGAAGGATTTATGATCTCATCAGCCTTGATGGATGGATGCTACCTGTGGTGTATGATCGTTTTTGCCGCTTTTTTATGTCGGTTATTTGATATTCTCAAAGCGGTGGACACAGCAAAAACACATTCTGCGATGATGTGCAACTCCAAAGCCACCGGTGGTCAAAAATGTGATATACTCTTTCAGCAAGCGAGGGATGTTTATTCAAATATTGGCTGTATTCCCAGCAGCAGCAAATGCGTCGGCAGCGTGAGAGTTCATCTCTCTTATGAATGATACTCTTTGCTTTGGTGATATTTAAGAGCCTCTGATCAGCAGTTCGCAGGTAGACACGGCGAGCTGTCTGACTGATCGGAGAGGGGGACGGATGGGGAGTGGTGTTTCCTCCGCCGGGGATCGTGCTGAGTCAGCGGGCTCCGGGAGGCTGTCGTCCATTTGTTAAGCGGCCTGTCACTTCCACTGCCTTCGCTGTGGATCCTGCGGGTACTTTATGTATTGATTTAACAGGGAGCCTTTCTCCATTTTTTAACATAAATGATGGCTCACTCGGCTCGATGTGTTGAAGCCAGTTGTAGCCGTGTGAGCCGGCCTCCATCAGTACTCAAAGCACAGGGGTCACAAGAAAATGAGCTCTGGGAATTCGGAAACACAGTAAATCTACCTGCAACTTATTCTGAAAACCGGCATCCCACAGCGAAAAAAGGGACTTTAAGAGGAGAAGATATTAGTCTGATGGAAACAACTTTTGTGATTTTCCACTGTGTCTTAAAATAGTTTTACTGCTCCAGTTTTTCTCCGCTTCTCCCAAATTCCTGCTACATCAAAACATAAGGCTCCTGGGATCCAGCAACGCTCCGGAACACAACATCTCTGTCAGGCTGTGCCGCTTCTGAGACGAAAATCCACAAGTCCCATGTGTATGTAGACTTATTTAGACTTATAGAAATGGAAATATCAGTGAATTCCAGCTTTAACTTTCTTAATCCTGACTTTTAAATTCCCTCCAACTGTTTAGATGTTAGACATTTTTAAAAAAATAGCCATCGGTCGGGACTCAAACTCAAACAGCGGTTTTGGGCTGAGAAAAAGCTTTTGATTTCTAACTAGTAGAACTTTCTTCCTCTCTTCCAAAAAATATGTAAAAAAACCTTTATGACAACTCACTTTTATATAGTATTATTAGATATTAACTATTCCTCATGAACTTGATTGGATACACAGGCTGTGACCATCAACTTCACAAGACTAAATTACAACAGCTGAAGTATATTTAGTTGGCATTCTTTTTCTTTAAATAATGGACAGTACTGGGGTTTATTATAATCTAATAACACAGGTTAGTTTAGTTGACACAAGTTTTGTTCTTGTCCCCCAAAACTGGCTGTAAATAAAGGAGGAAAAAACACTCAGTAAAAGTTAATTTCCTGCTCAGCAACAAGGCGGACTTGGAGGCCGCTGTGGTAACGTTCTGCTCCACAGAGAGAACTGAATGAAGGGACAGGACGAGTCTAGGAGCACCCAGTAGAAAGTCGGATGCAGATTACACTAACTTGGATCCAAGTGAATTTGTAAGTCGGTGTCTGAGTCAGAGACTGAAGGCTACAGTAGAGTTTACACTTGAAAACTATTTGTGATTAGAAGTGTAATCCCTCCACACCCACAAGAATAAGATTCCTTGATTTTGTAGTGTTTTTTCCTAGCAGTGGATCAATTAATAAAGGCTTTAACGCGCATTAGTCCTGTAAAATTCCCTCGTCCTCTTGTTCTAAGACATAACACCTCTGGGTATCTTTGAATTCATCCATACCAGTCACTGTAATAAATGCCTGAACAAAGCTCGGCTCACTTATCATTTATTAGCATTTGCCCAGCAAGGCACAGCACATTATCAGAAGTGAGATTAATTAGTGACCTGCTGCGTAACGATAAACTGTCATCGTGCAAGATGAAGCAGCTCGGTAACATGTTGTTGTCCAGTTACATCATTCTTCCGCCGAGCTTCTGTAGACCAGCCTCTGTGCTCCTTAACATGCACCAGATGCTCTTTCTGCCAAGAGGATGATACTTTATTAGACTGATGCAACTGCGATCCAGATCTGGCAACCGATTTTAATTATTAGCCCTGCGGAAATCTGCTTTCTTCTCGATTTGTGAGAAAAAGAAACTTCCTGACTTATTTAAAAGCAGTGTGCCATCCTGAGCTAAAACGCTAGAGCTGTAAATGTTGGTTTGACTTTCGAACCGAAAGGTGTTAATTAGGTTAAAGGTCATGAATTGTGACGATTAGTTTTTGGGTCCTTTTTTAATAAAGTCTGAGGTGTAAAATAGTTCCACCAGCCTTTCCACAACTGCTGATGGCCTGCCAACCATCTGCAAGTCAGTATGGATTTTATCAAAATGCATCTAGATAACCAGTAATCATCAAGAAGAACTGGTGCATCTCAGCCCACTCGCTGCTGCTCGCTTCTGCCAAAGTGAGCCTCAAAGCTCAATGATAAAATGCATTACAGTACACTATGAGACATATAACTCAGTCACTCAAATGTCTCAGTTATGAGGAAAGAATATTGCATGTTGTTGTCAGAAAATCTTTTACTATTTATGTGTAGGTGCCATGGTTCTCTTGTTCTCTTAAGTGCCATGGTTGTGAATTCACAGCAAGTAAATACTGAGTTCAAATCTTCTGATGTCTGAGCCTTTCAGTGTCGGGTTTGCGTGTTCTCCCTGTGTCTAAATTGGTGACACTAAAGAAGCTGATGTGAAAAAAAGTAGAACAGACCCTTAAGTGCCTCCTGCAACTTTTGTATGAACATTTCTGAAAAGGTAAAGTGTGGCTTGTAGCGTAAAATGCATTTCTAGACCTACTGACCAATCAAAGCACAATTCTCACTTAGAATAACTTCACGTGTTTCTCCATCATCAAGCTCTAAGTAAAGGATTTTCTTATACAGAGTAATTGTTGTGTGGCAATATGCTGATTGCAATCAATGCACATTGAGTGTGTCACACACGGGAGTAAAATCAAAACTGTCCGGTGCACCTGTCTTGAAGCATTTGTGATAGTTTTGCATTTGCGCTTATTTTGTGTATGAATTAACAACATTTCCATGCACATGTGGCACAAAGTCCCCGTAACTATAGGAGAAACCCTTGCATTAGGGTGTTGTTGCCCTTTAGGTGGATGTTTTTTTGGGTCAGGAAATGTGGTGTAATGTCAGTGTAACCTGGGCCGGTCTAACATGCTGATGAAATGAAGCAGAGTGGTGGATGCAGATATGGTAGCATTTCCAGTTGCTACAGTACTGTATGCATGAATTATGAAATGTGCACTTGGGACCAGGGGTAGTGCAGATCATGCATAAATGCAAGAACAAGCTGGGCCTGTGTGAGTTTTTGAGGGTATGAGTGCGAGCAGTTCACTGAAGGACGGCCTCCGCTCCAGCCCACACGCTCTCTTAAAGTTCTCAATAACAGCTTAGATGTGCTTCAGTATGGGAAGTCCTCTATAGTATGTTAGAAAGTAGCCGCATGCAAACTGAGGAAGGTTTGTAATTGTAATTTAAGACAAATATGTCAGCTCACAGGTTATGTGGGATGAGTCATCCAGTTCAAACTGGATTGTAGCTCATCAAATCATTTTCACTCTTTATGGCTAATTAATTTTAAAACACTTAACATCAGTTCATTAACCCAACATTTCCATAATGCAACAATCTGTTATGTTTTTCCTGGCAAACAACCCTGTTGATCAAGTGCAGTTTAACTAATCCAGGCTGAAATGACCCACTTAATCTGCTGATGTGATTCAGATTTCTTTGAAGAGAAATGAGCTTTCAGTTTGTAGCGAAAGAAACGCAATCGGAGAGGGAAAAAAATCTCCATTAGCGTTTGTATTGCGGGCATAGTGCTGATTATTTGACGTCGCATGACACAGGTGTGACAGTTATTATTAGTCAGTGTAAGAAAAACAATGAAAAGCGAGCGGATTTGATCGACATAACTTTAGATGACTGATTGTTTTAATCAGTATGGGTGCGATTAAATCAATTACAATGACTGTTTCAGTGACAAACCCCACAAATTTCATACTTTTCTTTCCATTTATTAATTATTCTATCATTTTTAAAACTGACATAAATATTGTGATGTTATCTTGTAAATGTGAAATTGGTGACTGCGTGTATATTGTCATTGAGATGGTTTTTCCCATTAAAAGAGCTAAAGGAACGAATACTATAAATATAAGACAGGATCAAATCAATATTGAAACTTTCATTTTGCAAGGTTGGATCAAACTCACCACCAGAGATAATTGTGCATTTTGGGAAATTCGAGGCTACTTTGTAATCAGATTTCACAAAAAGAAAATAGTTGTGATTTTAGGTACGATTCATCATATAATCACATTTGAGCTGAGCCTATTCAGAGGAGAACAACATCCTGCTTTGGATACAGCAATTGCTTTTGTGTAACAAGAGCAGCATTATGACAGTTTAGGTTATTTGGTAATTCTGAGTTGCCCATAGGTGTAAATGGTTGTCTGTCTCTCTGTGCTACCCCTGTGACATACTGGCGACCTGTCCAGTATGTCGGTTAGGGATAGGCTCCGATGACCCTGATAAGGATAAGTGGAAGATAAAAGATGGGAGTTTTCATACTTTAAATGTGTAATTTTAATCTCAGAGAATACCAAAGAGATTAAAACATCTCTGCAAAGGCCTCGTTACACCAATGTAGAATCTGACAAATTTCTGGTTTTATTACAACTCAAATTAACTTTTTTTGTAATTCATATTTTATCATCTACATTCAATATTTTGTCACCAGTTCTTAAATAAAAATAAATATTTGCATATTAAAATCAGTCTGTTATTTACAATTTATGGCTGTCGTGATTTAGCTGACTGTGCGTTAGCCTCTAAATGAACTAAGAGCACCAGTAATACTTCAAGAGAAATGTGCTTTTCGGGTAATTAATTTTACTAGCTTGAGTAGGTGGGCTGGAAAAGAGCTACTAGATGGGTAAAGCATACACAGATGGAGCCTTACTGTATGTGGGTTGTGGTGTTATTATGGCAGTGTGAGGGACTACAGTATTTTCTTTTAAGGTTCTTTAAAAGTGCTCCTCCCTCCCGCTCCCGCTCCATTTCTTTCGCACTCCCCCATCCTCTCATCTCACACTCTCCCATCATCTCGCTCTCTCGCTGTCTCTCCTGCACTGCTGTGATTTTTTTTTTTTTTTTTTTTGATGTAAAAAGATCAACTGTAATTTTTGGATCGGGCCTCTTTGTGCGCCAATTAAGCTCTGATGTTTGTTAGGATGCCAAGCCTAGGTTTGTTCTAATGAGCGATGATTAAGTTATGTTCTCTCTTTTCCCCCCTAAATGTATTCAGCGCTTCATTTCAGTTTTTAAACAGTCTGCTTTTCATCTATTTCTTATTAGCAGCTGTCTTCAAAGCCAAGAGACAAAACAAGACAAATGCCACTGCTGGGATCTTTTGCAGAGATTCAGGAGGGAGGCCGAGTGGAAGGTTTGACACCAAAGTATCAGATGCACGATAATTCAATTACAACGTCCATTGAGAGACAAGAGAAAGGAGAAACTTTGCCTGGGGTTTCTTCCTTTTCACTACTCTTCGCCCCCACACCAGCAGCAGCAGTAGCCTATTATCTGAGCCGGATAAAAACCTCTGGCCTTCTTTTGGGGATGTCATCATTAAACCGGGCTTTGAGGGATCCCATAGAGTTTCAAACCAGCTATTTGATGCTTCTGTCTGATCTGGTCCGCTTGTGTGATCTATTATGAATTAGAGAGCAATGGAGAGAACAGAGAAGAGGTGGTATTAAGGAGTTTCTACTGCAATGGAGCCATATACCACCTGAAATAACTCATCCATCCCCCCACCCCGCATTTCTATCTCTTCTATAGAACCTCATCCAAATTTTTAACTGAGTCAGAGAGAAAGTAAAAAGGATAGAATCAGGGAGAAAAAGGACTTTGCTGATGCTGCTTGTTGTTAGGATGCATTGTCATGTGGAGTAGATGATGTTTCTGATGTGAGGTTTTGGAGGCACATGGCAGCAGGCCGAGGCACAGTGATGAATCTTTGGCCAGGGAAGAGCTGCGGTTCTGATCTCTGCGCTGTAGGAACACAGTGGGAATCAGCCACATAATGACTGGCATGTGTTTGCTCGTGTGTGGGCAGGTGATGCTCAGCGCTTCCAGACTGATGCTTGATCACTTGACATAAAGTTCCTGATTAACCCATAAAGAGAACCGAGTATATGAGCCCTTCTTATCATCATCATCATCATCAACAACTTTTCTCTTAAAGCCCACTTTTGATTTTTCAGCGCTTCTTTTGATCTAAATCAGCAGGACTTGCAGGTCTGCACTGTTTCATGTAGTGTTGAGCGATGGGTATTTTTCTCTGAACACTGCCTGAAATAGCAGCTTCTCTCTGTGTCCTATAACCCCCCACCCCTACCCCAAAAGAGTCTCTTCCACATGAGTCACTGTCTGCCTGTGCTGCTCCACCTGAGGGTTTCATAAAGATGATTCTCCTTTGGGATCATACCAGCATGCATCTATTTCCTCTTCCTGAACTGAAACTAGAGCTGGTGGTTTATGTCTTTCTCCTGCAGTTCTGGGACCAGAGCCCTGCTGAAGATTTTTTTTGGCAGGCTGGCAGGTACCTCAGGCAGTTTATATTCACACAGACTTCTATTCATAGACTGAAATAAACCTTTTTTTTCCTTCTAAAAGTCTCGAAAAATGGAAAACATGATAGAACATAATGGCTTTTACTGTGCAAAAAGCTTCAGTAATTTCTCTCTGGAGTAATCTTTGGTCCTATTTTCTCTTTTGTTGGTGTGGAAATGTTTAGGCTGCCATTTTTACTGCCCCCCCCCCCCTTTGAACATCACTGATCAGCAGCACATCACAAATGATGTCCTTCCTGCCATGGAATTGTTTTTGTTGGCTGCGTAATTTTTTTTAGGTAGAAGCCAAGAAACAAATGTAGGAAAATGAAGTGTTGCGAAGACGAAATGTTGAAATCACAAATGGAAATTTTAGTGACAGAAATAACCGGTAGACAGTGGAATTCTCACAAAGCGTTGTCGTTGCTTTCAAATCATTCAGAAATTTACTTAAGAGGCACATAATCTGCTTATAGTTGATTAATACCATAATTTGCTTGCTTCAGGCTCACAGTGAGATTGTGTTGGCTGTGAAGTTTGCGATTTGTTTATGGTGACAGGTCGAAGTGCATCTTTGGCTCGTTGATCAGCAATAATTTGGATTTATTCATCAGCCCTGGAGCCCACAAGTGAAGTCTCTTTGGTCTCCAGGTGGTACAGCAGGAGGTAGTTAGTGGCCTGGCAGGGACGCAGCTGCCTGCAGCTTCAGGCAAACTGGAACCAGGCCAACTACACTGGAGCACCGTGAGCTTGACCAGATTTACCCCTTAAAAAATGTGCTGAGTCCAGAAGGTTGAGTAACCAGTACTCCAGTGCTGGCATGAAACTATCGTGCACCTGTTTTTTTATGATTCAGTGGGTAATTCTGAGGAGGCCGGGTGAAAAATTGCAAGTGGGTCAGTGCTGCAAACTGCATTTTTCCAGTCACAGTAAAAAGGATATGTGCTGTCAGATATTATAAAGTCAATGCACCAGGTGGATTGTATTGCCTCTAGCTGCTTGCTGCTGTATAGGTGTGCAGGTAGGTGTAGGTGTGCATATTATTAATTGTTACTGCAGTTTTGCAGGTATTTCTGTCTGTGTGATACAGTACAAGTACAATCTACAAATGCAGCTTTCTAACCAGGCTTCCTACTGTGAACCAGAAACTTGGCCAAATATGGTCATTTCCAAAGGGCCAAAATGCTAAAGTGAGGCTACGAGCAGGAGCCCACAAACCAGCGGGTGTTGTCCAACTTTAATACACAGTCTATGCTTGGATCCAACTTCCTACCCTCTGCTGTGGTCCAAATCAAACATCCCTCCATACCACATACACTGCATGCCCCACAAAGTTAGCAGTAAAACGTTGAGTGTGTTTTCTTGTCTCGTCAGGAGTGTTTCCTGCATGAGCACATCTCAGGTCATTCAGCTGTGTGTGTGTGCATTTTGTATAGTAGGTGTGTGAAAGCAACAGTGTCTAAGAGATTCCCACGGTGTTTTCATTTAACATGACACCGAAGAATCGACACCACATTAAAGCATTGCATTGCAGCAGGGAGCGTCCCGTGTGGGTTCTTGCAAAAACTACACATGATGAAGATGAGGGACTTTTTATGCCCCTGGGTGGGCAAAAATGACAGCATGTATCCAATGAGTTATAGCTGCAAACAAGCTAAACACCCAGATAGAAAGGTAGTGTATCAGCAAACATATTTAAACATATTTAAAAACAACAACATACAAGCCTCAGTAAGTCAGCTTCTAAAGTGAGATTAATGCAGAAACTTGGCTTTTTCAGACAACACAAAAAATGTGCTGAAACTGAGAAATCTGCCCCCTGGAGCACAGACTTTGAATTATTTAACTTACATTTTTAAATTATTAATTTTAATGTCATTACTTTGATAAAAATTCTTCACATCTCCCACTACATAATGACATCAGAGCTGGCACTTGACCTTACGCGCTCCGCTATCATGAAACGTAAGAAAGTCTAATGCAAAGTTTCGTGAAGTTGCAGCAGGGTGTGTTATCTTAAAGGTTCATAAAGATTTCTGAGCTAAGAATTTAGAAAACGTGAGCTTTAGTTAAGGGGCTAAGTCGTGGTAACAAAAAGATGCGAGAGGATTATCACGGTTAAATCCTTTAAATATGGCTTCAAATATTTTGAGTAGTTTTTTTTCTTTTTACAAAATTGCAAGGTTTAATGTACGAGATGTGGTGGATCGTCTTGACAATACCAACGTGCATTAAAAAAACCCTCCGAAATGTGTCTGTGTGTCAGAAAAACACTGCAGTGATAAATTTGAGGGACAGGCGGAGGGCATAAAGTGGAAACAGTGGAGGGGTTTTCCATTTAAACTACCGAGACCACACAGACATTAGAAAAGATACGCTGCTGCTCGTCAGCCTTTGTAACCCTGTGAAGGAATGAAAGGATGTGTGAGGTTTCTTTCCTGTGAACCACTGCTGGGAGACAGAGCGGCAGAAACGAATGTCAAATTAGAGAAAATCTATCAAGTTTAGACACCAAAACGTCCTTTTCTGTGCGGAAAAACACATCTCTCTGAGAATGGTTTCTCTCGTGTTCCTGAAGAATACGGACGGACATTAAACACAAAAAACAAAACAATTTAAGACCTTTTTCTGCTACTGCTAGGACTGACGATTTCATCATTGTTTGTCCTTTACTGTGCTAGTGTTTCCCAAGATTTTCTTCCGTTGAATAAAGCTCAAAGTCTGAGTAATAGAGCATGGTTTTAAACCAAGCTGGTGTCCCCAGTTTGTGCCTCTTGCTTATTAGCATTACATTTGAGTCACAGTGGTGGCCATTGATTTCTCAGGGAGTTTAAAGCCCAGAGACTCAACATTCAGAAAACAGCTTAAGGCCCACTGCAGTTTTTGATCCTCAAAAACTCTTTTAAACCAACTGTGTGAAAAAATATTCTATCTGTCGCATGTTATTTGCAACTCTGCAGCGCTTTCTTCCACGGATTAGTCAGCCAATAATCTTTCAGTGGTTTATACTCTAAATATAATATTGCACCAGAAAAGATCCTTTTGGTCCAGACTGTCCATTAAATTTCTTGTAATCTAAACAAATTTGCCCCCAACTTTTCCCCTTTAGTGTCACTGTGAAAGGTCACATTCGTGACCTTTCTCAAAAAAATACAAAAAAAACAGGATCCACAATTCAAAATGATCGTTCTGAGCCTTTAGCCTGTCTGAAACAAGATGTTTTGGCTCCTCTCACTTTGAGGCCATCCTCCTTTGAACCCAGCTCTCTTCTTCGCTTTGGCAAACCCAAGGTTTGACATCATACAGACCCAAAATTAGGAAGAGACCATCTGAAAGTGAGTGTTTCGAGGATTCCCAGACCCGAGCTTTGGTATCAAAGGTATTGCTTGTGCAAAGTGTTAATTTCGTTGAGCAGTAATTTTCAACATTGTTTTCATCAAAACGAGACGGAGCCCGTTCTCATTCCTGATGCGTAACATACCGACGATTTGTCACGTCCTGAGGCGTCCCTCAAGAACGCGAAAGGTAACCTTCCACATGCCAGAGTGACGCGCCGGGTTGTGGATGGAATCCAATAGATTGACACTCCTGGTGGTAACACTCGTTCCAACCGTGTATTCCAGCCCTAAACCTGACCTTAATAATAGTGTTTTCCAAAGCGATTGAAGTAGAATAAATGTACATGTGCAGATCGAGTCCAAACGGTTTGGTAACATAGGAATGTGTTGGGTGGCCGAAAGCGTAACATACAGACGATTTGTCCTATAGCGTAATATGTTACGCTTCGGGAGTGAGAATGTGTGTGAGATGATAGCTAAATAAAAACTAGAGCACAAGAGCAAATGCTATGATGGAAAGTATTGATACTTTCATGAATAATGAATAAAAATTAAGTGGAAATATTCTAGAAAGACAAGATCCAATCAGAACTAATTAAGTTGTGTGGAAAGGCGGGATGAGTTTGGAAGTGATCCAATCAGAAGTAATGTACTTGTACAGTGGAGAAACAGGGTGGGGTGGGTGGAGCTCCCGTGTTTCTCATGAAAAACACAACAAAAGGAAGAGATGGCTTTGAAACCGCGTGGAGCAACTCTCACTGACTTTTACGCTTTTACAATTGTTTATGGCTGAATCAACTTTAGATTTAGTCTATGATAATCTTATGATCGTAAGTTGTCTAAAACTGCACTAAAACTAAAGGAAATTAGAATTTTGGATGCCTAAAACCAAAATCAAAGTTACATACATATATATGACACAACGTAAGAAGGAACACTTGGGTCCCCGTGTTTTGACGCCATTGTCAGGTGAAATTTTCAGTTTGCCCATTTGTGCCATGCAAATGCAAATACTCACATTCCTGTGAGCAGGACTGTGAACAAACCTGGCTCTGTTTTACCAGCTTTTACCATTATTCTTTATCTCAGTAGATGACATCTGCACTGTACTTCACTGCCCACAACCATGTATCTCATATTCTGCCACTCATCCCTCTTTAACAAGTGGTTTTCTATGGCTGATAATATCTTGTGCATTTCATGACTCTGTGTTTCCACCTCTTAGCCTTACAATAGGAATTCCCCTCAGAACGTGTATGTTGTACTCTCCATGACTCTCTGTTTGCGTCCCAGTGAGTGTCTGTGTGTCTGTGTGAGAGGGTTCAAGAGGGAAAAGCATGCACTCCCATGTCCTCCTAAGTGCTCCTGAATGTCACATCCTATCTGCAGCCTGTCCCTGAGGCACAAATGGACACTCCATCCACTTGTCAGGTGATTAATCTCCGCTCCTCTCTCTCTCCCTCGTCTCCTCTCCGCCTCGCATTCGCTCTGCACACACACCTTCGTCGGCCATTCTCTGGACCACCACACACACACACGCATACTTGTCCAAATAACGCTCCCTCTCTGAGTCACTTCTCAGTGAAGATCAATGAGGGGAGGATGTATAATTCAGCACATTGCTTTAGGGGCCGTTGTGGGGGGGCTTTTTTCTATTAGTGCTCAGAATGGCAGTGTAATCGTGGTTCCACTGGAAGATGATGAAGTTGCACGACAAGCGCAGAGGGCAGCACAGGTGAAAGGAAACAGTTTATGGAAAGAGGAGCGGACAGGAGAAATCTCAGCTGATTCCTGTATAGGCGTGTGTGATGGCTGAAGCAGAAAGACCTCTGGTGGTTAGGAAGTGTCCCAGGAAGCTGCGTTACAGTGCAAATGGTATTCTCAAGGCAGAACACGTCAAGGCTGATGCTTTAGTGCGACTGCTCGGCTTTGCTGAATGCTGATTACTGATGGAAGGGCTGAGGCAAGCACACAGAGGATGAGGCAGCAGTTGAGTGCAGATGATACACCTGCACAGGTTCACTACAGTATATACTAAAGCACGCGCACGCACGCACACAATAGAGCGCTCCAGCAATATGGTAAACCCGTCACGTCTGCTTATTGCTGGATCTGCAGCGCTCTCGCTTCACCTCTTGTCCTCCATAAAGACGAGGCATTCGATTGTAAAGTGGAGGAGTTATTTCTGTCAAGGGCCGGCGCTGAGCATTAACTGTCTCCTCTGCCCGCCGCTTCTGGAGAGCAGAAACCCTCCATTTTCCACAGCCTCGCGCTGAAACATTTTGCCCTTCCGTCCAGACTCGGAAAGGCAAAGTGCGTTTAATGAGACATGTCTTGCAATCTCCATCTTGTAACTCCCCATTGAAGAGACTATGAAATTTCATTGGCCCGTACAGTGTAATCCCCGACTTCCATAATGTAATTTGAAATCAAAGAGTCCCCTTCATGATGTCCCTTTATTACTCAAAGCAGCTGGATGGTGCTTTTTTGTGTGGTTTTTTGTATCGGAGCAGGTTATTGGTCTCCAGCAGGCTGAGGATGTGGATCATTTATTGTGGGAAACCAATAAAGCTTCTTTATGACGGTGCCAGGTAGGCTTACATTTGTATCATTGCCTGTAGCCTTTAGTTTTTATCAACATTGTAACACTTGCGTGGTTATATTAGAGGCTGCCGCAGGCCAGTTAGGACTACTGTGGGATTAAATGGTGCGCTCGTGGGTTATTCTCTGTATTAATTGTGATTGTGACGTTGACGTTACGCCTTGAGTGATTGAGCGTACCTTGAGTCACAATATCCCGAGAGGATTAGTTTCCAAAACAAGTTTTCAGAGTGCAGCAGAGTGGAAGACAAAGAGATTAAGACATGTCTGCTTGTCTCATTTTGTATTCAGCTCAAAATATATATATATTTTTCCCCTCGTCACAATTTTCCACTCTTTCAACCCTCCGCGTGTCTCTCCAGCTGTTGCGGTGGCTCGACCAGTTATTCACACATAATTACAATCTATTTAGGAGGAATCAGTGAAAAGACCAGCACTCTTAGCAGCTCATTTTCTACTAAATTAACTTCCGCTCCGAACGACTCAAGTACAGGCCTCCTAAATATTTTTGCATTGTCTCTAAGTAAAATAGGTTTTTTTTTCCATTAGAGCACACTCACACATGAACACAGTGTTGGAATTTGATGAATTGGGACACAGTTAATTGAAATGTTGGTTGTTTTCCTGTAAAAATAGCCCTGTAGTGCTCTGATAGCCTTTATTAGTCTCTGGGGCTGTGTTTAAATGGCACACAGAAAATGTCATGTGTATAAATCTATTACTGCTTGCAGATAAATAAGCTGGTGTAAAATGGGGAAAATACACAAATAAGTTTGATTTGCAGCTTACAATGTTGACACTGATTATGAGTTCATAACGCGTCTATTATTGTTTAGGTAAAGCATACCTGATGGCTGTCCTCCCTCTCTTTGTCTGTACTTTCCTATATGAGACATGATGTACCTCTAAGTGTCACAGTGAATTGAGAACAGCAGGGTGGGAGGTACGCTGCACACTCTGAGCCCACGGGGCACGCCGAGATCAAGCAGTGGAGAGAAACGAGACATTCCCCTGCATACATGAATATCATTCTGGTTAGAGGGGAAGATGAACAAAGGACACCGAAGTTAATGCCTTATCTGGATTTTTAAGTGCATCTTATCTATTCTTATGTCGCTGACATGCAGGCATAAAGAAACTAAGAAAAAAGAAAAGCAGCTATGGTCTTAATGGCATATAAGAAGCATCTACAGTATATTCAATATTTGTATCTTAACAATCGATCACATGACTGCTTACATGTGGAGGGGGTGGTGGAATTGATCAGTCCTAATAGTTATCAAAGAGTAAATCCATAAGGGGATAAATGTTGTCTCTGCAGAAGCTCCTTAAAGCTGTAGCTCTTAAAGTCGTCACCAACAGGTGGCCATACTGCTTGTAGTCTAACCGAATGGAATCATACAAGAAAATTACTTTAATGCTAAATTTATTACCGTAGTAAACTTTCGCAAATTGAAAGTCTGATTTAACATGCATGATGTCTTTGTTTATTTATGTTTGATTTTGGGCAGAAACTGTGATGGTGAAGGTTACAAACTATGAAAACTTTTTAAAGTTTCACTCAGTCAGCCCCAGAGGTTCAGCTTGCTTCCCTCCTGCACTGTCTATATAGGCAGCACACTCAGCTAAACCAAACCGAGCACGGCAGACTGCAGACAACATCCTGACCAGTTTTTGTTTTGTTTTTTTAAATCCAAACTCAGTGTGTAAAAACTTAAGACTCGAGTTGACACGTTGGCATGAGACAGTACGTGCAGCCCATTCAGGTTGCATGGGCAGTCCACAGCTCCTCCAGGATGGCACTTCCATACAACCTGTCAGAAGAAGGTTTACTGTGTTGCCCAGTGCAGTCTAAAGAGTGTGAGGGAGATACCAGGAGACTGCCATTTGTGAGAAGAGCTGGGCAGGCCTGGAGAAGGGCACAAACCCAGCAGAAGGACCTGCTCCTTTGTGTGAGGAGAAATAGGAGCACTGCCAGAGCCCTACAGAATGACCTCCTGCAGACTACTGACCAAACTGTCAGAGACACACAGGTGGAAAGAAGGCCTGATGTCTTTTAGTGGGAGCAGTGCTCACAGCCCAGCATTGTGCAGCTAGAATATATTAGTCTACTCCTTTAAAGTCAGTAACAGGTTTTCTTTCCATGTATTTAAAATATGTAAGATTAGGCTCCCTTAATACTCCGTTTAAATAAAAATAGTGTTTATTACATTTAAAAGAATGATCAGTATCTACCTCTATACCCAATGAGCATGAATAACCAACATCAGTATCTTCAGAATAGACAAGCCTATGGGATAAATAATGGTGTCCCAGCCACATCAGGTCATTCATCACTTTTTCGTGCCCTCTGCAAATAGCTTTGGAACTCATTACAGTCCGAGCGGCTTGCCACCTTTATGTATTTAGTCGTTTGCTTGTTTTTTCTGTATCTGCAGTGTTTTATTTAAATGCTCAAACCGGTGAGGAGGTTTTCTCCATTTGCTTGCACGCTTGTTTGTGCTGTGTGGAGCTCTCTGGGCAGCTGTGCATGACAAAGGAAGACCTAAGTGGCCAGATGCTGCTCTGCTGGAGGACTGAGATATTGTCACTGGGCTTAACAATGATGGCATTAGACTTTAAATTAAATTTAATGAAACCTTTAATGTTCCTCCGAATGATTTGCAATAAAATCACTTATCTGCTCAGGGAGTTCCTTTTTATTGCTTTATAGCTGTGTTCAAGGTGCCCTTGAGCAAGGCACTTAGCCTACACTTCTTAAGAAGCTAAGCCAGATGTCAATGTGTGCAAATGCACTGTTTATGTATGCTGTCCATTTGTGAAGCAGACCGCATATTCTCAGCAGACCTGGACAAATAAAGGTCAAAAGAATAATGATCATCATTGCCACCAACATTACAGCACTTCAGTATTTCCCTGCTCCCCTTTCTGCCTTTCTGCCAAACACCCAGAACAAGCTAATTAAATCTTCTGTCGGGCATGGAAATCACTCCGCTTTCATCCTCCCTCCATTCACGTCAGTCACATCAGGAACATGCATAATGACACGTGTTTTAGGGCTGTAATTCCCCTGTGAATGTTAGACATTTCCCTCTGATCGCCCCCGCCCGCATGCTAATCGCTGATGTGGCGCTGTGTTGAGCCTGCTGTCTGTGCGCCACGCTTGTCGACGACGGACACCTTTTAAAGTGTGCCAAGGAGGGTGTGTGGGGGCTTTCTCGAGAGTCAGTTTGAGAGGCTATGCAGATCAAACAACGCCACAAAGACACACAGGTTGTTCGAACTCACTCGCACACAGACGCACTCTCTCTCAGGGCTAACGCACTGTGTGGCTTTTAAAGCTGCCACTTTTTAGGAGTCTCTAAAAGTAGAAGCAGAAGAGGACAAGTGAGCATAGTTGATCCCAGTGAAAAACGGTTAAACCATTCATAGGACAAAGAGCCAAATTTCTCCAGGATGCATGTTTATATAAAGAGTACAAAAAGAAGGAATTTTGTCTAGCTCAGTTATTTCTTTGATGTAACAATGCTTCGTGGCAATGAATCTTATACTGTTGAAAAGCCAGTTTATTTCCCTTATAATGAGCCCATCTTTATAAGGTATGAACAGCAGAGTTGAGTATGTGGGTTGTGCTCTGGAACCGAAGTCTATCCTCTAAGATGGCCACACTCGCCCCCACAGAGCGGGGTTTATCAGAGACTACCTCCAGAATTTGGGAGTGGAGAGGATGGAATAATCTGTCCGCAGTGCTGATCTCAACCCCACTGAACATTTGTGGGATCAGCTTGGACGTGCTGTTCTTACCAGGGTGACCAACGCAACCACATTGGCTGACTTGCGACAACTGCTGGTTGAAGAATGGGATGCCATCCCACAGCAGTGTGTGACCAAGCTCGCTACCAGCATGAGGAGGAGGTGCCAGGCTGTTGTGGCTGTGCATGGATCTTCTGCATGCTACTGAGGCCTCTGTTTCTTAAATGAAGACATGTTTAACTCGCCAATAGGTCTCATTGCTTCAGGCTTCAATCATACAATCCAAGACACCAAAACACCAAACAAGAGCAGTTGTTTGGCATTGGCAAAGACGATTTGGTAACTTTTTCATGAGATCAACCCATATACTCAATGTGTTCCTTACAAATGTGGCACCATCAAAGGGAAACAAACAGGCTTTCCAACGGTATAAGATTTATTGGCAAGAAGCATAGTTAACACAAACACAAACACCTTACTTTTTGTTCTAAGTGTAGTTGTGGTTTATCAGAAAAGTTGTGGAGGAATGTCTTCTCTCTGTTGGCCTTCTGCCTCTGTTTGGCTTCTCCTGCTCTCAGCATGTGTGTGATTAAGTGAAGGTGTAATGAATAAGGACGGTGCCCTCTTGTTTGGCCTTGCAGTGCTGTTTTCCAGCTGAGAGAGCTAATAACCTGTTAGTGGGGGATTAACTGTGAGATTACACAATACCAAAGCAAAGACTTTTTGGCTTTGGGGAATGGTTTCGAATTTAGCAACAAATCCCAAATCTTTGACAGTGAGGTAATGACAGGAGCTTTCCACATTCGCTCCCGCTGCTCAAAATGTGGGTTAATCGACGTGTTGCTCGGAGTACTTGCTGGCGAATCGGTGGAGATAAAATGAAATTGTCCTGTGTTTGTGTTTTTCCTCAGACCAGTGCGGTGCTGTGTTCAGGAGGCTGTGCTCTTCTGGCTGTCAGCTCCCTGTTGGCCATCATCACCATCTTCCTGCCCAGTGGAGGATGTGAGAGAAGGATCTGCACCCTGGCTGGATACATGCAGATGGCTGCAGGTCGGTAGAGATGTGAAGACACACATCAGCACAATCGCATATATACTTACTGATCCATAAATGTATAATTTTTGAGATAAGAGGTTTCCTTCTTATGAAAGATGATGAAAAATCTTTTTAATTGAACTGATTTCAGTCTTTTGCTTCGTGCTGTAAGACATCCTTCACTACTCCATGCTATACTTTTAGACTATTAGATCCATTCTAATAGCACTGCCTGTTACTGGGATTCTATATAAAAAATACAAACAAACAGCTGACCTTGCCTATCAGTCAAAAACAAGAGCAAAACAAAAGACACAACTTGAGGACAGCTGCAGCTAGGCAACAACAGTCCGCATGGCGCGACTAAGCGAGTGAGATGAAGGCGAGGATGGATTTAGAGCCTGCGGTAAAAAGACAATTATGCCTCCTTAACACAGGTCATTGGTTCAGAGCTACATGTGACTTATCAGGCCGCTGGTTTCCCTCTAACAGAGAAGTGGTCCCGTAAACAGAGAGCAGTCGTGTCGGCACTTGAGCTTAATAAACCAATAACACACCACGGCTGATGTCGCTGCTTAGTACTGGCCTTCACACTTCTTGCTTTGCGCATTGGACCATTTTAATGGCATGTGGTACAAAAGGTGAAGCATTTTTCTGTAGTTGTATTAGAGGATACGGTTCATGTGTGCTTTATTTACAGCAGTGTATTTCCCCATTTGTGCATTAGACCGGCTCTAATATCGTGAAAGACGCTTACTGTGGCTCTCCTGGTTTAAAAAAACAGTATTTGATACAGTAATTCTGTGTACACACATCACGTTAGGGAGGTGACCATGCTAAAAGTTCTACATGTGAAGTCAAATTGAGCATCGTGTGTAATAGTCATAGACTGTATATGAAAGATGGAGGTAGCATTATGCCCTCCATCTTGATGTGGCTGGACGTGACCACAGGGTGGAGAACTAATTCATCAGTCAATGCTTGCGAGCTTCCTTAGCCCCATTTACACAGGATTACAGACTGATTTGGGATTACCTGGCAACCACTGGTCACTAGACTACTGACAGGAGTATTCCCTGTCGGTGAGTATTTCCTGGAGTATTTCCAGTTTGCCAGCAGTGATTGTTTTGGTCAGAGGCAGAGTTTGGTAGTGCCTCCTCTACTTTCTACACCGGCAGCACCCCCAACTAAAGCAAACACAGTGTTTCCAGAACTGTTTCCTTCTCTGAGAAAGGGCGACTACAGGTGTCCTGACCTGTTTTTCTGACATTATATGTAAAACCTTAGGGCTTGAGTTACCCCTACCCACTCTGTTCAGATGCGCAAACCCTTGATTGTTACTTTTTGTCTCCTCTTGTTTATTTACATAAACTTTGTCCTCACCTATAGCTTATTTAGATCCCTGCAAGTGGCATTTAACTAAGCATAATTAGAGACTGGATTCATTGGCCAGGTTAAATCTTTATTGACAAAGGTGGACTTTCACAGGCTATGGTTAATGATGTGTTTAAAGTGGTGCTTATTGCTTACAGCCAGACTCTCATACCTCTCTGTCTGACTCCAGTATCAGATCAATGTTGCTTTGGGAAAATGAGAATGAGTCTTTGGCAAGCCTCTGGTGTGTGTTTTTTTATGTGTGTGTGCAATCCAGTTCTGTGTGTCTATTATAGCTACGGCTTTTGCTAAATAACAATGCAAAGCGAGGAGCTGGGTCTTTGTTCCGTTTCCAGGTTGACTCTTGTCTAGATAGACAGAGGTTTCACAGAGCCCACAAAGCCCCGAGGAGGGCAGATCAGAAGAGTGTTTGTTTTCCCAGCACTACAAGTATGTGTGTATGTGTTGAGAGAGTGCTATCAAAGTGGGCTGATAAACTGTAACAAGCAGATTAAGAACAATGGTTGTCTTTGTGGTGTGCATATCATCAGTTTGGCTATTGACGGTGTGAGTTTTCTCGCAGAGTGGAAGAAATGAACTGCTGGCAAGATTCTCCTTGTCACTTTTCTCCTTCCAGCAAGAAGTGAAACCTGTTTTGATCCCCATGTTTTCTATAGTGACTGTGACAGACAGTGGAAATGTCAGCATCCATATGTTGTGCTGTGTTACTACATTTTGGAGTGCTGAAAGTAACTGAGACACAAGAAGTGGATGAGATTTTGCTCATCACTACTTAGTTCAGAGTTGATTGGAATGGATTAGACTAAGGTGTGAATATACAAAGATTTGAGCTTTAGTCACTTAGAAGAGGTGTTTCTTGTTTCATTAAAACAACATTAGATAGAGTGCAAACTAATGGAGCAGAATAGATAGCAAGGATGTATCTGATGGATGAAATGTGTAGATGATATATAAACTGATGTGATTACGCCATTTAAAAAAAAATGGCATGCCTTTGGCGTTTGTGCATTGTCTAATGTTTAGATTGTCTATGAGTGTTGCTTTCACCATGTAAATGGTTAATGGACTGGTATTTATGTAGTGCCTTTCTACTTGTTTGAGTGCCCAAAGCACTTTCTTAATACAAGTCTCATTTATCCAATCACACAGACAGTCATACAATGTTTTTATCTATGTCTAAGCGCTTTCTAACATTCACACACACCCACATGGAGGCATCAGGGGTTCACTATCTTGCCCAAGGGTACTTCGGAATGCAGACTGAAGGAATCAGGGATTAATCCGCTTGCCCTGTTCAGGGTGGTATGGTCCTAAGCCATGAAGCTATAAGGGAAAATGAAAACTTGCCCCAATGGAACAGGATAGATTTCCCTGAATCTGAAGTTTTGCGACAAACCTTGGCGTTATTTCTATTAGATCTGTTACAAAATAACAAAAGCTTCCACCTGTACTGCCAGGTGTCAGCTGGTCTTGTCCGTTGTCACTTAAAACACTTAAACCATGAACGTATCCAATTTTATATTAAACGTTAAGCATATTGTGGACGTGCAGTTTAGGTTAAAGTTAGCTAGCTCTGTGCAACATGACAAGCAATAAATTACAAGTAAATCTGTTGTCCCTTTAGTGGTGCAACACAGGGTTGTCATGTTTTCCTTTGCAAAAGTGGGAAAAATAATTTGCTGACATTCATATTATTAAAAGCCCAAAATCTTCAATGTCTGAGTGAGTCTGGTGAAAAAAATCTAAAGTTGCTGGTTGTCACCGGAACATAATGCACTCTCCGTAGCTTGAGCTTTGTCGAGGCACTTAGCAGCAGGAAATTGTGGCTATCACCACAAATAATGGAACTCTTTGTCATAACTCAAGAAATGCTGTTACAGCTCAGCCCTGAATACTTTCTGTGATAGCAGAACTCGGTTAGTCATTAAACCCTTCACACCGTGCACTTAAATATACTTGGTTCAGTAGATAGCAGTAGCTGGGATTAGGAGTGGGGCACACGGAAGGGAAAGAAGTTACACTACTGTGACGTGTTTAAATAGTTACAACAATAGTTAGTATCAATACAGCAGACTAGGGGTTCATTATATTATGCACAAGTTCCCTGCAGTTAGAAATAAAAGCTCATAGCTGCAGGGAACTTGCAGTTATGAAGTGCAACTGGATTGATTTTATGAAGAGAAACTCACAACGTGGAGATTTGTCTACAGTTACTCTAAAGTTTGGCAGTGTAGGTGTGTTTGGATTGGGAAGATGTATTCTTTAAAATGTCAAACTTCTAAGGGTACATGTGATGGTGCCCACGGTGGTGAGGTGGCTAGCACTGTTGCTGCACAGCGAGAAGGCAGCAGTGGGTGGGTTTGAATCCACCAGCTGGTTGAGGCCTTTCTGCGTGGGTTCTGTCTGGGTCCTCTGGTGTCCTCCCACAGTTCAAAGACATGTGAATCTTAGGTTAATTTGTGATTCTCAATTGGTTGTAGGTGTGGATGGATGGATGGGTGTTGACTTCTTAAAATGTGCTACATCTTGTCCCTACCTGTCACAAGAAGTTTGTACTTGTAGCAACATTGCAGGAAGAGGTTCAACTCTTGTTCCACGTTGTCACATGACTCACGTTATATTCTTACACTATATGAATAAAATTAAACTGAAAAAAAAAAACAGAACTCTTCGCTATAAAAGACCTTTGAAGTTTTCATTCACATTAAAAGTAAATCAAAGTTTTTAAATTCACTTTGCAGTCAGGTTGTTCCAGGTATCTTGAAGAGGTTAACACTGTTGGCCTCTAAATAGCAAAGAAGCCTAAACATGAAAGTTTTGGATGGTACTGCTTACACACACACACACACACACACACACACACACACACACACACGCAAACTTTATACTCTGAATACTCACACACATACATGACTGCCTTGGTTAAACCAGGAAAAGCCTTTTTTCGTGGCAAAACTGCCCAGCTCTTTCCTTTTACAGCCCAGTGGTCCTGTGGGTGCAGTCCAGAATTAGATGTGAACTTGCTAACCCTCCAATGGTTCAGCTCAGCACTCAATCCAGCGGTTCAGCTGCTGCACCGCCGAGCGCTGCTGCCATCAATGTTTTACGCTCAGAGAGAGGGAGGCAGAACGTTTCTGTGCGCTACGGCAGGGAGCCTTTTCTCCTGTCATGCATATTTCATCGGCCTGTTCTTCTTAGTGGTCAGGATCCATCGGATTGGACGGCTCCTTCGATGCGCTCTGCATGTTTGCATTGAGGATGATTAGAGAGGAAGACGTGCACAAACTCATCCTTTTTATTGTGTGTTATATTCACGTTTTTCTTATAGTTGTTCACCTCTAAGTAACAGAACCTTTACCTTAATCCTTGTTGGTAATACCGGTTTATTTTGCTCAGACTCAGAGGCAGCTGAGGGCTGCGTTGGGGGTTCGTCATGCTACAGTGTTCAGGCAGATTCTTGCAGTGCCGTTATCTGTTCAGGACTGAAGACATGTCACACCCGGGTGAGTGTGCAAGCACTCACTACAAGCTTCATCTCAGCTGTTTCCCTGCAGGGTTATAGCCGTATTAACATATGGAGATCATTTACATTATGTCCTTACATAAAAACATGCTGAAGAGTTTATTTGCTGCATTGATTGTTTTCCTGTTTTTATTGATTTGACTGCAAGTCGGTACTTTTCCAGTTCAAAATGTTTTAGTTTGAAAACAGCTCTCTGGGAGCTCCGTGGGTTGAGGACTTGAAAGGGATATGCCTGAAGGCTTGTTTTTTTTCTGCTCTTGAAAGAAATATGAAGCACACTGTTGTTTTTTTCCCTCACTTGTAGAGTTGGAGATGTTTGTGTAGCTCCATCTGGAGTAGTAGCAACGGCTCAGGCTTTTCGTATTGTTACATGCAGAGATAAAAGGAGTGAAATGGCACTCGATAGTTAAGTGGAGAGCCATAAGTAAAGTCTGGCATTACTGGTAATGGTTTTTAAATATGAGAAGTTTGTAAATCCAAACGATCCAGAGGCCTTGTTTGTCTTGTTTGTATCTTTAAATGTCAGGACTTTAGGCAGAAACTACAAAAACACTATAATTGATATTTGACCTCCTAAAGAAAAGAGCTTATTCTTGCATTGCAACTCAAATCCTACATACTTCTGTAGTTAGTAGCAGGTACATTCATTATTTTGAGTGCAGTCATTTTCTCTCTATGTACACTTATGCTGTACTCAAATGTTAAAAAATTGTCTGTGGAGCTCTTAACACCTTTTACATTTTTACTTCAGTCACGCAGAGCTAGAGACGTATTGGCAACCATCTGGCAACCACCGGTCGCAAGGAAAAAATGTGTATTCCCTGGCTGATTGAAAGTGATTGTTGGAGGTTGCTAGGGCTCAGTGTAAAAAAAAATTGCTAAAACTCCTGTTGGTGCCCCCCCTGATGTGTGTATTCTGCTGCTGGTTGGCAAGTGGTTGCTGGAGGTTGCTGGCAGTTGCTAGTGTGAAATTGTTGCCACGGGTTTGCTGACTGGTGTTCAGGCCTGGGTGACTGAGGGCTCAGTGGTCACCTCCATGGCTTTATAGTGGATAATAGGTGGCCCATCAAATAATATGAACCAGGAGTCTGCATTATCAGTATCAATTATGATGCTAGCACTAGATAGCTAGCCATAGGCGGTTTATTACTTTTTTCAGGCATTGCATGCAAGACCACAAACTAATTGCATTGTGGAGTTGTTTAGTGTGTCAGTGTGTGTAAAACCATCACCTTAACTACAATAATTTTTATATCATAATTGGTAAGTGGCATTTTGACATTCAGAGTCAAATGTTGCAAATATTTGGAGAATGCTTCATGTGCAATTTGAGTACCGCACAAGTAAGTATGCATTGGGAACTAGTGTGTTCCCAATGCATACCCAATGTGTTCCAAACACAGAAACACTAATATTTCTACTGTTTTTAGCATTTTTTAGACATTTTTTGCAGCAGTTGTTGTAGTTTATATTGGCACAAAACAAATTCTCCAAAGAAACCGTGAGAACTGAACTTAAAGAAAAAAGTCACTTAAATATAGATTTTTAACCAAGCTTAGTTTTGTGGCTCTAGGGATTGTAATTCTGAATCACTTTGGTCCTGACTACATTATCTCAGCAAACACTGGATAGATTCCCAGTGTAGCACCAGCATATAATTGTCTCTCAGTATTCAGATGTTAGCAGCATGCTAATATTTGCTAATTTGCAACTAAATCAGTTGCTAAACCCTGAACATTAGGCTGTATCTGCCTGTGGAATTCAAATTTTTTGAGCTTGTTATCATATTGGCTCCTGGTCCACATATTCATCGACTCAGGGTGAGTTTCTTTCTCATGCGCAAGCTTATGCGTTCCAACAAAACAGCAGAAACAACTGGGCCATTTTTCCACTGTCTGCCTATATCACAGTACCTCAGAGAACTGCATTCAAATTTAAACAGTGACACCATGGCTGCACTTTCCGATGAATCAATGAATCCTGCAGTCGCAGCAGAATGAATAAAAATGACTTTGAGATTAGAAATTTCATTTGTGGACCAACTTTTTGCTGGCAAAAGTTTATGATTTGCAGCTAAACTTCACATAACCCAGGCTGTACGGTACGCAGTGAATACTTCCCTTTATGGATCCCCTTTGTACAACCTTCTGAAACTGTGCCCACTTATCTTCATCCTCATCAGGGAGAGTCCTTCAGTGTTTTCTCTGACCCTGGCTGCTTGGGGAAGGAAAGGAAGTGTGTTTTCCTGTGTGTTCCCTCTCTCACACACACACACGCATTCACACATCAAGTTTCATTGTGCTGATGCCGAGGAAGCCCGACTTGCTGTGTCAGCGTTCCCTTGGGCAAAGCCGCTATGCAGATGTCCTCAGAAGCGTGGTGATGAAAATAGGAAGTTGCTTTGATCAAAGCACCTGCTGTGTTATTTCAGTGCTGCTGTCGCTGCCGGAGCCCATATGGTACCCGCGCCAGGTGTCAATCATGTCTCCGATACAGATGAATACATTTTCCATATCAGGCTGGATTAGAGCGACAGACTCTATTAGCAGAATGTGTTCCTCCAAAAATGAAATTACGCTTAGTGAGTTTTTCTTCCATCACTCCGTGAGTAAGAATGATTGGACCATCATTCATGTCACTATTAGTATTCAGAGAGTTCTTCCTGGAAAATGTCTTCGACTGAGTGGTGGAACTTTTCTTAGAGAGCAAACATTACCAACACTTTTATTTTTTATTTTTTTGATCATCTTTGCCCTTCTTGAAGCTTCCCGATGCCTTCGGGCTCTAAATGTAGCCGTTCCCATCCCTTTCGCTTTTCTACATTTCTGCGGGAGCAACTTTCGGTCAAGCGCCTTGCTCAAGGAATTGGAGTTTTTAGTTTCTGGTCAGAGGCTTTTCTGCTCCGCCCTTCAGGCTGCTTGCTTCTCATTTTATATTCTGTGTGTCTGAGAGTGGGTGTGCAGTGAATCCGTGCTTCTTTTTCTAACACGCCAGTTCTTCATATTTTATCCTTTCATCTTAACTCCCTAATAAACAGATCTTTATCACAACCGCAAACAGACAAGACCCCAAAACGCCGTGCGCTCGTTTGCTGTCAATCGCGGGCGTTTCATTCTGTTTCATCACAGCTCGACCAGCTCGAGGCTTTCGGCTCTCATTGATTTGGCAAAAATTAAATAAAAAAGCAGAAGCAGAGCAATGGATTAGGCGTACACACTGTATTTACACTGCTTTGTTTCGTGCATCTGTTTGTGTGACCCAGTTTAGGCGCAGTGTGATGTTGACACGGTAACCTGCGTCTCACGGCGCGCGCTGACATCAGATATCAGTCACAGACGTGCATCTTGTCGGCGCCGGAGTGCGTGCTGCTTAAAGCGTTGCTGGTTGACAGTAATGCGACTGGTCACTGTCGCCGCCTCCCGCAATCTGGGTATTTTCTTCTGAGTTTGCGCTCTCAAATCTCATTAATTAAACAGAACAGAAGCATATTTACACAAAAACGATTAATATTTACTGGAGAAACACTCCACGACCACTTCATCTGCAGGCCCGACAAAGCATTGACTAATACGCAGCATGTTTGAATCATCCATTCATTACATTCTGCCGCTGTATCCCAGCATCTGTCGCGATTGTACCCAAATGGATAAACTCGGCCTAATGTGTGCTTATGAATCAAAGCCTGCGTGTGTTTGCATATTTGTGTATGCTACGCTCACTCATTGGTCTAATCTGATGTCTACTGTAATTATGAGCACGGCAGCACTTGGCTCTGCTCGCTCACTGATACATTACCCACAAAAACCACAGTAATTGGTCTACCAGTCAATTAGAGCTGGACTGTAATTAAGACTGAACTTTCATCCCGTCCAATTCATCAGTTTTCTTTTTAATTTACTGGAAAGTCCTCTCGTAGGCTTTGTGTTCATTATTCTGAGATCAACAGTTTTTTAAATCTACCTTTAATGTGGCCTTTGAAAGCATTTCTGTCTTTTGATATGTCTCTTCATCAAGAGGGAAGAGTGTCCAGCATGTTTCAGAGATTTTTTTTCTCCAATATTAATGTTCTCTACAGTACTAATTAACCTTCCCTATCTTTTGTATAAGCTGGAAGCCCTTTGATTATCTCTGCTTCTGCACACGCTCACCCACACAGTGAAAGTCTCCTGCCATGTGGTTGTGCCTTCCGAGTTGTGTCACGGCAGCAAGCAACAAATGACATGTCGATGGAGGAGAGGAGGTATGATGAACAGAGGGAGATTGGAAGAAGGGAAGTGGGAATTGCAGCCCTTTGTCTCTATTTTTTCCCCCATATTTGTTCTGCTGGACCGCTGCAGTTCTTTCACATCTGTCAGACAGAGGAGAACCATCGCCAGGTCCAAAACATGTTTATCTGTTTCTTATTCCTTGCCTGTCTCCCTTCTCTTCCTACTCCTCTGTCATTCTGCCATGAAAGCTGCAGCCAACACGCACACACACATTTACACGCACATTCGCACACATTCACACACAGGCACACTCAAAGACTAGTGGCTATGCATATTACATGAGTCCTCCACCTCTGAAGGCCTCTCTGCTTTTTTCATTTTGCAACTTACAGCAGAGATGATGAGGTCGAAGCTGGTTCTTGCACTTAAGGGCTGTTTCCTCTCTTTACTGCAGAAGTTGCAGTTTATGGCTAAAGAGGGTGTGTACTGCAATTTCAAACATCAATATTAAATTCAGTAATGTCTTTGTGTAATGATGTCAACAGCTCAGGCCAGGAAATTAAAGAAATGATTCACTTCTTGCTGGTGGTGCTCTGTAATCAGATCAGATTTTCCATTAAACCCCGCATACATGTTGGCGTTCTCTTCCTTTCTTTTTTCCAAAAATAATGTGCAATATTCCACAAAAAAAGTCAGAAGTCAACAAAATTTACTAAGAGAAAAGTGTTACGTATTAACTACAGCTATGTGCAGGTGCTGTTTGTCGTGATTGTTGTACCTGTTTTTAAGTAGATCTACAGTAGATGCTTACTGGTTCCACTTATGCCAGCAGACTGACTCAGGTATGGTCACAATAATATGACTTGTGGACGCCTCCCAGGAATTCCCACCAGTGACTGTTTGAGGAGAACAACAGCCAGGATGACTCATTGTTGTGTCTGTAGCAGTTGGATTGCAGCTGCTTTAGTCCTCCACGTCTGGGCCCTCAGCCGTAAACACGCACGCTTGGAAGCGCGTTTGCGCGCGTGCGCATGTTTATGCGTGCTTTGCTTTGAGTTACATTTCTCTCATGTCGTTTTATCCTCGTCCCTCTCATGCAGTGATTGATCTTCTTCTCAGAGGCTGCTCATAGCTTGTGCTGCTTTGCCGTGTTTTTGTTTGTACCATCTGTGTTATGGGGAATTCTGTGTTTTTTAAAGTCATTTTGAAGGATCGAGACCACCGGTAACTGTCATGTGCACACAATGATTGATTATCTAATGTTTCTCAAATCACACTGGTTTACCTGTGTTTATTATCTCCTCATTGGCATGAAGTAAATAAATGTGTTTGCTCTGCCAAGTGAATTAAAAATGCTCCATTGGATTTGTACGCTGACCAGACTACAGTAAATTCCTGCACATGTACCGTAAGTAAAAATCATATCATGAGTTTATAAGCCACACCAGGGAATCAAGTATGGGGAAGCTAAATAAGGAAGGAGGTGGTGGTGGTGGAACACAATAAATAATCACCTAGATAAGATTTAGGTAATATCTTTGATGATGGTGTAGCTTCTTCTAGTCTCTAATGCAAGAAACAGTGGGGGGAAAGTGATTTCACCTTATATCTGTTACATAATATGTATTTTAGAAGAGACAAGATAGTGGATATAGTGGACAAAGGATGTTGAAGATGGAGCTGCCAGGTAGGAAAAAAGAGGAGAGGTTGATGGATGTATCAATGAGGATGCTAGGGATAGGTGCAGGGATGAGGACAGTTTTATCAAGAAATTCCAAAAGTTTGACAGTTTTAAAGAGAAAAGTTTTAAGCAGATTCTGTAACTTTAATTTTTAGGCAATGATCAAACTAAAGTCTTTTAGATATTTTTTATCTTAAGCAATAATTTTGGGACATTTAGGGAAATATCTGTACATAAACAAATAAAAACAGATAAGCCAGTTCTGTCTAAAGGTAATAAGCTATCTACCAGTTCCAAAACTCATGAAACTGGATAACATATCCATCAGCTTTATGTAAAAGATGGACAAAGCTACTGTGACGTGTCTGTAAAGCATGAAATTTTGCATTTTGGTCATTGCATCTTTGCATTTTTTATTTTTTTGTAAGATTTAATCCTACATGGAGCAGTGCAGTGTTGAGATATTATCTAATGTTTGGTAAGCAAATTCCATCCGTAGTAAAGGCGTAAATGGGTGCATTGTACAGAGAATTTCAAAATCTCGCAGAAAATAATTGCAGTTATGCTTAAAAAGGCATCAACACCTGAAACACTCAATTTTTTAAACTACAAAAACCAAGAGACAATTCACAGTTAGCTAACAAGGCCGACGGTTCCTCTTTTTTTGCAGTTTAGTAGTTTGCAACTTAGCTAATGTGTTCAGACAAAAATGCCTCCTGTGGTTGTGGCTTCATATTTATTGCCTGTCCATCCATCCATCCATCCATCCATCCATCCATCCATCCATCCATCCATCCATCCATCCATCTATCCTTCCATTCATACATCAATCCACTTATCCAGTATAATTAACTCTAAGAAAGTAAATATACACGTTATCCAAAAGCGGATCTGCTTCTTTAAATATATTTTGTTATACTATGATGTGCTCAACTTAAATGCATCCACTTGTGGTAGTAATTCTATGCACTGCTGATAAAATGTACACAGATAATATTGTGAACTGGCTGAGATATTCTCTCTGCATGGACAGTTGCTGATCCAGCAGGTCTGCACAGATAAAAGGAGAAAGCAGCAGTAAACCGGGCCACGTTTGAGCTTTCAAGTGTCCCCAGCAAAGGAAGAGAGAGCAGCAGAGGGAATATTTTCTCACAAAAACATCATCACTTGGCTGGATTGTAGCCAGTATCAGGGAGATTCGGGGAAGGATGTCAAAGAGTGGTGAGATCTGCAGCAAAAACAGGTCAAAGTTTGTTGGTTTTTCTTTGAGAAAGTAATGTCAAACCACAGATGGATAGAGCCAGCATGACATCCCCTTTTAGTGTTTTGCCCTCAGTTGCCTCATTTTCACAATGCTGGCTTTTGCAAACCTAAGCACACAAACAGCGGATTGACACTACAAAATCAAAAGGAAATCATTTAGAGGTCATTAAATAAGGTAAAAGCTGCATTTTTTTATTAGCTACAGCTACTTCAGCTGATAGTCAGGTTCTTTGCCTGTCTGTTGACAGCAGTACTGTGTGAAGTTGTATGTCATCTGGAGGAGGCCAAGATGGCGCTCCTGGCAACAGTTCTGCCACAAATGACTGTCTAATCTGCTAGAAATGTTTTCAGTTATCATCTGAGTATCTTTTTGTTGTTGTTGTTTTTTTGACAACCTTTTATTCATGTTATTATAGAGAGAGAGTAAAGCGCAGTTTTTATAAGAGGAATCTCGTTTCAAATACAGTTCATGTGTCATAGTTTGAGGATACTAATGAATCACTTTGCTCTCTTTTACACTTGATGTCCTTGTTTGTTTATTGCTGTGCTTTCATTTGGTGATGTGGTGAAGCTGACTTGGGTCTGATGCAGTGACATAGGAAAATGCAGCAGGCAGATGATCTCAAATGCTGAGTTACTTTGGAATGTTTTAGATACACAACATTTGTTTTTGTTGTTGTCATTTTGTTCAGTAAGTCTTTGGTAAGACAAATCAGTCTTTTGTTTGTTCAGGCAGACACGAGCTGATAGTGTACCACAGCTGCTTCTAGAGGTTCACTATGTGAAAGTGAGTCACTGTCTGCACTCCCCTCAGCCTGGAGACTACAATATATTACCCCAGTGAAAGATGCCTGGCACTGGCTGAGATTAGAGACTGTCCCATGTATGTAGGTCTAGGTGTGGGCTTCTGTGTATTTAGATGGCGTGCTTCAATCAGCCTCTAACATACCACTTCATCTTTATCAAATAGATGGCAGGTGCAAGGTTCTCCCTTTACACACACACACACACACACACACACAGCCCATACCTGATGTTAGAGACAGGGCTCCACATTCCTATCTTGACCACATTGGGCCTCACATTCACTCAACTTGATGCTTCTTAAATCACACACGCAGTATGCCTATAATCCACACACACCTACACCTGCAGTGCTTTTTCTCTGTCTGGCTTATAGATAACACCCACATATGCACACACAGACACAAACAGAGTTTTGTCATGCCTGAAGATGTGTATCTTTTACTCTACGGACAAAGAGAATATGATATGAGGTTGATTGTAAGCAGGCATCATATATGAAGGAGGACCTCAGATCGAGACCACAGTCTTGTAGAGACACGGGTATCATTAAAAAAAAAGTCAGCTGTGTACTGTTCTTTCTCTGTCCATGAGCACCACACTCACATATTAATGTCCACATGTCCACATGCACATATTCGCCCACACATGATTTCAGTCATTTTCCTGCTGAATTCCATCCTCATGTTTCATCCACAGTTCCACAGATCCAAAGCTCTAGGTGTCTTTATAGTTATATGAAACTGGCATGTGACCAACAGAAAAGATTCAGGAACTGATCATGCCTAATGTCTCTGTAACAAGCACTGTTTAAACTCAATGAGCCAAAGTAATCTACAGAAGACTGTGTTTTTTAATATGAAATTAAAAGCATTTTTTAAATGTTTTAATGTGTTAAAATGTGGCGTTTCCTTTCATTTGTCCTCCTCCTAATCTTTCTGTTGACATTAGAGCTTTGCTCACCACCACATCAGCCTTTTATGAATTCACGTTTGCACGCTGATGTTGAACACACACACACACACACACACACACACACACACACACACACACACACACACACACACACACACACACACACACACACACACACACACACACACACACACACCAAGTGCACAGACAGTTCCCTCCTAATTGATATGTCCTGTGTGCGTCGGGCTGCTCCTGCGGCTCACGCTGATTGATCCGCTGATGGGATGGATGCTCCCCAGCTTGTGATCTAATCTGTTACAGCAAAGACATACTCTGAAGATACAGACAGTAACAGAGAGAGAGAGAAGGAATGATCTGCCTTTCCTCTGCTCTCTCTGTCCCAACTCAACCCTCACCTCACTCGCCTCTCTGATTACAGTTAAAAGAGGGCACGTCGCTGGAACACACAGACAGGGAGACTGATGGAGTGACCGTCCAGTCCGGGACCAAGCAGATTAAAGTCTGGTCTCACTCAGCAGCCCCTTATTCATTCAGTCTTTCAGCATGTGACTAAAAGGTCAAGATGAGGCTGCTGGGCAGAAAGTGAAGGATGAATGAGATGAGATCAGCATGTCAACAGCCGGACTGTTTCACCATGTGCTTCATCGTGTCATCCTTGAGTTTGCCTCAGCTGACATGGAGATCTGCTCTTCTTGCTGTACACTTCTGCATATCATATTGTGACATTTTGTGAATACTGGTACTCAGTTATACAGCTAAACTCTAAAGTTTGTACATGCAGTGGTAATGCTGATGTGTAAACGTGCATAGTAACAACAGGGTGGTAGTGGTTCCTATTGGCATATCAAATGAGAGAAAGCACTGTTGCAAGAATGTAACAAGGGAGGAAGTTAGTTTATCTAAAAAAGACTAAACCACTAAACATGCCTGAACCAGCATGAGCAAATATCAGCAACATATGGAGCACCAGAGAGAGCACAGTGACTCAATCAGCCCGATCCCAAACTGTAAACACGTGAGTGGAGGAACTGGCCAAAGTGGGCCATATTAACAGAGCAGCTAAGTTAAATTAAAGTTTTCCTGTGCATCACTCAATATAACAGCAGCCACTCTGCAGCTGTGTAAGTGACTCCGTTTGTTGTGGCAAGTGAGTCTGTTCAGGTGTGGAGAGAAAAGTGCATACTGTCTGTGGTAGTCAGGCATAAAGTGTGTAGAAAGGCTCAGGCTGCTGTATAGCAGTCGGCTAATAAAAGGGAAGGGGTGAGTCTTTAAGAGCGATTGTACTGGCACTGGATTGTTTATGTCATCATGAGTGTTTTTGATGTGGTTTTTCACTTTTAACTTTATTAGTCATCTTCAAAACTTGTGTGAAGACAACACTGTTAAAGGTGTGCAGAATTAGCTTTTTCTGTTCCTTTCTTTAATGTGATGATTCGGTGGATTTCTGGTGGTGTGCTCAGATTTAAATGTGTTTTGTCTCACATAGGAAGTATAATATTTAAGACAAATTACGAAAATTGGATATTTAACAAATTGAAAGTATCTCAAGGTTCTCCGTAGCTGGTTTCACATCCACCACTGCAGCTCTAAGTGTTGATAATGGAGCCAAATAAGCAGGCCCAGAATATCGATTATTCTCGATTGCAATAATCGTTCCCACACTGTAAAATCTAACTTGTTGTTTCAACTTAAAAATATGAGGTAAAGGGCTGCCTTAAAATTTTAAGTTAAGTCAAGAAATAGAGTTTGTTCTTCTAACACAACCAATTGTTATCTTAATGAAAAATCACATGTTGTCTAAACTTTTGTCTTAGTTTAGTTGACTGAGATTTGTTAGTCAGTTCAACTCCTTTAATTGTCATCTTTACTTGGGAAAACCCTTTCAGCTAAATTAAAATAATCTATTGTTTAAACTCTTGTCCTAGTTCAGTTGACTTGGGTTTTTTAGTTAATTCAAATACTTTAGTAGTTCTTTTAACTTAGGAATCTATTTTAGCTTAACTAACATAACCTGTTAGCTAAGTTGATTTACGTTTATTAATTAACTGAGCTCCTTAAGGTAGCTGAGTGAACTTGTAAATCAGTTTCATTTTAATTATCAGAGTTGATTGACTGGATGTAAAAAAAATGTGTATTAAACATCTTAAGTTTTTTTTTTTTAAGCTTTCTAACATCCATTTCAGCAAAACTACCTGTTAGGTTTATCTTAGATCTCAGGTTTAAATATCTACATTCCTTTAAATTAATTTTCTGTTGTTTACAGAAAAAAATAAAACCCCACAGATTCCATTAAAGTCTATCTGATCATTTCATACAGAAAGTTTGTTTTAAGAACATGACAAGACAATTACTAATGAGCACCCAACATTCACCATTTATTGTGCCATCTTAGTCATCTGAGAAACAGAAAAATCAGTGACGTAGCTCATCAGGCTCACAATCCATCAAAACTCAAAGGCTGCTCCCTGTGAAACAATAAATTTGAACTTGGTCTTGAGCCCAGTTTGGGTGAAGATTAAATTCTGACCAATACTCCAGGAGCAGTAGTGATCCTTGTGAAGTAACAACATAAAGTCTGCATTAATGTAATGTATCAACGGGACACTTGCTATTTTAGAAAAGTTATTCTTTACATTTGCAAAATTTTTAAACTTCATTGTGCTCAGTCACACCTGTTAGCATAAAATGTGAAATATTAAAATAGTACAAAACCTTTGATAAGTGACAGTAAAGATCAGTTTATAACAACTAAGACATCAAACTCTTGTATTTGTCTTCGTTTACAATTGCAACAAATTCCACAGAACCGATATCTCTGAAAATGAGTGCATGCTTCTGAAACATTTGATAATATGGATATTTCAGAAACATCAGTTTGAGTCTGCTCAATTGCAAAACAAAGGAAAACTACTGACTTGCATGAGATAAGCATCTGCACAGTCCACCATTATATTGTTGTTCACATAAGTTTCTTAAACCATGAACAAATGAGTAATTGTCTAATCTGGAATGTAAAGTGTAGTCATTTAGTGACATACAAAAGTGAGAATGAGAACTTGCAAGAATAAAAAAACAAACAGTAAAATAAAACCTGTCCTTAACACTAAGGCATACAATTACAGTTCTGCATGGCTTTCTGCAAGAGTCTGTTTCTTAGACCATGCACTAGTGAGATGCACTGCCTTCCACCAATGTTCATTAGGATGTTCTGAATGACTTCAAAGATGTCCTTAAGTTCCTTTGGATAGTCTATGTTGAGGGCAAATAGAAGGCCCATCAGCATGGAAGTGGCACTTGAGACATCCCTCAGATTAGACAGGATTACTGTCGCCTCAAGGACAACCAACACATCGATGATGTCTTCTTCTTTCACCATCACAATGCCAACTTTCATCCTCTTAGAAAACGTGTCTTCAATACCTGTCGGCTATAAAAGACAAAAAATAAATAAAATTACACAATTACAATTACACAACATTCTTTGTGCTTAAGAATTCATGTCTTTCCAAAGAAGAGCCATACTGATGCTTTGGATGATGGTGATTGGCTTTGGGTAACACTTATTAGTTGTTAAAGTTTTTCAGAATGAGATATGCACCCCATGTTACAAATCCATTTCTTGCTTTTAAACAAAGACCATGTTCATAAATAACTGAGCATGTCTTCAATTGCAGAATTCAAACAAAATTTTCAATTTAAATGGTAAATGGTCTGAGTTTGTATAGCGCTTTACTAGTCCCCTAAGGACTCCAAAGCGCTTTTACACATTCAGTCATTCACACACATGGGTGGATGACTGAATCGTGACTCAAGAGTTGACAGTTCGTCTTATAATTGGAAGGTTGCCCCGGTTCGAGTTTCAGTCCCGGCTTTTATATCCTACAGAGCTATTAAGTTTATAATCTGTGGTGTTTCCTTTCGCCATCTTACAATGTTGTGATTGCAGCCATTCCCCAACTCTCTGTGAATGGGACCCATGGCCATTGATCAGCGTTCTTTGATCAGTGGGTTTTGGTCAGTGATTGTTGATCAATGGTCATGGGAATTTGCATAATTATGATTATGGAACTGACCTCACAGCCCATTGTTCCTTCAGTGGGCTGGTTTCAGTCATTATGCAAATGTACTGTTTATAAGGTTTGGGAAACCTGCAGTCAGCTGAGACTGAAGAAGTCACTTGGATGAGTGACGAAACGCTTTCTCCCACAAAACGCCACGTCCAGATGAACAGATTCAACTTTTGGAGATTTACTTTCCTGGATGATTGAGAATGCATCAAGACATAAACAATGTTAGTTTTGCGTACAATACAGAGAATGCAGTTTAATTAAAAGGTAAATTATGCAAAAACAAAACAAACAAAAAAAAAACTTCTGCAGTATACCATGCCAAAATCAGTGTCTCTGATGCCAATTATTTTATCACTACAGCTCTTTAGTATGGAAACTCACACAGTCTAGTCATACTGATCACAAGAGTTCAAAAATAAGTTAAAATAGTGAGCTGTTGTTAAGCATAAAGCATTTCAGGGTAACAAATAACTGCACAATAGAATTAAAGCAAAAATAAACACACTGGAGGACTATCTGATAAAACTAATATAATGCTGGTTTGTAGACCATATTTTGTCTCAGTCCTCAGTGCACTCTTGCAGCTTAGCATGCAGCAGTTAATAACAACTTAAGTGATTACATAGGGTAAACAGATGACAACAAGCATCGGAGTCCTGCCAAAAAAGTTCTTTTGAACCCAGCCAGTTATTGGAAATATTGCCAAAATGAACTTCCACCAAAAATACAACAGCCTGTGAACTTGAAAGAAATTTACAAGTACAGAGACAATATGAAATAAGCTTTTATTAATTAGCTGAGTTAGCTTGCTAATATCGCAACAGTGGTTGAGTGCACAACCTTAAAGCTAGCGGCACAATACTTGTGATTTGGTCAGTGCCACATTAAACCCATAAAAAGGCTATGTGTCAGTTTATTAGGTCAAGTTTGGTCATGACACACAAGCTGGACCTTGTCGGCTAAAGTTACATTAGCTAAAGCAAACATTTCGGTAAAAGAGAAAACACACATCATGCCATAAATTCAAAACATGTTCCAACTTTTGTAGCTCTTTTCCTTATAGTTATAACCAATGTTACTCACCTTGAAAGCATATTCCAAAGAAGACGACAGAAAACGCCCAAGTAAAGTGAGCATGTCGTTAACCGCCAATTCCCCATAATGCACCTCGGTAGCAGTCACGTGAGGCAGTTTTGAATCCTGCTGTGCTCAACTTTACCCACATTGTCAACTTCACATAAGTTGCTGATTTAGCTGGACATGAGTTTTCAAGTTAGCTTTTTTTGGTGTAATTGGGACGTTTTAACTTGTAATTCTATGTTATAACAACAACTTCAGTCATCTATCGCCAAACTGATATAGAATAATATGTTGAAATAACAAACATCTAGAATTACATTTTACAGTGTAGATGGTGGCTCTCGAGCACAGCAATGTAATCTCACACACACACACACACACACACACACACACACACACACACACACACACACACACACACGTATCTATATATACATTACACATGCATACATACATACACAAAGCTGTGTAAACCAACTATAAATAACTAATCTGAACGATATACATAAAATACAGAAATGAAATGAGGTGGAATGAATACTACAGAATGTACATAAGGCAGTTGCAGTCTGGCAGTGGGAGCAGTGTGACAGTTCAACTGTTTAGAAGGGAGATGGCTTAGGAAAGAAACTGTTCCTGTGTCGGGTGGTCCTGGTCTGCAGGCTTTGCACCGCCTGCCAGAGGGC